>NC_143577.1:131276521-131581938 GCF_048544385.1 Mastigoproctus giganteus | reverse complement strand
TTGAGCGATATAACTTTTTTGTAAAGATAGGGGTTCAGTGTTATGACTCTATGGGCAGTAGAGCTGCCTTTCGCACTTGTGGAGAATCTGAATGTTACTCCTTTTTTATTTCAACCAGGGTCACTCCATAGTCCACCAGGTTTTTGTGGTACATGTCTTCTGCCAACTCGTCGTTGGTCATTGAATTGGGGATAGTATAGATGATCACTGATGGGTTACTCATCTTTGGAGGAACAGCTGTAACCCCAGCAGTTTGAAATGAACTCGCTGTAGAGATGTTTTCCAGGTCCTGTTTTGAGGCAGTTTCAATAATAACTCCTCTGTTTCTTACAGGGCGCAGTGACTTGACTTGCGATCCTTTATAAAGCAGCCATTATTTCAGCATTCACATACGCCTCCAGTGTCTGGTTCCACAAAAAATCAATAGTGGTAAACCGCAGAAGACTGGATATTATACATAGACCCATCCTATTGACCCTCACCCGAGCATGCAAGACAGTCTCTACCCATGCACTACAAGTGATCACGGGTGCTCTCCCTCTTGACCTTGAGGTGACTCGCACCGGCATGTTTCAGCAACTCAAACGCGACAAAGCCACAACCTTCCCGGACCACATCACGGACCCGGCAAATAATTGTAAAGCTGAGAAGTACAGGCTGCAAACCTACTTAACATCAATATGGCAACAACGCTGGACGATGTCTGACAAAGGAGACGTCACCCGAAGGTTCCTCCTAAACTTGCAACGAGTATACCCAAAATATCCCACATGGCTCTACCCTGGTCTCCATGTCACCTACCTTCTCACTGGACATGGAGCCATCCGCTATAGGCTTAACCTCTTCGGACTAACAGATAACCCAGCATGTGCGTGTGGCTCCCTTGAAACCTGGGACCACCTGATGCACGAGTGTGAGTTGTATGAAGATCTTCGGGGTAACTTCATCACACGAGTCCGCTTCAATCCTAAAAACCAAGAGCACTACCTACTAGAATACGAGGCAACCTACAATGCCCTCACTAACTTTGCGCAGTGCTTATTTGCAAGACGACAGACTCTACCTATGCCACCAAACCCAGAACAACCAGAATAAAACAGCATACATATATACTGAAACTGAATATTGATCCCATGAGAGAACTGAACCAACGAATGACATAATCTGCATGGACTGCCACCAAAATCCTGGCTGACTGTCCGGAATTTCCTACTTGCCGATCTATGGACGGAGTCACCACCGACGAGGACAAACTCGCTCAACAACGGACGGGACTTGTATCCCATGAGTGAATACGTAACCAGAACTTACATAAATCACTACCAAACCTAGACCAAAACCTTGGATGGAAACACCCTCGCTGGGTTCCCGGATGGCACAACCCTGTTGCCTCGGCACCTGGCCTGCAGCCTCTTGCGTCCATGCCCTATTGGCGATATGGGCCAGTCCCCTTGACTGGCCTACTATTTTTCCCTCTCCCTGTGTGGGAGGGGGAGGAGTTGCTGTCTCCTCCCCCTTCTTCCATCCATTTTTCCCTCTGGGCATGGGCATGCCCCACTGTAACTGGAGTTGCCTTCCCTTTCGGCTCCATACTTCTATCTATCTGCCCCAGCAGTCTTCAGCCTTCTCCCCATTTATCTGACAGCAACGTGAACATGCCCCACACAATCTAAAGTCACCAATCTAAATTAATTTCGCCGAACATTCTGGACTTCTCCCTAGCGCTTCCCGCGACGCGTATGCGATCATTTTTTTTTTTTTTTAAGGTCCTAGCCACTGAAATCTCAGGAAATTAGGTGGCAGGACCTGCCAGAGTGAACTATATACTAGTGGGTACCTGGTCTACCTCCACGGGGCGAAAGTGGGGCAACGTCGGGCCTCAGTAGGGGTCTGGCGGCTAAACGACCAGAAGAACAACGGTACACAACGCTAAACATGTACAATATCCATACACTTTTAAATCTCTGGCTTTTCCAGTCAACTGGTTCACCCACAATGTAAACTACGCGGAGATGGGGGAAACCCCTGGTGCCGTTTGACCCTAAACACACTTTACACTTTAATACGCTACAACAGTTTACAAACAAAATGCAGAATACAGCAACACAATAATAACAACTTTTTATTATCAAATGCAAATGTACAAATAGCCAACTTATGGCAAATGTTGGATTCAATATTTAATTGTAGATGTTCATTTTTGCCAACATGGAGTATTTTTGATTAAATTTTAATTTCAGGAATATTACCCCTACCAGCATGGAAAAGAAAAAGCATAAATCTGGATCACTGAATCGCAAAGAAGCAGAAAGGCAGGAATCAGCCAAGCGATGCAGGTCTATTACAGATTTTATAATACCACAACCACCATCCATATCAATGTACAGTTCCGCAACAAATAATCAAGAAGCAAGAAACAATACTCATGGTGATGATGCAATGACTTGAGTTACAAGAACACGAAAGAGCAACTTTGAATGTAGAAACAAATACAGTAGCATCCTTTGCTCACCAACCCAGGCCCAGTACTTCTTCTGGCTTCATTGTTCCGATATCTGTACTACCTGTAGTTGCAATATCTGAACACATCGCTTCAACTGGTTACAGGGAATATATATCTTCAGACATAAATGACTTGGTTTCTGAAGCACATCCTATAAATGAATCTACACAAGAAAATGAAAGATCAACTGCTGGAATCTTCCAATATCCATCACGAGCAAATCTGAAACATTTTTTGCTGAACATCCATTTCAGCCACTTGATCTGCCATTTGATGCTCGTTTGTATGAGAGGAAAATTTTGAATGACTCAGTCCCAAGAAAATGGCTAACATATAACAATGAAAATAGGTGCTTATATTGTTCATACTGCTTGGCCTTTGAGTCTCCCAACACTTGTAATCCATCACCCTTTGTACGTGGCTTTAGTGACTACAGGCGTATTAGCCAGAGCTTGGCTTTACACAAATTGACAACACATGTTAGAAATGTTGAGCAATTTGTCATCTAAATTATCTAAGGTGCCATCATGTGGTTACTGATGGCACCTTAGATAATTTTTTTTGCATCTTCACTAATTAAAAAGAAAGAAGAAGTGTTGAAGCAGAGGAGTATTGTCATGAGGATTATAGACATCATAAAGATCTTAGGCAAGCAAGCACTTCCTTTTCGAGGTCACAGAAATGAATCAGCCTACACTCTGGATAATAAGGTTCTGAATCATGGCAATTTTTTAGCTACAGTGCAGTTGATGGCAAAATATGACCCCATTATGGCAGCTCACGTATGTTAATCCAAATTATGAACAATATGATACAAGAAAGAATGTCATGAAGTTTCTCAAGCAAAATATTATTCTATTCAAGTTGATTCAACACATGATAATTCATCCATCAATCAGTTTAGCATTATTATTCGGTATGTGGTTAAAGGTGTTATCTGTGAGTGACTACTTTCAGTTGTGCCAAGTAATGATGGTACAGGAGAGGAACTTTTTGATCTATTGACTGAAACATTACAGCATCTTAAAATTGATCCCAAAAAAATGTTTATCTGATAGTACATATGGAGCTGCAAGCTACCATGGCCAGTATAATCGTTTACAAAGTAAAATTACTGATGCGGCTAATCAACATGTTCACATGTTCATCAGTCCGTAGTCCGCTGCCGTATAGTGAAGACGTGCACTTTAACGCTCTGTATAAATTCGTTTAAAAATGTGCTTCAACTTCAGTTATTGTCTCAAAATGTGTTTTCACTCAAAGATGTCTACTAGTGGACTTCCCCGGTAAGAAAATTTGAAATTTCTGTTGGGAAATTAGCAGGTTATTTGCGTTAATATCTGTATCCTTTGTTTGCCAGACCGCAGTGGTCACCATGTGGCTGGCAGCAGGGATATAGAGAGGCGCCTCTATCTCGTGGCTGCCACGTAAATACCTTGCACTTGACTGGGGAGGGTGCCCCCATCAATGCTAAATCCAGGCTGAAAGAAAGCCCTAACTTTCTGTGACAGTAAAGTGCACTTACACCTATAACTAGATGCGGCTCTTAATTCGATTCAGGTTAATTTTGAATTTTGAATATTATTTTGGTCTCAGTAATAAAGACAATTGTCCGTTGCTTTTCCGGATTATATGACGACATACAGAACTCCCTGCCTGCACGAGCTGCCGACACTAAGCTTGTCCGTAACATTTCTGGAATTTACGCCTCAGGGCACATTGACCCACTTCTCACTCACTCACGGTGCCTTCAGCGACTCTCCACGTATTCTGTATTTGCCTTTCAGTTTTTCGTTGTCTTCAAGGACGCTGCTAATCTTTTAAATCGCAAATACCTACGGTTTCTGCAGACATGAGCGAACCTACTACTTGCACAGGGTGTGGTCATCAAGTTGACTATGTCCTTGTGTGCACTTCGTGCAAAGCCGTTCGCCTCTGTGGGCCATGTAGCCCATACGCTGACCTGAAAAGACTCGCAAAGAAAATTAAAAATTGTTGGAAATGTCAACTTTGCAAACAAGCAGAAAATGACTCCAGGAATATTGATGACACTTCATCTAATTTACAAACTGAACCAGAGTGCGTATCCCGCCGTGATTTTATTCAGCTAAGGGATTCTGTTAACGAAATTCAGACCGCAATCTCTCAACTTTCTGCTGAGTTTACACGGTTAAAGGACTCAG
Organism: Mastigoproctus giganteus; assembly: GCF_048544385.1. Classification (NCBI taxonomy): domain Eukaryota; kingdom Metazoa; phylum Arthropoda; class Arachnida; order Uropygi; family Thelyphonidae; genus Mastigoproctus; species Mastigoproctus giganteus. The sequence continues at coordinate 131,577,252 of NC_143577.1, read as the reverse complement.
GGCAACAGAGAACCGACACCACAGGTGTGAAACCTGATGAACGTCTAGAACTGAGGATACCTGAACCCAGTGTGTCATGCTCAGCAACCACGGACGCAGTTGTTGAGAGTACCGAGCGGTTGATCTCCCGAATTAACCAGCTTGAAAAAGAAATATTAAACTTCAGGACACCCTCATCAGAAGCAATAGCAAAAATAGATCATGGAAATGAAATCTCAAAAGCACAACTGGCAGAGCTACAAGACGACATCACAGTGCTACACAAAGAAAACAAGGAGATGAAATTTATACTCCTTGATATCTATAATAAGATCGAACTGAGTAAGCTAGCAGATCCGAGCAAACTCCCTAACCTTCTGAACTCAGACGATCTTAGTAGATTATATAAAAATTACCCAAAGGCCATTACGGTGTCAGTCTGCCCCGAATGCAGCAAAAAATCAATCCCCAGTCCTCCATCAGAAGCTCCTGGTAGGAAAGAATCTGAAAAACGGCCAAACACTGGACATCGTCGAGCGCCATCTCCTCGCTCCAGCCAGCTTCCAAAAACAGATGGGAAAGGGCAAAAACCACCCACAAAAGCCCAAAATTCACGTACGCTCAAGTTGAAGCTGAAAGGGCAACTGATGTTAATCACCACCCAACGAAAGAGAGGATTCCACAATTACAGAAGCAGGCTCCACCAACGGTCAACGGCACCGCATATAGAAACTCGCTTACCTGCAATAACGAATTCTCTACCTCTATGCCAATGAGGCAAAAGTCATCATTTCCACCTTCACACCCAACTTCTCGCAATGCCTGTCCCGTCATACCTCACTCGCACTTCTCATCTTCACAAGGCCTGGGACTCAGTGTCGGAGCGAATACAATATTCGAGCCAGCGGATTCTTCCACACTACAATTTCCACTCCCAGTTCACCCCAATGCAAATCCATCCCATCCTATGCAACCAGAGGATAGTACACGTATGAACTTCAGAGTAAGCCAACGAGCAAGTATAGCTTCACGTGAATGGCTTCGAATTGGCACATCGACCAACTCCAAACTGCAGCCACCTCCCAGACGGCAGAAGTCCAGACCCTCTAGTGGACTTTTCATATCTCGATTAGCCCCAAATACCACAGCAAATCATGTTGCCGAGGTTCTGCGTGATCAACTAAACCTTCGACTAAAGGTGCAGCAACTTCACAACAGGAACCCCCGCTGCGCATCGTTCAGGGTTGAATGCGCACAAGACCTGTTCAATTTAGTTGGAACCGAATCTATCTGGCCTATTGGCACCATTATTCGACCCTTCTATAATAGGAGAACCAGTCACCTTCCCCAACCTCCACCTCTGCACCAAAACCAAGTCTGCAACATCACCACCCACAGCTGACTGGACTCATTTCTGGACAACTTCCAAAGATCTCAGCAGTCCTCCTTTCATACCACTGCTCTGCCAAGCGCCACAGTCAAAGCACCACTCCACCATAATAAGAGTATCCTGAGTCCTCTATGTGATGGTCCCCATAAAATACCAGTCCATTTGTCGATAGGAAGTCGTGCCATTCGCTCACGAACATGCCAACTCAGGACACCTCCAATCAGGACGGAAGTTCGTCGAACACCTGTCATCAGGGTGTACTTCCAAAATATCAGGTCCATTAGGAACAAACTAGACTCTGCAGAACAGATCTTCCTCTCCCAGGTCGCTGACGTGGTCTGCCTCGCAGAAACGTGGCTTCAACCTAATCAAGACACACTCTTCTGCTCAGCTATTGCTGGTTACCACATGCTGTCTGCCTCCAGGGAGCAATCTAGAGGCTGTGGAGTAGCCATACTGTACAACACCTCCCTATTCTCATATGAGAATTCGACCTCAACTACAACTCAAGCCTTCGAAGCGATTATAGTCTCGCTACGCTTCCACTCCAGCCACATTGATATCGCATCTGTGTATATTCCTCCAGGGCCTAAAATTGAAATTATTGAAGATCTAGGGAACTGGCTCTTAAACCATCTTCGTCCGTCCGCACAACGCCTCGTTTGTGGTGATTTTAACCTGCCTCCAAACCGCCATCACCTCTTTATCAGGCTCTGTGAGTTCTTCAAATCCATTGACATGACACGGGTCAATGAGAACCCCACCAGGGGATTGAACCTACTGGATCTCGCTTTTGCTTCAACACCATGCACAGCTGAGGATGATCCCATCGCATTCTTCCTGTCGGATCACCAGCCTATAGTTTTGACGTGGTCATTGCAGGTGCCAAATTTCAACACCCCTGACAACAAAATAATCAAATATGTTTCAGCACCTAAATACCTCAATCCTCAACTCTGTGTAGAAGCAGCATCCTGCATTCCTTGGGATGTCCTCATTGACTGCGACCTCAGCCTCGCTGTGACACTCTTGTCTAACTGGATTAAATCCGTCACCGACTATGCTGCCACCAAACGAGCAACAGTAACTCCCCGTTCCAGAGCGTGGTGGACTGCTGACCTCAACAACAGCTTCAAAATGAAACAAGTCCTACATAAGAAATGGAAGCTTACGAATGGCAGTCAAGACAGAATAGCCTTTTCCCGCGCCAGGGCCCACTTTAATCGAAAGAAAGCTGCTGCAATCCAAGTAAATCTTAACCGCACTCTGAGGAAAGGAAAGCCATTCTATGCTGCCCCACATGGTGGATCCAATCATATGCCTGATCCTCAAGAATGGTTAAAATACATCGCCAGGTTTTCAAATACAACCACAGTCCCATCCACAGTTGTCCAGTCTGACTATGAAAACCCTTCAGATGTCCTAGGGACTATCCAGATCACGAAACAGGAACTCATACGTGCCATCAATTCCCTTCCCACAACAGCCACTGTTGGGGAGGTTGGAATTCCGCAATTTATGATCAAATGCTTGAGCGCATTCATCATAGACCCTCTTCTCTCGATCTACAACAGATGCCTCACTGAGCATTATTTCCCACCCCAGTGGAATAAGTACAGAGTGTGCCCCATCCCTAAAAACAAATTTGCCACAAACGTCGATCAGTTCAGACCCATATCAGTTGCTTCTTGTCTGCTAAAAACTCTTGAAAAGGCTTTGCTACCCACAATCACTCACCAAATCCTCCAGACGAAACCATCCGAAATCCACTATGCCATAGCAGGAAAATCATCAGTCACTAACTTGGCAGCCACCACAGAAAGCATCCTCTCAGCATTCGAACAAAGAGCTGAGCTAGCAACCACATATATTGACATAAGCGCAGCCTTTGATGCCGTGTCGATCCCGGCCTTGCTCCTCCTACTTAAGGAGAAATTTCACATTCGAGGTGATATGCTGTGCTTTTTGGAATCTCTTCTCTGTCACAGAATACTTATTCTCCATCGGCAACAACACACCCTATCCTGCGACATTACTGCTGGAGTACCGCAGGGGGGTGTCCTATCCGGTGTCCTGTTCACAGCTATCATCGTGCCCATTATTGCCTCAACGAAGGGTCTCCTATGCTATGCCGATGACCTCAAACTGCTGACTCAAATTAACCCTGGCGACAATCCCGTTCAGCTCAGCAACAAGATCAATTCCCAACTTAAGGATCTAGAATTGTACCTGGCAAACTTCAATCTAAAAATCAACCCAGTGAAGTCTGCCCAGGTTATATTCTCCCTTAAATCCATGCCGACAGTACTCCACGTTTCACTCGCAGGGGTACGAATACCAAATGTACCCTCGCACACAGATCTTGGCATTCTGTTTAACCAAAAGATGTCCTTTGTCAACCAGATCAACAAAATCAGTACCAAATTCTCTCGTTTACGGTGGATCTCAAAGCAGCAGCTGCTACACGTCCGACATCCTGTCACTGTTAAAAGGTTCATCACCTCCACCGTTTACCCCGCCATTCTCTATGGTGCAGAAATATGGGTCTCTGCTGCACCTACAAACCTCAAGCGAGTGTACACCGCTGAATACTGGTTACTGAAATGGGCCAATAACAAGCTTCGTCTACCTCCCACTACCACAACCACCATGATGGCACAAGCACTCGACATCCCGAGGTTGAAGTTCCTGATCGTGGAAAAGAGGCTGGTGTTCACAGCCAAACTCATCACAGGCCAGATATCATCTCCAAATATTTGGAACGCTTGCTCTTGGAGGATTCCACAGCAAACCTAAGGTCGGCACCAGCACTCGTGGCTCACCACAACAGGCTTGTACTCACTGACAGATTTCTTCCCAAGCAGATGCTCGCTGCCCTCAACCGTGTGGACGCCGACATCGACAGCATAATAAGTAAGAAGAAGGACAGACACAACTTTATCAAAGCCCTTGAACCCTGATATATGGCCAATTTGTATTTATTTCTGTATTTATGTCTAGCTCTGCGTTTTTATGCTGTATTTGTATAGCTTTTGTATTTGTGATCGGTATTTTGTAGCCTTTTGTATTTGTTCGCTGTATTTTTGTAGCCTTTTGAATTTGTTCGCGGTATTTTGTAGCCTTTTGAATTTGTAAACTGTATTTTGTAGCCTTTTGAATTTGTAAACTGTATTTTGTAGGATTTTGTATTTGTTCGCTGTACTTATCTTTTCTCTAACTGCTATATGTGAACCCCTGGCGCTCGTCGCCGTGATGGGATATTGTGCTGTAACTCTACTTCACAATAAAGATTTATTTATTTATATATGGTGCTATGCCCATGTCTTGAATTTGGTGATAACTGAAACAACAAAATGTTGCGTACCTGCAGTTTCCTTTTTCAGTTTGCTCCAGAATTTAGCAACTTTTGTGAAAACATCATACAAGAGAATGGCTGTATGGATAGAAGTTGTTTGAAAACATCTAGGACAAGAAAAAATGAAACGATTAAAGCTAATTGGTGAGACAAGATGGTCAGAAAAATCCAATGCAGCAACAACTATATTTGGACGTTTTGATGATGCCGCTATGAGTACTTTTGTAAATCTATTGACATGCTTATCAGTGATACAAGATTCAGGCAAGTTTGATGTAAAAACAAAACAAGAAGCAAATGTTTTACTTCAAAGTCTTGTAAAGTTTGAAACAATATTGACAGCACTTAATTATTTGTATATATTTGAACTACAGCCCCGTTATCAAGTTATTTACAGACAAGTGGCTTTGGTATGTTTACTGCATGAAGTTTAGTAGATTCAGCTACAACAAAGTTGAAGGAACAGAAAAGAACATTTGATAACGTTCACAGCAAGACATTGGAATTTGTAAATAAATATAATGACAAGATTTCACAGTTGAATATGGATGAAAATCAAATATTGGAAATTGACTCTTTGGAAACAGCATTGCCAGTTAAGAGGCAGATGAAGAAGAAAAGAATGACAGATGAGCTTATAGACGATGATGGAAATTCTACAGATTCTCTAGCTGATTTTCGAGTAAATGTGTTTAACCTAATAATGGACCGCATTGTCCAATCACTAGATTCACGCTTTGTACAACACAATGTTGTATAAAGATTTATTCTGCTTGGACCCAGCAAAGTTTAAAACTATTGCAGAGAAGTGCCTTGAAGATGAAGCATTGGAAGGTATTATTAAGCTGTCTCCACAAATCAACAAAGATCAAGTAATATTGGAATTGTTTTCTTTTGCTTCGAACTTTAATGTATTAAAGCTATTGCTTAATATTTATGGTGAGAATATGGATTCCAGTTGCAACAAGTGTTAAATTTGTAGCACTTGCCCATCGTGTGTACTAAAAATTCTGGCATCCAACAGACTTCATGACAAGGCATATGATAAACTTTATGAACTTTATAAAGTCATCTGCACACTATCAGTTACTCAAGTCCAATGTGAGAGGACATTTTCAAAGCTAAAGATCATAAAGACAAGGCTAATAAATTCACTGTCTGAGGAGAACTTGTAATCATACATGTTGCTATCCATTGAAAAGGAATTGTTAGATGAATTAAATGCAGAAGCAATCATTGACAGATTCGCACAATCATCTAGTGAATTCAAACGATTGCTCTTAATATAGTGGACTGCATGAAATATGCTTTTGAACTACCTGTTAATGTGTAAAATGTTCAGTACAAGAAAACTATTTAAAAATATCCGCCATTTATTTAAAATTTAAAAATTTATTTATAACAATCTGTATTTACATATAGTAACTACTGTATACTGCCAGTAATATGTAAAATATATGTACACTGTAATTACTAAAAAATATTCATTTATTTCTCAAAAATTTTAATTGTACCTTTTTTCCAGTTATGTGTTTTTTGAAAATTTTATTTATTTCTTATAAAAATTAAATGATAGCCTTATAGTTTTGGGTGGGCCCCTTTGTCTCCTGGCAACCAATATTTTTAGAATCAGTCCGCCACTGCATAAGGATGATGGAAAACCTTTAGGAGGATAGGAGTAATACAAGACGCGCTTTTATCTGATAATAAAGGTCAAAGCAATGCTTGCACATATCTCAAAAGTTCTGCCGCAACAGCCGATATTTTTTTTTTTTTTTTTTTTTTTTGGTAGTTGTTGGCGCATAGGCTTCTGTGGCCATAATGCACCTTCCAAGGTTTTTGCAGTACTTTGATCCAAGCCCTAGGCGGGAATCGAACCCGCGACCTTTGGGTTGCCAGGCAAGCACTTTACCCACCCAACTAGCCCGGTCAGCAGCCAATATTGGCAAGATTTCTGAGGTAGAATTTCAAATGAGCGGAAGCTAACGCTTGAGAAAGAAGCTTAAATAAGCTTGCTCATTGCTAGGAGTATCAGAATAAACTATAAGAGAACAGTTAGTCTGTGTCTGCAGTAAGTCTGCGCGGTAGCACAGTGGTATCGTCGCCATGCTGCCCAACTGGGTGGAAAAGTTCTGGGTTCGAATCCGGTCGATGACACGAGGAACTTTAATGGGCTTTTTTCACTCCGTGGCTGGGTTAGTAGGCGTAGATAGTAAGGTTTTCCCCCCAGAAACTGGGTTTTTTTTTGTCCAGAAAAACAATCAAATTGGCCATAGAACACACGCAATTAACAGACATAAGACACAGAGCAAGGCAGATGAATTTAGTTATTCGGGTGGCCTAAAAATAGTTTCGTTTGTGTCTGCGTTTTCTGTGAAGATACACCAGACAGTAATGTCAGGTTCATCGATTAAAGAGGCGAAATCAAATTCCTGGTTATGAGAACTAACGCTGATAGAAAAAAATGCGGTTTCACCCAGAAATAGGGCATGATGAAATTCCATTGTGAAACTCATGTTTCACTATGGCATGTACAACGTATTTAGAAACGATAGCTAGGACAGATAAGAGTTAGGGGGGTTATCCTAATTATCGAAAGCAGCTTGAGCGCCATAAAAGTTTTGGCGTATCGACGAGTAAAGCTTCTGTCGACTTATGCGTACAAGCAAAAAATTATGGCATGAAGTACAGCAGTCCGCACAAATGCAAAATGAGAGTGTGGGGGATATGCTACCGACTAAAAGTTACGAAAATTATTATTAGAACTTCTAGCTGCAGATGGAATGGGCGAGCAAGTGGGTTTGTCTTATTAGGAGAAATTCCATTTTGTCTCGTTGATTGGAGAAATTGAGAGGGGAAGCTCATCATGGGGACCAAAAAAAAAAAAAAAAACTAGATAATTATTATTTGTATGCAGTGATTTCCAGAGTGTCTAGCCTGCTTTTTACTCCTCTTTCCCTGGCAGGAGGGACAGCCTGCTGTCTCCACCCCCTCCTGCCACCCCTCTTTATCTTCTAGTGGGGCATGGGCATGCCCACTATTTCAACAGGGGTCATCTTCCCTATCGACTCCTTACTTCCAATTTCCAACCCCCCAGTCTTCCGCCCACCCTCCCATCTCTTTCCCCTTACACAGCGCCTGCCCCAAATTTAAAACACCAAAATTCATGCCCGACCTATTAGGAAATCTTATCAATTCCAGCGTATATCCCTTATAGCCCCTCTAAACAGCGTATAATATACCATCTGTGCCCAAAAGAAAAGAATTTTTTTTTTTTCTAAGGTCCTAGCCACTGAAATCTCAGGAAAGTAGGTGGCAGGACCTGCCAGAGCAAACTTTAAGGGAACACCTGGCTGGTCTCCACGTGGCGGAGTACGTAAACGTCAGGTCCCATCAGGGGCCTGGCGGCTAACAAGCCAGATGAACAAGGGGCACAACATATTATACAACACATGACCCACACACTTTTAAACTTCTAGCCTTGACAGCATACTGTCCTCGATGCAAAGAACATACGCGGAGATGGGGTAAATCCCTGGTGTCGTTAAACCCGAAAATACTGTGTACTCTGTATGACCATATTACTTGGATCCTCGTCATCCTTTTTCCTCCTGCAATCAAACATCGCTCTTGGACTCCAAAGAAATGCTTAATCTTCTGCAAGATTTTGCTCAAAGTCGTGGACAACTCGTCACTAGTACTTCAGTTCCTGGAAGTACTCCTGTTCCGGCTCCAGCTTCAGTCCAAGTGGCTGTCACCTCAGTCTCCAATTCGTGATACCACGACCATCATCACTACTCCCATCTTTAGTTCAAATTATTACCTTCACTGTCACCTTCAACTTGGAGGGTTCTTAATCATACTCGTAGAATGCTGAACGACCATGGTGTATTTCCTGCTTCTATCTCCTGCTCCAAACACGTAACTTATTGCCAATTTGCAGTTACGAGACAACATGTAAGAAGTTCCAAACGGGTGAATGTATTCTAGGACACATTATCTTTACACTCAGCAGTTCGCCTAAATTTAAGTGACTGTACGGTTGCGCTGCCACTCTGAAAATTAAATAATCAGCCTGTGTACAACACGGGCTCCACAGTACTACACATAATTGTCGAGTAAAGTTTTTCTTTCGTTGTAAACCAGCAACATATGTTACGCGTAGGTAAACTTTAAAATCATTGGTTGTACTGAATTTTCGTTAAAAAGATTTCGTTTTCTTTTCAACGAGACTTAAAGAATAATAATATAGGAAGTCGAAATATTTTTCTTATAGTGAAATATTCGTTTAACCAGTTATAACGGGTGGATTTTACTATACATATTTTTATTTAATAAAGTTAAGAACTTACGGCATATAACTTTCACTTAATGCAAATTAAGAACTTGCATTTTTCTCCATCCTGGTCAGTCAGAAAGTGTGAATAAAGGGAAATTTACATACTTGCTGTGCTCGAGATTCTCGCAGATAGCACAAGTGGTTAGGATCGCTGTTCTCAGAAACCCTGCAAAAAGAGCTGGGATAAGCTCTTTTTGCAGGATTTCTGAGAGCTTTCAGGGTTTCTCTCTTTGCAGGGTTTTCGAGCAATTCTCGATCGTGCCTCGGTCACGAACAAGAAAAGCACTTTTTTTTTACGTTAAAAACGACAGTAGTTTTTCCAGGATAGTGAATTATATGAACATGTTGTTTGTTTGTTATTTGGTTTTTAGGAGCATTAGCAGCTAAGGCCATATTGCTCCGGGAATATGCGGTAGCCATTCCCTGACCTTTCCGCATCCTCCGTATTTGGTGGTGACGGGCTCGAACCCCGGTCTAATCAAGAAGCGTGTGATCATGGAAATTTTCTCACGTAATAAAGGATAATGTGGACGTATATCGTTGGAAAGCTAAGGAATTTAGAAACAGAAATATTAAGGTTTTAAAATATAAAGAAACTTTCGGAAACTGGGAAATGCGTTAATTCGTAAATGCATCTGGTTTCAAGTCACCTGGTGCTTTCAGATTGAATATAATTTTTTTCTTTACAATTAAACTCTGAGGCTGGAAAAGAGTTGTGCACATTTATGAAAACATTCTTCAACTTGGACATGTCATCAGATCTTTCGATAAATACTGCACGTAATGGAACAACTATAGAGTAGACGGTATATTTAGTCGTGAAATAAAATCTCTTCAATGTAAAAATTATATATCTGACACATGTACCTGGTACAAAATTTTAATATACATATATATATATTTTTTTTTTTTTTGCTTTTTTTTTTCCGAAATTCAGAACTTTCATTCAGCAGGACAGGCAAACCGATCATGCAATGCATTTCGATCACATGGTTCGTGATCGAATGACCTCTTTCTTTTAATCCGTATTTCAACCACCGAATTCGTGGTACCAACTGATTATGTAAGCAGTGTTTCTTGGATCAGCAGTTAGTGATGGAAGGGTACGATTGCTATTACAGTATATACATTTTTTAATTGTTATTCAATTTTTTAAACGATAAGCAAAGTTTTATATCTACAGTATTATACTCGTTAAATTACAAAATACACCGCGATTCGTTCTATTGATATACAATCGATTCGTAATCGATTTGCACTTTAACCTTCAACATTATTTTTTCGTTTTCCCTCAGTATACAGAGAGAGATACAACATTTTGCAAAAGAAAAGCAATATTTTGTTTTGTTTTTTAACTCTGTAATACAAACCAATGTTTAACCTGAGTTTGTTTTTATATTTTTGTGTATTTTGCTACTGTACTAGTATAACCAAATATTAAATATTCAATGATATTTAAACCTTTAAAACAAAATTTTTCGTGCAGTACTTTGTAAAACTTACCGTCCCGTCGCTTTCTGCTCCCACTCAATCTTGTGGCCATACCCCATGTGCTAAAGGGATTTCTCACATAACGATTTATTCTATTAAAGGAAAGATTCATTTTGTCTTGGTCGACACACGACACAAACCATGTGGTCAATAATATCCATCCCTTTACAACCTTTAGCTTCATGCCGACATCTTAACGACTGCGCAATGTCGTACTACACGTGCTTCTAAAACGTTGCAAATAAAACAATCCTAGCAGCGTTTTACTCACCGGTAACAGAAGGTTACCATTGCATCTTGCTGTTCCGTTAGATGCTGAAGCGACTAACATCCACAACAACAGGAGGCTTAACTGCCTTCTACCGGTGTATCAGAAACACATATTTCTTCAAGTTAACACTTTGGCTCCACCTAGCGATATGTTTTGGGTGTAATAATCCGGAAAAATCGTAACATGATAATTTTTTTTATTTATTTCAAAGAGCGCATTAATAATTTTTTTTTATAAATGAAGCCCAGGATCTCAACAGCAAAAACGTTTTTTTTTTTATTCTTTATACTGTTTTTCTGCTGTCATAGTAATTAATAATGAAACTTGAGTATTTAATTATTATTAAGGTCCCCCATCTCCCAAAATATATCAGGAAATATATGTACATTTCATAATCAGGAGTTTCAACAAAAAAAAAAAAAAAAAAAAAAAAATCAAACCGATGATGAGCAGAATAGAACCGAGACCACAACGAAACGCGTAGCAGGACACAATCAGAGGTTTGCGATAGATTTAACATATCCTCTGTACGAACCAGAGGAAAAATATTTATCTCAAGACTCAACCCGCAGACAGGGCCAAATCTTATTAAAGAAATGTGCGACAGAGGATTGGGGATTGACGTAGAGGTCAATCAAATACGCACAAGACATCCTGCATATTCTTCTTTCATTCTCTCCTGCCCACTAAATAGTGAAGGACGGCTGTTGGACAGAAACATCTGGCCAGTAGGAACTCTAGTGATGACACACAGAGAAAGAGCTCGGAAGCCCACAATTAGGAACAGCACAGCGAACCTACGAAGAGACCAATAGCAATCAACAGTCAATTTAACTTTCGCAAAAGAATCGAACCAGATTATTATCTTCTTGCAAAACGTAAGAAGCATATATCGAATAAGCTTCACGCACTACAAACCTTACTACTCTGAGAATGATTGCATATGCTTAGTTGAAACATGGCTCCATAATAACAGATACCTTGACGCCCTTGCACACTCCTCCGGTTACAATTGCATCGCAAATGGAAGAGAGACTAAAAGAGGAGGCGGTGTAATGATTCTTTTCAAGAAAGGATTCACAGTAGTCAACGAACTCGGAGCGCAATCGAAAAATTTCGAGGCTATCATTGCCACTTTTGGTACGGAAACGAGGAGATTTCAATTAGGCTTAATATACCTACCACCGGAGCACACTAAAGAAAACAGAGCCGAGTATCTTACGTGGCTCACCTCAAACCTCAGCACGAACACAGACACAATCATAATGGGGGCCTAAATATGCCACTATCAAAACATCGGGAGGCAAAAGGCGAGTTGGACAATACAATGCAAGCTTTAAACATGCTCCAGTTGAAAACACCAGCAACAAGAGGAACTCAGTGCCTGGACCTCATATACTACAATACCCCAGATATAAAGTTGAGGAATAACTATATGAAATTCACTTTTGATCACCAACCACTCACGTGTGAAGACATTTTAAGAAGAATCCGGGAGATCCGTCAAACTGGTCCGCATCCGAAAAGTGAAACAAAGATAATCTTCTCATCAAAATATATTAAAAATGACCTCATTCTTAAACACCTGATGGCATACAATTGGCAAAACCTATACATTTTGATGCCTTATCAGCACTTTCACAATCACTCATGCATATGACTCAAGAAGGAGCATCGAAGGAAATAAAAGTATCAGATAGGGAAAAACCCTGGTTCACTCCACAGTTGAAAGTAATCTTCAAAAATAAACAAAAATTGTTCAGGAAATGGAAAAGAACTGGGCATCCAGAGCACCACACCCGGTTCAAACATGAAAGAGCACGTTTCATGAAGGGGAAGAAACGGGCGCACATAGATATGGCTAAAGCAAAACTAAAAAAAGGCAAAAGAATTGTCAGCAAAAAAAAGCCTCGTGCATAACATGACTGAGACATCCTTTAAGGAATGGACCGAAGCCACTTTCGGAACACCCCTCAAGGAAAATCAAATTGGCAACGAAGCAAACAGTAACGGGATACAAGATGTAATCAAGAGGTTTAAGGAATCTATCAATAATAATCGGATTCTCACGAACAATGAACATCTAAAGGAAATCAATATTATCAGTGACAACTTAAAAAGTGCAATCAACAGCCTCCCAAATAAAGCAACAATTAGGCCAGATAATTTACCGCTATTTATGATCAAAATCTGTACACATATTCCAGAGAATATTGATGGAGGAGAACTTTCCAAAGCTGTGGAAAAGCTATTTTGTAAAACCTTCCCCAAAATAAAAAAAACCAAAATCTGTAAAAGACTTCAGACCAATTGCTGTCGGATGCTCTCTGCAAAAAAATCTTTAAAAAAACAATCCTGACCACCATTATCGAGCATTGCTTTAAGCATAGGTCAGAATATCTGCCCACAGTACTGCCACAGAGATCGACCATCACCGACCTCAATGGGACGCTGCTAAGGATCCAGCAAGCACTGAACAGCAAGCAGCAATTGGATATAGTCTTTTTAGATGTGGCAGCCGCATATGATAACATATGCATCCCAGCATATAGTCATTCTGCGGGACTACTTTCTCATTACGGGAAATCCATTTATTAAAGAGCACTCTTCGGCGTAGACAAATTACAGTGACAAACGAAAACGTGTGCGCCACGTATGAGGTTGATAAAGGTGTCCCGCAAGGCGGAGTCTTGTCTCAATTTTTGCCATAGCCCTTGAACCCTTCTTAGCCCAGAACAAGAAACACTTCATCACATATGCGGATGATATAAAATTTTTTATTGCCTCAGAAGATCAGAAATCAGCTGACTACCAAAACCAAGTGGCTAATACTAAAATAAAAGAACTTCAAGAGTATCTAGATTGTATCGGACTACAGTTGAATGAAAAAAAGACGGCATAAATGACTTTCACAAAGACCAGATTTGTGCCGCGTATAGAAGAATAGGAGTAACACATCTGTTGATGTATTGTTTCATCAGATCGGGGTCTCTAATACCAGTGAGGTCTCTAATATTTGTTTGGCTTTATAAAATAAAGCCAAACAAAATGGAAATATATGTGAACGGCATCCTCGTCCAAAAGGCGCAGTCACACGTTGATCTTGGACTCAAGTGGGACGAAGGTCTGACCTTCCGCCCGCACTTCGCATACATCCGTAACGAAACATACGCGGCGCTTTGGGCAACCAGGCAGGAGCTCACTGGTATTAGAGTCCCCGGTCTGATGAAACAATACATCAACAGAAATGTTATTCCCCTATACGGGTTCGCCAAAAATGGCCGCCTTCTTACTCACAGGTGCTGTTCATTGCTCCGTAAAAATGTGTCTGGATTATGCGTTTTAAGTTTAGTATGGTAATTAAATTGTGTACTGAAGGATTTACCTACATCAGTGGATCACAATGGTGAGATTTGTTTTCAGTTTTATTGGGTGAGATAGTGTATTTCAACTCGTTTTTGATTCAACGCTGGCAACAATGTATCAGCTCACCATGGCGGCATTGTTCTAGCGTTGGAGAGAGTGGCATTCCACTTATTTCCCTGCCACCGCGGTTGAACTGCACTCTTGACTGGGGAAGGTGACCCCCTCTGTTATATATTGAATCACAATTTAACAGAAAGCTTATGAGAACTAGAACCTGTAGTGTCTGCTAAGGAAAATATGTTTAATGTAAATTTTAAGCATTCATATTCCAGTTAATTAAGAGTCGAAACCAATAGCGGGCTTAATGTTCATTCAACGCAGCCGAACCGAGTGAAATTCTTCTTAAGGCAACACGTCACTTAAGTTCCTGGCAAGGCCAAGTGGCGACAGGGTTAGTGATTGTTTCTCCCCTACCCACTGCTGCATACTTTCTACCCTAGTCATCGAACGGAAGAAGTTCACTACAGTTACTGAACAATGATTTCTAAATTTCTAATGTGCTTCCCCCACCAGGAGCGGATTAAGGTCGTTGAGACACCGGGGGAAAGAAAATATTGGGTCCCTTAAAAAAAGAGAGAGATAGGGAAAATAAAAATACATGTTAACCATTTTTTTAAATAAATAAAAAATATTATGTACTATTAATGTTTTATTTCCAATAAAATTTGAATATAACATATATATAATATAATTAATAATAGCATAATAATAATCACAAAGTTTTGAACTAATAGTTGAACATATTAGTTTAACGATTAGTTGAACTAATATGTTCAACTAATTTGTTGGGGTTTTCCGTGGGCCCTTCAGAAGTCGGGGCCCAGGGCACGCGCCTGGTGCCCCCACCACCCACCCCACGTGGAACCTAAAATGTTAAAGACGCCATTGATAACCATGCACCATAGACAGAATTAACATCACCGTCGTATTTGTTGAACCAAAACCTATTAAAGGTAGTCCCAGCTCCCTGGCGTCCCCCCCTCCTCAGTGACCTGTGGGGTGAGCTGAAACTTGGACACGCTATATCTCGGCTTGGACTTGTGCTACGAACTTGTAGTCAACACCATCTGCAATCTTGTGAGTCACTTTCCACAACGGTGCGCATTACATTCGTTTATCTGGAATAGCTCGGTAATCCGAATTTTGGTTCAAGATGCCACAATATACTGTTAGCAACACTGCCCAAATAAACACTGCTCCACAGGAAACAGCAGGCAGTACTCTATTGGAAACTGTGCAGCTTGAGTATACAGAGGAAACGAACTCCGCACCCAAGCGGAAAAATAATAAAAAACAGGTCGTCGAACAGAGCGACAGACAGACAAGAAGCCATCAAGGAACGACAGGAAGTCAGAACATCCTCTGTTCTCAAGCAGAAAATACCGACAATGTAAAGCAGGACGAAAACAGAGTCGCTAGATCCGACTCTCCCAGAGGGGACGGTACTGGAGAAGACCCTCTCCCTCAGAACAACGTTAGAGAACCTCCTGAAAGATACCAGCAACAGAATAACTACTGGATTTCGAGGAAAAATAGTGTCCATCTGGACAAAGCTGGAGACAGTCCTACTACAAACCAACCTAGAGTGCGAAACAGCTAAAACGAAACTGGAGGACTTCCAATCCGTGGGAGCAGACCAAATGCCACAGCGCGCTCCCTCGTATGCGCAAGCGCTGAGAACCCGACCGATTGCTGACCCAACTGCAACTGTGACTACAGCGATGAAACGCAGGACCCACCTGCCAACACCACATTTGGTAATACTGCGCCTGACCTCCACAGAGCAGCGAGCAGGTCAAAAATCTAGTGGTCACAAAGTTGGCAGACGACTTCAGAGATACCAAAATAAAATCGGTAAGGAAGACCCGAAATGTAGGGATTATCATCGAGACTCAAACAAAAGAGGACGCAACAAAAATCCTACAAAATGAGAAGATTCAAACACTGGGACTTGAAGCCCTACACCCTAGACGCAAAGGACCTAGCATCAGAATATATAACCTCGACAACGATCTGACACCAACTGCTCTCCAGGAGGAACTGTATTACAGAAACCTCCAGCACGCACATCCGGAAGAAGAACCCGCCAACTTGATTATTCCCAAGTTCAAAACGAAAGCCAGAACAGGAAATACATACCACTGGGTCGTCGAGTTGTCACCAGCGACCTGGGTCACGCTTAGCCAGACCGACAGAGTGTTTATAAACTGGGGCAGTCACCGCTTTAGGGAACACGTTGCTGTCCCTAAGTGTTTCAGATGTTGCCGGTTTGGGCATACCACTCATACCTGTGCCCAAACCCAACCCACTTGTGGCCACTGTGCAGAACGTGGCCACGACTTCAACACGTGTCCGAATAAAGACAAGCCGCCGACCTGTGTAAATTGCAAATTCCATAAACTACCAGCAGAACACTCAGTTAGGGACAGCGAATGTCCAGTGTACTGTAAAGCAAAGAGAACTTTCCAAATGAGACTAGATTATGGCCACACGCCCTACCATCAACAGGGTAGGGTAAAATTCATACAACTGACCGCACAACGGTCCAAAATAGTAGCGGCGCAGCTCACAAAGAAGGCGAACGAGGCAAATCTTGACATATTCCTCATCCAGGAGCCATATGCATATCTCAAGGAGGTCAGGGGTTACCCCCTTGCCTATAAGATAGTGCAGGATAACAGAGAAACACCCTGGGCCTGCATATTGATTCGGAATCCAAATATAACAGCAACAAAACTAACCAACTACTGCATATCCTGGGCTGCATGTGCCCATATTATCACGCCCCTGGGTAAACTTTATGCGGTATCGCTATACTGTCACCCAGGTGAAGATATACTACCAGTAACCAGATAAATGAGGAGCCTCCACACAGACTTCCCAAACAGTAAAATTGTCGTGGGAGCGGATGTGAATTGCAGGTTCCCAGCGTGGTTCAGCGAGACGACGGATAGACGTGGAGTACAGAACGGGCAACAACTTGAAGACTACTTAGCGAATAGTCCGTACACAGTCCTCAACCGGCCAAACAATCTGGCAACGTTCTCTAGTTCGATGGGGGAGGCCACAATCGATGTCTCTGGCTACCAGATCCCTCGCTGGCCACCTAAAATCGTGGACCGTCCAAGAAAGCTGGCCCATGTCGGACCACAGGGCCATCACGTTTGAGCTCCAGCGCTCCCTTAGTCGACACCAAGCAGTGAGGCAGGCACAGCCAAGATACTTTGTATGCCATAGAGAAGGCGGATTGGCCACTCTTCCAAGCCACACTGACCACAGCAGCCCAATCACTGAACATCATTGGACTCAGCCCGGATCAGCACCAGATGAGGGTCGCTGGTCTCATCACTGCTTTTGGAGCCAGAGATTGTCAAGAAAGCCATCGAAACCATTTCAGAGGTTCTTCTTAACCTATACAACCACTGCCTCAAAGAAGGCCTGTTCCCCCAGGCCTGGAAAACTGCAAACTTGTGCCTCATTCCCAAAAATCCCAACAAACAACTGGACCTTCCGGGGTCATACAGACCCATAACACTGTTATCAGTCCTGAGCAAGCTCTTTGAGCACTTATTAAGAAACAGAATAAGGATCCACTACACTGCAGCCAGCCTGCAGTTACCCCGACAATATGGATTTAGGAAGGGATGCTCAACCTTTAATGTCCTTGGATGTCCTATTACTAATGCTGCAACTACCTCAGATCAGAAATACTTTCTGGTCATAGCAATAGAATTTGCCGGGGCGTTTGACACTTTATGGTGGCCAAGAGTCCTGGCCCGACTCCGGAAGGCCAACGTACCATCAAATCTGTATCAAGTCATCAAATCCTACCTGTCGAATAGGTTCGTGACAGTCAGAGCACCATATTGTTCAGAACAAGAGAAGTATTCATAGGATGCCCACAAGGCTCAATCCTGGGTCCACTCCTATGGAACTTGGTTCTAGATTGCTTTTTAAACCTGGAACTTGGCGACTTCGTTCCCCTAGCCTATGCGGATGATGTGGTTCCGATGCTGCCTGGGGGATCTAGGGCGCAACTGGAGAACACTGCCAACACAGAGCAATAGAAAGCCTAGAGGACTGGGCTAACAACAATAACTTGAAGATCTCATCCTCGAAGACAAGATTATTAAAAGGAGCCCTAGACACCAGACGACCCCCCTCCCAATTAAAGATACAAGGTAACAAAATTAAGCTTACCACCGAATTAAAGCACCTTGGAGTCGTACTAGACAAGAACCTGAGCTTTCCACCACATATGCACTTACGGAAGAAAATTAGAGGATACTCCGCACTTTTTGCACGAATCACACGAAAGGAATGGGGCTTGAGGAGGAAAATCCTCAGCCTCTACTATAAAGCTATTTTCCTGCCAGCGATTACATATGCTGCTGGAATATGGTATCGCAAAGCTACCACTACAGTGAACCGGAAAAAATTGGCGACTATGCAGCGACACATACTCATAACCATCTCGAGAGCATGTAACACTGTAAGTGCCCACGCACTCCAGGCCCTAACGGGATTCCTCCCTCTGGACTTGGAGATTGTTAAGCATGGGCTACTCTATCAACTGACCAAAGGCAGAACGGCAACATGCCTCGACTACACTATAGATCTGTCAAATGATCCCAAAGTAGAAAGGAACCGTCTCTCCGCTTACCTCCAACAAACTTGGCAGGCCCGCTGGGAGACCTCCAGCAAAGGTGCAATAACTAGAAAATTTCTATCCAACATATGGCTGGTATACCCGAATTATCCACCTTGGCTCTAACCAGGACTCTACACCACCTACCTGCTGACGGGACACGGGGCCATTAGAGACAAACTACAAGGATTTCGACTGAGTGATACACCGTTTTGCCTCTGTAGTAAACGTGAAACGTGGGAGCACCTAATGTACAGTTGCCCACTATATGAGGACCTCTATTGCAGATTCATCACTAGAACACAGCTTAACCTCCGTAATCAAGAAGACCTCGCCATAACTAAAGTTGACACATACAAGGCATTCGCGCAGGACCTCTTCACAAGGAGAAGGACGCTCCCACAGCCTCAACCACTGCAGTAAACAACCATGCCGTGCAGACCAGCAGAATGTCTACACAACCACGGAAACCTTCCCAGATGATGAACTGACACCAAGGTGAAACAACCAAGGAATTAAACCTCACAACTGAGTCTACCTGAAGTCACAATCTCTATGACTACCGACAGATGTATCCACCTGACGTGACGATCTCATTTAATACATGAACATGACATTAATAAGGTAATTGGACCTGACCCGACCTGACCTGGAAGTGACCAACTAAAAAAAAAAAAAAATGAAAAAAAAATAATAATAAAATAAACAAATAAATAAATAAAAATAATAAAAAAGAAGTCACAGTGACAACCTGATTAGACAACCTCATCTAGCACAGGCATTTGACAACCTGATCAGGACAACAAGACTACCATGCAAGGGCTCAGAGAAATGACTGCAGCACATTGCTGCCACCTAGCCAAATGGCGATCTGGGCTGGTAACCTTGACCAGCCTACTTTCACTCCTATTCCTTGGCAGGGGAGGAGATGGCTCGCTGTCTTCTCCTCCTCCTCCTCCTGCCATCCCCCTTTCCCTCTGGTGGGGCATGGGCATGCCCCACTGACTGCAGGGGCCATCTACCCTATCGGCCCCCTTACTTCTCTTTCTTCCCCCAGCCTACAGTCTCCCTACCCTTCTCGTTGACTATACACCGCGAAAGCCCCACGCATCCAAATTTAAATTAGCACCAAAATTATTAGGCCTCATTAGGCCTCTAGAACTTGTCATTTTAGCGTACAACCCCATGGTAATTTCGGGGAACAAACCCCACAGACTATCTCGTAATAGCGATTTTGCAATTGTGCCACCGCGATTATCTTTTTTTTTTTTTTTTTTTTTTTTATAGGACTCAGCCGCTGAAATCACAGGAAATTAGGTGGCGGGACCTGCCAGAGTATAATAAATTTCAAGGTACACCTGGCCAGCCTCCTCGTTGGCATAGTACTGACAACGTCGGGTCCCATCAGGGGCTCGACGGCCAATAGGCCAGAAGAACAATGGGCACAACATACTACACAACACATGATCCACACACTTTTAAATCTCTGGTCTTGACAGAGTACTGTCCCTCGATACAGCGAACACTCGCGGAGATGGGAGAAATTCCTGGTGCCGTTTGACCCTCAACATGCTTTGTACTTGTATTCCCCATACGCGGCACATATCTGGTCTTCAGCTCCCGAAAGCAGTATCAAAGCCTTTCTAGGACTCGAATACTGGCTCTTGAGATTGCTAAACAGAATTTCAGCTAAGCCTTTTACCATCTCAAGAGCTATAACTATACTCCAATTTAGAGATCACACCCTGGAGACAAATAGTCACTTCAAGAAACATAATGACGCTCGCTCAGCTTTTAACGGGACGGCTGGATGCACCGAAAGCCCGAGAGTGGATAATAATACCGGCGAAAAACCAAGACGAGATAAAGAACCGCAACTCAAAGCGGCATTTACGCAGTTGGACAGCTTCGGAAGATTCTTTCCAGCAAACGCCATCCAGCTATTCAACAAACTGACTATCAACCCTGAAAGGCTCTGCACTTGCAAATCCTACAGAAAGGAAGTTCTCGGAAACTCCTACTTGCAAATACAGATGTAAGGATACAGTTTCAGCACCTTGTTCTGCCAAGCACGAGCCAAGAAATAGATGTCAGGATTGTCCTACCCATCCCACTCTAATCCCCACAGAAGAACCAGACTGCTGTAAACAGTAAAGTGAACTTTCAAATTTTTATTTTGCTGTATCGCGGTCATTCCTGTTGTTTCATATGCTGTCCGCTGTTTTGGCTGTAAATATTTGTGTATATCTAAATATGGTGAAACTCCCACTTGTGTGTATTTAAGCAGAAGGTATGCTTCAATTGTCATGGTATTAAGTTCATACCAGTTTATAGTTGTTAAGTAGTAAAAGCCTTAGCGGGTAATTAATAACTCAAGTATTGTATATTCCAGATAAAATGTACTTATAAATCAGATAACATGTATTTTATAATTGTATACCATCTTGTAACATAGTTGTATATGTATGATCACCCCGTGGCCAGTGGTTGTATCCGGGTGTTCTCTTAAGAGAAATAAACTGATGATAATAATAATAAATTTATTATTTTACGTGGGCTTTTATTGCCTTAATCAAATGTGTAGTATATACAGAACACTGACATGTAACAAATCTCAAATGCCAGTAGGGGCATATTCAGGGGTGGGCAGAAGGGGAATATCCCCCCCACTAACTAAAAATTTTAAATTAAAGAAAAAGAACGCAGTCACCTTTCACTGAACGCAGTCATAATCGTAACTAAGATAGTTAGTGCCATACAATGACAAATTTTGTAACTAATTTTTTTTTCCAATAAATGGCAAGCGCATTCTTTATTGTACTTGTAGTCCAAATTCCTCTTCAGTACGAGCCTTAGAACTTGCTCCAGAGCCCTCTACATAGGGATACTTTAATTTTAACAACCCTGTATATAAAAAAAGAAAAAAAAAAAGGGAGGGGGGTAAGCGCTTGAGTTTCAAAATTTGATACTTTGTGTGGGGTGTACATTCGAAGTTAAGCAGAGTGGGGGGGAGAGACTGAAGGCTTCGGGGAAAAGGCAGAGGTATGAGGACAATAGAGTAGACGACTCAAGAATATCAGTGATGCTAAAAGTGGAAAGTATATTGATGTCAAACGGCACCAGGGATTTCCCCCATCTCCGCATTACTTTCATTGCGGGTGTAACACTGTAAAAGGCCAGAGATTTAAAAGTGTATGAATTTTGTAAGTGTAGTGTTATGTATCGTTGGCCATCTGGCCATTTAGCCGCTATATCCCTGCTGGGGCCCAACGTTGCCCACACTTGGCTTCGTGAAGGCAGACTAGGTACACAGTAGTTTGAAATTTTTACTCTGGCATGCCCTGCCACCTAGTTTCCTGGGATTCCAGTGGCTAGGGCCCATGTAAAAAAAAGGGGGGAGGGGAGAACTAGAAGTAGGAAAGCCGAAAGTTGTTTTCATAATCTCAGTTTAAATTTAGGCTTTTTAATTTTAGTAAGCTGTGTGTGGGTCTTGCTCATTGCAGGATAGCAAGAGGAGGGGGAGAGACTGAAGACTGGTGGGAAAAGCCAGAAGTATAGAGTCAATAGGGAAAGCGGCCCCAGAACAGCAGTGAGGCAGGCCCACCAGACAAAAGAAGGAGGTGGCGGGGAGAGGGAGATGGGAACATTGTCTCTCCCCTCCGCCCACTGGCAAATTGTATGGCTATGTTGCGTGTTTATAAGCTCCTCAAAAGTTCGTTCAAATTCTGGATTACTTTTGGAATTAGCGATTTTAAAATAGTGTCGTCGACACCCTATTAGTTGGTGCATGTGTATGTTTTTGCGGCTAAATTTTAAGGGAATGAGAAGCTATTAACGTTGTTCTAATTTTTCTTTGTTCATACATGCTGCCTCGTTGTTTTTTGTATGTAATGGCCTCTTCCATTGTCGTTCTGCCTATGGTATTTCTTATATTGATTTTTATAGTGTGAATTAATATTGTTCCTGCTGATTGTTAGTTTGATTAACTGTACTTTTGGAACACTGGAGAAATTGTTATAATTTCTACTCTCTACCAAGAAGATATGTTTTTGTGGATAAATATTAAGGGAGTGAGAAGCTATTAACGTTTTTCTAATTTTGCTTTGTTCAGACGTGCTGCCTCGTTGTTTTGTATGTAATGGCCGCTCCCGCTATGGGGTTATCTCCTATTAGCGATAAATTAAGTAGCAAATAGTCGGCCATTCCGGAAACAAGTCACGTGAACAGTGTTATCGCCTGTGATTGGTAGCTGGAATTCCTGGCTTTGAGAACTGTCGTAAACATATATTTTAATTATGCTGTTGCTTATTTATGCTGTTACATAAATCCATAATCCCTTATTGCATAATATGTTATATAATGAATGTAATTAATTTGTCTCCGCAATCAGTATAGTTAATTATTGCCTTGGAAACTTGATTAAAACCTTGTGATAGTAACAGCGCGCCCTAGCGACTTTGCTGCGAACTTGCTCCTCAAGTGCAAATTACAAATTATCTGCTCAGACAGCCCAACAAGCTGCTGGGTTTTCGTCAGTGCTGCATTTCATCGCTACACTTGTGCCTTGCTTTTCATCCTGTTATTCATCCTGCAATCCTTCCACTTCACCTGAACGGAAGGGAAAGCTCCAGTTCTGCTAGCGAGGAGGACCCTGAAACAGTTTCGGGGAATCCCCACCAAAATAGTACACCGCCAAAGACCCCACCAAAGACCCAGCTCAAGAGCGGATATCTCTCAATGAAAAAAGAAAAGAAAAAGAAGGCCAACAAGAAAACTAAGGAGACCATGGAGGCATGGGCTGCTCTCCTCTGATTGGCGTTAGCGACCCAGGATGAGGGGCAATCACTGCGTTGGCCCCTGACCTCTTGCTGCACTTACTGATGCCGCTCCCATTACTCGGGCAATGGCCACCACCCATACAGAGGTTAAAGGCGTCGCCAAAGCTATCACACCGACAGCCCTTGCCAACGCTATTGCAGCTGGGTTAAAATTCTCCCCTAGACTGGGGATACCTCCTCCACCTAATGTCCCAGAAGTTGGATCCACTTCAGAGCCAGCTACTCTTCAAACAATCTCTCAACTTCGTAGGCAGTTGATCCCCTTCCTAAACCACGACTCCAGTCGTCTCACCAGAAGTGCAGGTAACCGTGTCCAGGAGTTGTGGTCCACCCTTGAGTCAATTAACACTGAGCTCCTCATTGACAATGTGAGGCTCAAAGTTGTGAATGAAGAAGTTTGATCCAAACTGTAGTCCTGGAAAAGGTCATTGATGCTCTTGGCAAGTCCCCAAATTGTACCAACGTTGACCCCGACTACATCGAGACTCCGGCCCCCTGGGCCTGCTGCGGGGGTCACCTCCTATTCTGGCACTGTGAAGTCTGGACAGGAGTCTGTTGCCCACGGCGTAATACGAACTCTCCATGTGCAAAACCCGGGGAGCACATAACTGCTGAGAGCAAGTGATACAGCTGAGCTCAAGGCTAGCAATGACGTCAAAGATCTGTTACAAAGCACCATAAAGGCTGATTATAAGAATCTAAAAGTGAAACCCCTGAGACCCATTATGAACAAGAAAGTCCTACTGGAGACCACGACCAAAGAAGACTTAACAAGTATTGCCACATGTGTCACCCTCACAAATGCCGGAGTGGTCATCGCTCCTCCTAAAAAGTCAAATCCGTCGATCGTGGTGTACCATGTTCCAAAGGACTTTAGGATCTGTTCCACAGAAACCTACTGGAACGTGGATTCTCCTAGGAGGAGGCTAAGGCTGAGATCACTTTTAGGTTTGCAACAAAATCAAAATCCAGCTCTACGGAACACAGAGTAATTAGCTTCTCCCCATGGATTTATAGAACTGTCCTCTCTACAGACAGATTATTCCTTGTTTGCAGCGTGAACAGGTTTCGTCCGTTTACAATTGTCACAAGGTGTTTCCTATGTCTGGGCTATGGGCATACATCCCAACGCTCCTCCCACAAATCCCCATCCTGCGGACATTGTGCCAAGAGTGAGCATCATGTCCAAGCAGAATGTCCCCACCGTGATGACGAGCCGTCTTGTGTGAATTTTAAAAGCCAACGGCAACACATAACCATTCTCTCTGGGATGTTCTATGCCAAGAATACCAAAAGGCTCTGGAACTCGTAAGACTAAGGATTGCTGATGCCTAAACCAACAAGAAATGCCGGTTGTGTCCCCATTCCAGTCCTGCCCACTCTTCCTGGAAGCCCAATAGGAGTCCCGGTATCTCAACCTAAATAAATACCTGCGAATGATGCAAATAAATGGGCAAAGGTCCCGCACAGTTTCGGATGAAATACGCCAGGCCACTGAGGAGCATTCAATTGATGTTGTTCTGATTCAGGAGCCATATGCTGTAAGAATACAATCCCATCCAACCTTTAAAATTACTGGCTTTTCCGTACATACTCGGGTCGTGCAACCTTTTACACTGGATCCGAAAACATGTATAGCAGTCATATATAGAGATCTCGGTGTCCTGGTTGTCCAGGGCCTCTGTAATCAGTTCTCCACTTGAATCCAGATTACATATACAGATCAATCATTCTATCTGATGTCACTCTACAGGCCTCTCACAGAGAACATCAATGAAACACTAAACGTTTTGAAATTCGCCTTGAATTTTATTGGCTCTAAACAACTCCTGGTTGCATCCGACTTGAATGCAAAATCCCCCTTCTGGCACAGTGCAGTTGCCTATAGCCGTGGCCAGCTTCTTGAGGACTTCATCTTCACTCAAAATCTTATTATTCATAACCAGCCTAGCTAGTTCACTACTTACTCTAGCTCAACTGGTGAATCTAATATTGACTTAACCCTTTCTACAAAGGACCTACGTCAGTCAGTTAGCTGCCGGGAGGTAGCTCCGGTAACTCTGAGAAACAACAACAGAGCAAGGACAACTGACTTCATCAGATTCTCTTCGAGAAACGTCAATTGGGAAACATATGACAGCTACATAGAACTGGACTTTCCAACTACAGACCCATCACAGATGGACTCACTAAATGAAGGATCACCTTTATCCAGCACTCCATACTCAGAGCCTCATACAGGTCGTCAAGGAAGGTGTTCCGCCCGGCAATCTACCCATGGTGGATCCAGGAACTTACCACCCTTCACAAGTCGCTCCACACAGCAGGCAGGAACTACCGGTGACACCGTGATTGGCCAGACCCTGATGTCGAACGCCCTAATAGGGATTATATCACCAAAAAGAATGAGTATACCAAGGCAATTGCAGCCATAAAGAGGGAAACAAACCTGGCATATAAGATCTTGAGAGAGAAAACCTTCTCCCCGGAAATATTCAGCACTGTTTCAGTAGACGTTCAGAAAACTAAGTGCTAGCACAAAAAAAAAAAAAAAATCCAAATTATGATATTACGGTTCCCTGTAAATGATTACATATACAAATTGCGTGTGTGTTCTCTGGTCGATTTGCCTGTTTTTTGGACGAAAAAACCCCAGTTTCTGGGAGATAAAAGCCTTTCTATCTACGCCTGAGACCGACTAACTCAGTCACGGAGTGAATAAAGCCCACTAAAGTTCCTCGCGTCATCGACGAGATTCGAAATCGTTCCTTTTCCATCCGGTGTGGGAAGGACGGTGACTATACCACTGTGCTACACGCGCAGACACCAAGTGTTAGGATGTGGACATGTGTTTTTGTAAAAGGCGGCTCCTTGAACGTCAGTTCGTCTCCGCCTCGTGTCTCTGTGAAGAACATTATCGCTACAAATAGGGCCAGATATGTATGTGACGGTGGTTTGTATGTATTATGTGTGTGTTCTGTTGTTCTGTTCTGGCCACTTGGCTACCCTTAAGCATCAGTCACCTGGACAGATGATTCTGGGTACTCGTCCACACCACGGGAAGTTGGGCCAGTCCCAATAGTGCTCGTGATGTCTCAATTCGAGACTCTGACCAACCTGATGTTGCCAAAAGGTGGGCCAGATTCCTCTGGGGGCCCACTCTAGAGGAGAAAAAAAGGGGGAGGCGAGAGGGGTTCCCGTGCGTATTAAAAAAAAAACAAAGAGAGAGAGAGAAAAGGAGAGATTCTCTCGCCCCACCTCTTTTTTAATACGCCACGAATTGGAAAAAAAAAAAAAAGTTGAGATTTATTCTACAGCAAAATCTATTGTTCTATAAACTGGTGAAGACACAGCCAGACAGTTCGTCGTAAACAACAAATTGAATGTCAAGTTGGGTTCGGGCCAGAGGCGTGAATAACTGCTGTCATCTGAGACTGTACAAGTCTTCTCATAAAAGCTTCTTTTGAAAAAAACTACTGCGCTCGGTAATTATCAGCATCCTGCACCAACCCCGATCCTTGACCAGTGGAAAGGTTATGTACTGCTTCCCTAAGCCTTGCCCGAGAATCCGTATAGTTTGGGCATGAATACAGTACATGTTGCCAATCTTCAACCTCTCCACACTGACATAGATCTGTTGTTGACAACCTAAATTTATATAATTTCATGTTCATCGAACCGTAATCAGTCAGCAAGTATGAAGTAAACATATTCATACTGAACCAGACATTCATCTCTTGTTCATCAATGTGTAGGCCTCGGGGAAGAATTTTTATCGTAACACAGCCAACTGATCTAGATTGCCAAAGAGTTATTAGTTCATTCCAAATTCTTTTACGTTCATGTTTGATATCCGAGTCTAAATTAAATATGATTCCGAAGAGTTCTGAGGGAATTTTACGTTTTAGTCTGTAGATCAATCCTTTGTAGATCATGTGTAAGTCGAGAGGCAGAAAACCCGCCAGGACATGAAATGCGGCCGTTGAGACTGTGCGGCTGGCTTTCAGAACATTTAATCTCTGAAGTGTCATCAATTTAGCTTTGAACTAAGCTACTGTATTACTATACATTTACGAGTAATCCTAATTATATTAGGATTACTCGTAAATGTACTTTCAACCATCACCAATCAAATCACCTCACAAACCCCCACAAATTCATAATGCCATTCCCGGAAGATCCACAGTCACCAATTTAACTTCCATAACCAGCAC
The DNA here is from genome assembly GCF_048544385.1 of Mastigoproctus giganteus. Lineage (NCBI taxonomy): Eukaryota > Metazoa > Arthropoda > Arachnida > Uropygi > Thelyphonidae > Mastigoproctus > Mastigoproctus giganteus. The sequence continues at coordinate 131,549,301 of NC_143577.1, read as the reverse complement.
CATTTTCAGAGCACTAGAAACCAAAGCAGAACTTGCTGTTACGTATGTCGACCTGGAAGCTGCCTTCGACTCAATCAGCATTACCTCACTCGTTCACCTCCTAGAAAATTACTTCCATATAAAAGGTGACTTGTTGTGGTTTATCACAACCCTGCTATCAGACAGAATCATTGTTCTTACAGCGGATCAAGATATACAAATTTGTAATCTCAAGGAAAATCACTGCAGGAGTTCCCCAAGGCGGAGTCCTCTCCGAAACATTATTTACTGCTATCATTATTCCGTTTGTTCAAGAGAGAGAAGACATAATTTGCTATGCTGACGATATTAAGTTACACACCCAGATTAACCCGGGGGAACATATCTCAAAAAATAATGAAAAGATCAATCGAAAGTTACACGACTTAGAATCCTATCTCCATCAATTTGGACTACTTATTAATCCTGCAAAATCAGCCCAAATTGTCTTTTCGTTGAAGCACCAACTCACTGAAGTCCAAGTTTCTCTAAATGGCATTCTCCTTCCAGTGGTAAATACAGACTTGGGAGTAGTTTTCGATTGCAAACTGACCTTCAAGCCCCACATTGACAAGCTCATAACAAAATTCTGCAAAATGCGGTGGATTACCAAACAACAACTACTTCACGTTAAGGATCTGGATGTGACTCGGCGGTACGTATACACCTCTGTATACTCCGTCGTGTTATACGCCTCAGAAATATGGGCATCTGCAGCCCCCACGAATATCAAGCGTGTGTACTCCTCCGAATACTGGCTCCTTCGTTGGGTCACATATAAACATCATCGTCCACCCCAGCAAAGAACAACTGCGATGGCAACCGCACTGAACTTTGCCCGACTGCCAAATCTTATAATGGAAAGATGCCTCACCCTAACTGTCAAAATGACCACTGGAATAATCTCGGAGCCAAACATATGGGAACTGTGCAGCTGGAGGATCCCTCAACCCGGACTGAGATCAGCTCCAACCCTTATACCAACCATAACAGACTAGCCCTTAGCGACCGCTTTCTCCCCAAGCAGATGCTTATCACAGTCCAAGCAATCGAAGGCGACCTCTACAAATTTGTCAAGGACCGCAAATACCGGAGGGAGATTCTTGATGACATACACTCAACCAGGCAAACTGCACAGTAATGTCGCAGTATAATAAATTTAAATAGGATATCTGTATAATATTGTATATAATGTCAAAAATACTGTATAACATTTTTATGAATATTGTGAATAATTTAAGTGAAACGTATTATATTGTTGGCCCTGGGGAATGAACCCGAACTTCGATGTGGGCCCCGTCCTCAAGGCCTTTGGACACCAGCCAATGTGAGGCCCCTGGCATTCCTGCCGTGAAGGGTAAATTGTATACATCCTTTGTACACAATAAAGATTATATTTATATGATTACATTAACCCGTATTCGTGTCTGTAAATTGCATGTGTTCTCTGGTCGATTTGCTGGACGAAAAAAACCCTTCTATCTACGTCTGAGACCGACTAACTCAGCCACGGAGTGAAAAAAGCCCACTAAAGTTCCTCGCGTCATCGGCGGGATTCGAACCCGAGTCTTTTCCACCCGGTGTGGGGAGGACGGTGACGATACCACTGAACACTTAACTACAGACTAAGACTAATACCACTGACCTAGTTCCGATGATCTCTTCAACAAAATAACACTACCAACGTCTTCGCCGATATAAACTACCCAATAGGAAATTAACCCCGTTCTTCTAAGGGCATTTCCACATCTGGCTGTTTCCCCCCCAACTCCAAGTGACAGAGGGGATTAGCCCAAAATCTTCGCTGAAGGACTATTCATCTCCAAATTCAAACAGAGACTTGACGAAGGTGGCCTCTTGCTCACCTCCACGAGCTCTTTCACGCGGGACCTCATGAACTCCGATTATCCGTAAAAGTTCGATAATCCGAAATTCGCAAAGATGGATGGGAAATTGAAAAAACCCACAGATGCCGCGCATCAGAGCCAAGATGACGACCCCCGTCGTCATAGACCAACAACAGAAGACGTCAGAACCCCATTCGGGGGCCCCGCTAACAGGAAAACGCAAGTATAGAAAGCCAACACCTAATCCGGAGCGGGAGATGGGCTCTCAAACTAAATCAAAAGACAACAGAAAACCAAAAGGACACCAGCGAGGAGAAGCCACCGGAGGCTCCCCTGGATCCCTCCTTGCCAGGGGGTACAGTTCATGAGAAGTCCCTGTTCCTCAAGGCTGCCTTGGAAACATTATTTAAGGAGCAATCTAACAGGGTAACCACAGGGCTAAGGGCACAAATCGTGAACCTGTGGAACAAGCTGGACACTCTCTTGACGGAAACTTACCTCGAGAGTGAGAGAGCCAATGCCAAGCTCCAGGCATACATGGAATGTGGGGCAAACCAAATGCAACAGCGCGCGCCCACATATGCCCAAGCGCTGAGGACCACAATGACAATGGAGCAACCACCAACCCTCGCTGCTCCCAGCAAAAAGAAAGTACCACTACTACCAAGACCCAACCTGGTCATACTGAAGCCAACAAACACCGAGACTCTTCACATAAGTGAAGAAGTAAAGAAAACTGTAATTACTAACCTTAGCGATGAATTCAAACACACCAGAATAAAATCGATAAGGAAGACCCGCAACGTCGGCGTCATCATCGAGACAGAAACACTGGAGGAAGCGAACAAAATTATAGCAAATCCGAAAGTGCCGTCCCTGGGCCTACAAGCAGAAACTCCCAAGAAAAAAGGACCAAGCATTGTAATCTTTAACACAGGAAATGACCTATCCCCAACACAATTGCAAGGTGAGATATATCACAAAAATCTGCAGCAAGCATTCCCGGATACGGACCCATCGAATCTGATAACACCCAGATATCAGACAAAACCCAGAAATAATAACTCAACTAACTGGGTGGTAGAATTAGCTCCCAGAGCGTAGAAAGTACTAACGCAGCAGGCAAGAATCTACATCGATTGAGGCAGTCATCGCTTCAGAGAGCACGTGGCTGTTCCAAAGTGTTTCAGATGCTGCCGATTTGGCCACACCACACACACACGTGTACCCAACCGCAAACTTCTCCAACCTGTGGGCACCCTGCAGAAGTAGGCCACAATTACAATTCCTGCCCAAACAAAACCGCTCCACCAGTGTGCGCAAACTGCAAAGCCCTAAAGTTACCAGCAGGCCACTCTGTCAGAGACAGTAACTGTCACGTGTACTTAAAAGCCAAAAGCTCTCAACAACAAAGAACAGATTATGGGAACTCTTTGTGAATATAAAGATTCTAACACAGTGAAATTTGTACAGCATAATGCACAATGGGCAATTGCAGTCACTGAACTACTAAAGAAAAAGGTAGACGAGGACAACCTTGACATCCTCTTTCTCCAGGAACCCTACACACACAAGAAAGAGGTGAGAGGATACCCACTCACGTACAAAATTGTACAACATAACGACAACACCCCCTGGGCTGCCCTGGTCGTCTGCAACCCTGACCTCACGGTTACTAAAATAACCCACTTTTGCAACGAATGAGCTGCCTGTGCCCAGATCATCTCTCCATTGGGAGAATTTTATGCCATATCGCTATACTGCCGACCCGGCGAAGATATTCTCCCTGCAACCCAATACCTGCAGAATGTCCTCTACGAGCTCCCTAATACTAAAATAATTGTCTGTGCAGATGCAAACTGCAGGTCACCAGCCTGACACAGTACAACTTCCGATCGACGAGGAACTGCCAATGGACAGCGCCTGGAAGAATTCCTGACGAACAGCAGCTTCATAGTATTGAATCAGCCAAATAATCTACCGACCTTCTCAAATACTCTTTGGGAGTCGACAATAGACATAAGCCTAGCCACTCGTTCCACAGCAGGATACATATCCTCATGGAAGGTCAGAGAGGGCTGGACAACCTCTGACCATAGAGTAATAACTTTCCAGATGCACCGTGCCCTCAATAGACCACCCACAGCCAGAACAATCCTCAACAGATTTGCTATAGCCAAGGCAAACTGGGAACAATTTCGGGAACCACTGACATACTCTGTTGAAGCATTCGACAGCACAAACCTCACCCCAGACCAGCACCAGCGTGCTATAGTAAGTCTAATCACAGAGGCTTCAAACATAGCTATAAAAAGAAAGAAACCATCCGCAGGTTCAGTCCCATGGTGGTGCCCTGAGCTTCAGAGACTGCGGAATGAGCCAGCGGCAGATGTAGAAGTCCTCAGACAACAATACCGTGAGGTCAGAAACAAATACACAGCCCTGATAAGAACCCGGAAAAAATGTTCATGGGAGACACTAGTCTCAACAACAGGAAATAAGGACCCCTGGGGGGTTGTATACAAAGTAACAACTAATAAATTACCAAAAGGAGAAGTAATATCTTCGACAAAGACACCCGATGGCCACTATACCACATCCTGGCACCAATCTATAGACAATATCCTGAATACCACCTTCCAGAAACTCCCCTCAGACCACACTCCTGAGCAACTTCTGCTCTGTGAGGAAAATACTAATTACTGCCCAGCACATCGGGAGGACCCGTTCACACTTGAGGACCTCCATCTGGCGACAGCAAAAATAAGAAATAAGAGAACACCCGGAAAAGACTACCTGGAGACAGAAATTGTAAAAATGGCCGTGGAATATATCCCAACAACTATATTAAACTTATATAACCACTGTCTATCTGCAGGATATTTTCCCCATGATTGGAGAGCAGCACGAATTAGACTAATACTGAAGAACCCGAAGAAACCACAGGAACTCCCGGAGCCATACAGACCCATAGCCCTACTGCCAGTACTAAGTAAATTGTGTGAACACCTACTACACAGCAGGATACAAGCTCACTACCAAGAAGCAGGCCTCCCCTCTCCCAAGCAATTTGGCTTTCGACGAGTATGTTCCACCGTGAATGCCCTGGAACGTATAATAAATGCAGCTACACACAGCAATAGTAAATACTTGCTTATTATCTCCATCGACTTCGCCGGGGCATTTGACTCACTTTGGTGGCCAAGTGTCCTCGGCAGACTCCGGGAGGCAAACATTCCCAGCAACTTATACCAATGCATCAAAACCTATCTTTCGGACAGAAGGATCTCAGTATCTACACCCTATAGCCAACTCACCCGGCCGGTGTTCCGGGGATGCCCAAAGGGATCAGTCCTGGGGCCTCTCCTCTGGAACTTGGTGTTGGACGGCTTCCTCAACCAGGATCTAAACGGAGCAGATGCTCAAGCCTTCGCAGATGACCTGGTCCTGATGCTGGAGGCGGAAAATCGTGCACAACTTGAGGCTATTGCAAACAGGGCCATAGATACCCTCCAAGAATGGTCAAAAAATCATCACTTAAGAATATCACCTTATAAGACATCCTCAATACTTTTAAAAGGCTCCCTTGATATCAGGAGGCCACCTCAGATAAAAATAGAAGGAAAAACCATAAAACTGACCACGGAATTAAAATACCTAGGAATCATCCTTGACAAAAATCTTTCATTCACCCCACACCTCGTATATCTACAAAAAAAGATCAAAAACTATTCAGCCCTCATAGCAAGAGTCTCGCGAACGGATTGGGGCTTAAGGAAAAGAGCCCTGATCCTCTTTTACAAGGCTTTCTTCATTCCAGCCATCAGCTATGCAGCAGGGATCTGGTTTAAAAAGGCAACCACCGCAGTCAATAAAAGAAAGCTAGGGGGGGAGGAGACGATGAGTGAGATACAGCGCAGCATCTTACTCACCGTCTCCAGAGCATGCTGCACGGTCGGCTCACATGCACTGCAGGCCCTTGTGGGGCTCCTACCCTTGGACCTGGAGATTGTCCGCTGTGGCATGCTATATCAACTATCAAGAGGGAACAGTGTAACTTGCATTGGCTTCACCACAGACCCGACCAACAACAGCAACGCAGAAAAGAAACGACTAACCAAATATCTTCAACAAACCTGGCAGTCCCGATGGGCGGACTCAACTAAAGGTGAGATAACCCGGAAGTTCATCCCGGACATTATCCAAGTGTATCTCGAACAGCCAAACTGGTTCTCACCGGGGCTCTACACCACCTTTCTTCTAACAGGGCATGGCTCTTTTAATGCCAAGCTGTCAACTTTCGGCATCAGGGATTCCCCATTATGCTACTGCGGAGAAACCCAAACATGGTCACACCTAATATGCACGATTGTCCCCTCTTTGAGGACATCAGATGTCATTTCATCACAAAGATACGCTTTAATCCCAAGGAACGGGAGCACCTTATATTATATGAGGAGGAGCATTACAAGGCCCTCTCGCGCTTTGCACATGAGCTGTTTACCTGGCTAAGGGCAATGACCCAACCTCCCCAGGCTTGATGCAGGACCTGACTACAACTACAACTCATCGGACGGGACTCTGCTCTCATGAGTGCCATTATTTTGTCAACTGTACCAGGAAGATCAAAGTACCACGATATCGGACGGGACTTTTCTCCCACGAACATCACAATCAAACACGAACACCCCTGTCAACTGGACCGACAGCGCATGTAATTTACCCAACGAACTACCCTAGAATGTGACAATCACCATATGCAGGAGTGACAACACTGCATCGACGCCCAGATAACAGAACAAACAGTGAAAGTGAACCACATACCAACAATGACCACCCAAAATGGAAATAAAAGGACCATGACCACAACCAAACTGGATGAGACCTTGATCCCATGACCAACGCCGGCATTCAACCGATCTGTGAACAAGTCGGTAGAGATATTGTCCCTGATTGTACCTCCTGGTGGGGCCAGTGATGTGATGCTGTCCTGAACCTGCTGGCCTAGCCACCACTCTGCAGCCAGGCTGCACACACGCCATATTGGTGACCTGTGCCGGCTCCCTTGTCCGGCCCTCTCTATCCCACCCCGTCAGGGGGGAGGAGACGGTCAAACTGTTTCCTCCCCTCCACGCCACCCCCATTCTTCCTTCTGGCAGGGCATGGGCATGCCCTGCTGACACCAAATTGAGGCCTCCTACTCTATTGGCCTTATCCTTTCTCCCTTAATCCCCCAGTCTTCATTCTCCCCCCCCTCTATCTTTACACAAGCGAATTCCCCCACACACAAAAATTCAAATAATCCAAATTAACTTACGCCCTTATTCCGGTCTATCCTTATTCAAGCGACATCACCCTACGCATACATATATGTGTAAAAAAAAATTTTTTTTTTTTTTAAGGTCCTAGCCACTGAAATCTCAGGAAATTAGGTGGCAGGACCTGCCAGAGTGAACTAAAGACTATCGGGTACCTGGTCTGCCTCCACCGGGCGTAAGTGGGGCAACGTTGGGCCTCAGAAGAGGTCCAGCGGCTAAATGGCCAGAGGAACAACGGTACAAAACACCACACTTCCATAATCCATACACTTTTAAATCTCTGGCCTTCCCAGTGAACTGGTACACTCACAATAAAAACAACGCGGTGATGGGGGAACCCCTGGTGCCGTTAGACACTGAAAACACACTTACACTTACCGCTGACCTACAGACTAAAACGTAAAATTCCCTCAGACATTAAGTGTTGGCAGGATTCTGCAAACCTTAATCTAGACAAATTTTTTCCACGTGATGACAACTCTGAGGATCGCCAAGAGCATTCAGCAATTACAGCCGCCAACAGCAATCACATATCAAAAGAGCAAGCCGATCCATTCTCCCTAGAAGAACTGGCAGCAGTCCTTAAAAACATTAATGTCAAAAAGTGTCCGGGCCTTGACCTAATAGAATACATCTTCATCATATTTCACAAGCTGCGGTCGCACCATCTACTCCTTCCCTTCAATAAATGCTTGGATGAAAGAGGCCCTTCTTCGCCTCATCAAGAAGCCTCTCAAGGCTTCTTGATGAGGCCTCACAACAGTCCCCCACAACTTCCGGCCTATCGCTCTGCTGGCTAACCTTGGGAAGGTCCTTGAGCGACTCATGGCTCTCAGGGTTGTCTCCCTGCTACAGATACAAGATTTACTTCTCACCATGTCAGCATGGCTTCACCTGTGGAAGGCGTGTCAAGAAGCTATTTTCGACCTAGTCATATACAGGGTGTTTCAGTTAAACGTTTCAGAACTTCTAAGAGGGGTAGGGTACATCCTGACAACTCGAAATCATATAGCAATGTGGGGTTGGAAATGCTTTCCTGAAGCGGTGTTGTACACAGAAGCACCATAAAAAGAAAAGAGACCGTAAGTGAGAAATCGTTTTAATAATACATGAAAAGAAGCAAAAGGTACATGGATTAAAGTAAGTGTTCGAAGTTTCTTCCACGGGCTACAATGCACGTCTCCCATCTCCGACGCATGGACATCCGAACATTCTGGAATACTCCAGGCGAATTTCGAATTTCTTCGGCAGCTACTGCGACTCTTGCAACCAGCTCCTCAGCATTGTCAACAGGGGTGTCATAAACTAGCGATTTCATATGACCCCAGAAATAAAAATCAAGACATGATAGGTCGGGTGACCGAGCAGGCCAACGCACGGGACCACCACGTCCGATCCACTGTTGACCAAATGTGACATCCAGGTAGTTACGAACATCTCCGCTATAATGGGCAGGGGCTCCATCGTGTTGGAACCACATTGTGTGTTGCGTCGATGCAGAAATCTGTTCATCTCTCAAAAGTTGTGGCAATACTTGCTGCAGAAAGATCAAGTAGATAGGTCCGGTTAGACGACACGGTAACAGGTAAGGTCCGATGAGGTGATCTCCCATAATACCGGCCCATACATTGACCGAAAATCGAATCTGTGCTGCACGACGTCGTATTGCATGCGGGTTCTCGACCGCCCAGATATGGTCGTTATGCGTGTTGAAAATTCCTTCCCTTGTGAAGGATGCCTCATCGGAAAACAACACTTCAGCAGGAAAAAGGGGATTTGTAGCACATTTTCCAAGGTACCACTGTGCGAAAGCAATACGAGGTTGAAGAAACTTCGAACACTTACTTTAATCCATGTACCTTTTGCTATTATTAAAACGATTTCTCACTTACGGTCTCTTTTCTTTTTATGGTGCTTCTGTGTACAACACCGCTTCAGGAAAGCATTTCCGACCCCACATTGCTATATGATTTCGAGTTGTCAGGATGTACCCTACCCCTCTTAGAAGTTCTGAAACGTTTAACTGAAACACCCTGTATATTGAGAGTTCTGACTAAAAATTCGAATTGGTCATCTTCATAGATTTCGAGGGAGCCTTCGACACCGTCTTGGCACGACTTCGAGCTGCCGCTTTCCCCCGGCAATTATACAGCCTCTTCCAGAATTATTTTTCGGAACGAATAGTTATTCTTAAGTCAAAATTCCAGCAAATCACCAGATCAGTAAATCGAGGTTGTCCTGAGACCCCTCATTTCGAATACTCCCTTCCAAGAATAGCTTTCCTGCACCTTCAGGAATGCGAAAATTGTGGCCTTCGCTGATGATCTCACAGTGATTTCACAGAAGGTCATCGAAGAAAACGCAAACCAGGTCCTCGACGATCTCTCAACTTGGGCTGCACTTAGTAAGTTGCATATCAATCCAACAAAAACAAAAATGATGCAATTCAAGAATAAACGGGATCTCAGGCGCCCACTGCAGGTAAAGATATTTATTGCTCAACTGCCAATCGTCACCCAAACCAAGGTACTTGGGGTAATTATTGACCACAAACTCAGCTTTCTCCCACATCTTGTCCATCTAAGAAACAAAAATTTAATAGATTGTCATGAGCCATCATATGCATCTCTAAAAATGATTGGGGACTCTCCAAAAAGTCCCTGCGGCTGTATTTACAAAGCAGTGTTTTTACCAATTGTGACCTACGCAGCCGGCGCCTGGTTCCATCAGATAAATCTTGTAAAGATTCGAGAAAAGCTTGAAACCATCCAGAGGTCAATGTTAATGGCAATCTGTCGAGTGTGTAAAACAGTCTCCACTCGTGTTATTCAGGTCATCGCGGGAGCACTATCGCTCGATCTATATGTCATATTCCGTGGGTTGTGCTTCCGAATTATGAGAAAAAACCCAACGAGGATCCTCAACATTGAGGTTAACCTGGATGCCGACCCCAAGGCTCAGATGACCCGTTGCTACAACGAGCTCTTGAACGTTTTGCAAACTCGATGGGATAACTCAACACTGGGCGTTGTCACAAGAAGATTCCTACCCGATGTAACCTATCCAGCTACTAATCTGTACAGTCTTGGTTTATCCCTTCACTAGAAACGTCGTACCTAATTATCGGACACGGATCCATGAATGAAATAAACCTCCCTGCACTGCAAACTTACTCAGCTGAAGTCTTTAAGTGCAGATGAAGGATTAAACAGGCCCCCAGCAACCAACACCGATGACCCAGCAGTGAACAGACCATGTATTTTTTTTTTTTTTTTCTTTTTTTCCCCGTCCTGCTAAATGGGCTGTGGAGTAGTTTCTGCGGCCTGTGTGCGGAATGGAAAACACCATCTCTTTTTTTTTTTCCATATCTTCTTTACTCTTTACATTCTTTAGTGTAGCTGTCACATTGCGTTTTTTAATTCAATTTCTTTTTTAATTTAATTATTTAACATTATTATATATTTTTTATTTATTATTACTTAGTTCTTCTAAGAATTATTACTAGAAGAATTATTACTTAATTCTTCTTTTTTTCTTTATTTCATTTATTTTTTATTTTTTTTATATTTATTTTTTTTATTTATTTTTTTTTTTCATCTTTCTTTTCTCTTCGCATTCTTCACTGTAGCCGTCACCTGTCTTTTTTTTCTTTATTCAATTTTTTATTTTATTTTTTTTAATTTACTTATTTTTTATTATAATATATATATATATATATATATATATTTTTTTTTTTTTTTTTGCGTAACATTGTTTTATTTTATTTTGCACCACGGGAAATTTTAAAATATATATATTCTTTTAAATTTAATTTGTTTCTTTTTTTTTTTCTTCTGGAGCGGGCACCTAGAGGAATCTGGCCCACCTTTTGGCAACATCAGGTGGGTCAGAGTCTCGTATCGAGACACTACGTATGCATTGGCCACCGAACGAGTACCCAGAATCATCTGTCCAGGTGACGGATGTTTCTGGGTAGCTAAGCGGCCAGACACAACAACAGAACACACACACACAATACACAAACCTACATCACACACATAATACACAAACCTACATCACACACATATCGGGGCCATTTTAGTGATACTGTTCTTCACAGAGATACAAGGCTGAGTTGAACTGACGTTCTAGGTGCTGCCCCTTACAAAAACACATGTCAACATGTCTCCCCCTCCTCCCCCCGCCAGGGATATGGAATAAAAGTGATTAGAGCTAGGGTATCTATTCAGATTTCCAAATGGCGTTTAGCAGCACAGCTAAACGCCATTTGGTTTAGCTAAACGCGGTTTTGTGATCTCAGTCCAATCCGAGCAGGGATCTGGCCTGTTGTGGGTTGATTGATGGGATGAAATCCCATCCAGTATTTAGTGTTTAATTTACTAATCTGGATAATTTCTGGGTCTGTACAGTCTCAATTTGGCCTATGGATAGCACTGAGTGTTGTCTCCTGGAAAACAATTGTAGGGCGAAGCTGGTGAGCGCTCTGTATCCCTTCTCGGTGTCAAGAAGGTGTGCCTCTTGGTTAACTGGGGAGTATCTGATTTTCGTTATGAGTAGGCATCGTAGTGGTCGCATTGGTGCTTTAGGTGGTTCCACGTGTCTTCCTCCCCACAGATGTACAGTGGGCTATCCACCAGACCAAAAGTCATTAGTTTGGCTTAGAATGGGCCATCTCCTGTAATTAAGAATGCCGTGTTCTGTCCTAGGAAGAACTAGAGGGAAGTGCTTTTGGGCACACCCTGTCACTATTGTGGACGGAATTTCTTCGTAATTTCTCCTTTGGTGGAGTTTGCCCAACTATCCTGCCATGTCTGCTGTAGGTGTTGCGTTAATCTGATTTTTTCTATTTTCTGGCCGTTGGCACGGTTGACGGTGAATCCAGCAAAGGTGATGGGGGTTCCTCTATCAGTGATCCAGGCCCATCCCTCACAAGGAGAAGAGTGGCGCGGTGGGAAGGGGAGGGGACATACGAATTAGCATTAGTAGAGGCATTTGATGCAAGAAAGCAAGCTTATGCAGCATCAGCCAAAAAAAATAATAAAAATAAAAAATAAAAATAAAAATAAATAAATAAAAATTAACCACTTCCACTTCACCCCTCTGTTCGTTCGAAATACCTGTCCAGCTGAGCCTTAAACTCATTTAGGCTATCAACTTCCACCACAAGGGATGAAAGTCTGTTGCACCAACCAACCACCTGCTCGCTAAAGGCAAATTTCCTCACGTCTATCCTACATCTGTCTTTCCTCAATTTGAATTTATGCCCTCTCAGGTGATTATTCTGAGCAAGAGCAAGAATCCCATCAGCATTGAGCATGCTCAAACCATTCAAGGCTTTATACACCTCTATCAGATCACCTCGCTGGTGCCTAGTCTCCAGACACTGTAATTTGCAAAACTTAAGCCTTTCTTCGTAAGAGCACCCCTTTGTTCCATTCACTAATCTTGTTGCCCTTCTCTGTACTCGTTCCAGCATCTCTACATCCTTCTTGAAATGAGGCCTCCAGACCTGTATATCTCTAGGTGTGGCCTGACCATTGCCTTATACAAGGGAATAATCAGCTCCTTATCCCTGCTAGAAAAATTCCTATATATCATTGACAATACACCATGAGCTACTCTTGCAGCACGTCTGCACTGCTCAGAAAATTTCATATCTGCCTGAACAACCACCCCCAGGTCCCTTTCATTCTCTACCACTGTCAGTGTAGTACCACAGAGTTGATACGTTGCTCTGGGGTTGCTGTTTCCCATATGTGGTATTTACATTTGTCAATGTTAAACTTCATTTGCCACCTCTCGGCCCATCTGCTCAACCTTTCCAGATCCTGTTGCAGCAGCAGCATAGAGTCAGTAGTGTCCTTGACAACCCTGCCAACCTTCGAATCGTCTGCAAACTTGGACAGTAAGCTTGATATACCATCATCAATACCATTTATAAATACAGAAAACAATAATGGACCCAATACTGAACACTGAGGTACTCCATAATAACAACAGTCCACGATGAGCAGTGTCCACTGATTACCACTCTCTGTCTTCTCCCCCTTTATCCATAGCAGGAATTTGCCTCCAATGCCACACTGCTCCAATTTGTGCAGCAGTCTTCCATGTGCAACAGTATCTAAAGCCTTTCTAAGATCCAAGTATATAATATCAAAGTTATTCCCTGCATCCAGTTCTTTTGTGACTGCATCATAGTATCCAATCAAATTGGTCAGGCAAGACTTCCCCTTAACAAAACCATGATGTGTCCGAGCTATAATTGAAGTCTTGTCTAGATGATCCTGCAGTGCTTCTTTAACCAGTGCCTCCATTAATTTTCCGGGAACAGAAGTTAAACTAACAGGTCTGTAGTTACTTGTGTCGCCCTTTGATCCTCCTTTGTGAATTGGGGTCACATTTGCACATCTCCAGTCCATGGGTACTTCCCCTGAGTCCAAGGAAGCTCTCATAATTATGGCTAAGGGTTTGCTTACTTCCTTTGCTGCCTCCTTTAATATAACTGGATAGATCCCATCCACCCCAGGTGCCTTTGTTGTGTTTATCTTCAACAATTTCTAATCCAGTTTACTCTCAGTTATTCTCTAGATACTCTAGATTTTACAAGATTCTCTAGCTTACTGCCAGAGTTGAATACACCTCTTGCATTCCCCTCGCTGAATAACTCCTCATGTGTGAATATCGATGCAAAATATTCATTTAGTTTGTTAGCTACCTGAGCAGGATCATCAACAGTTGACCCATCGATATCAAGTGGGCCAATCTGATTCATCCCCTTCCTTCTAGAGTTTACATAAGTAAAGAACTCTTTGCTGTTTTTCTTTGCATCCCTTGCCAAAGATTTCTCGTAATCTGCCTTCGCCTGCCTAATCTCCTTTGTAACTTGGTTACAGATCAACTTGTATCTATCATAGGCTTCTGTGTCACGTGTTAATTTGTATGTATCCCATGCATTTTTCTTCTCTGCCATATGTCTCATTAGTTCATCTGACATCCACTTAGTCCTAAACCTTGAACAATATTTCTTAGTTGGTATGTAAAGCCTAGTAGCTTCCAAGATAAGTTCTTTGAATGCTTCCCATTTTGAATTTGCTGTTGGTACCATCATCAGTTGGTCCCACTGTATAGAATTTAAATACTGTCTCAGTCCATCGTAGTCGCCTTTACGAAAGCAATAACCCTTCCCTTTACCCCTAATGGTAGTTACCTCTTTGAGTAAATCCCACTTCAGCACACTGTGATCACTGCCACCTAGTGGTTCATTTACCTGCAGATTCTTAATGAATGAAGAATCACTACTGATAATCAAATCATGAGAATTACTCCCTCTAGTTGCCTCCCGAACATGCTGATGTAGAAAACAATCATCCAATAAATCCACAAAAGCCTTGCTAGTGTGTGAGTGACCAGCCCCCAAATTCCAGTCAATATCTAGGAAATTAAAATCTCCCATTATAAGACTCTCTGATTTACTGGCCCACTCTATTTCCCTGTACAGTTTCTTATTATACTCATCAGAGTCATTAGGCCTATAGCACACTCCTACTCTCAATTTTGATCTCCCAATGCTTATGTCACACCAAACTGACTCGACACTGCAATGTCCAGCGATGTCGACTGGCTTCACTTCCTTGGATTTTATGTATTTCTTAACTAATAGCATAACCCCCTCCTCCCTTCCTATCCTGTCTATCTTTTCTGTAGACATTGTACTCCCCAAATACCAGTTCTGCATTGCTTATATATGTGTGACACCACGTCTCTGAAATCCCCACAATATCTGCCTTTGATGTTTTGAGCAATACCTCAAATTGATCAAATTTATTTACTAAACTCCTAGCATTGGTTTACACGCAAGTATACATGCACCTGTTCTTTTTCTTAGCTACTCTAACACAACCCATGTGTTTACTTGTACCCCAATGATTCCCAGCAGTCTCTGAAATATCCTGCATCTTATTTTCCAGACTGGGGCTCATTTCAATAGAAGCAGTGCAAGAATCACTTTCATCTCTGCCAGTGGCTGCTGTTAATCTATTAGTCCTTGTATCTCCCCCCTCAATCTAGCAGTTTTCCGACCCACTTAACACTGCCTCGATAGCATCAGCAACGTGTACAACTATATCACCTTTTGTGCCCTAAAAAGATGATATCCGCTCTACAACATCATCAACCTTTGCCCCCGGCAGACATACCCTGTTCCTGTTCCTCCTATCCTTTTTACAAAGCATGTTTCCCGTTTCCCTGACAATAGAGTCACCAACAACTATTAGTTCCTTTGGGAGTTACATTATGGAACAGTGGCAGAGTGTTTTGTGGAAAGCGTCACTGGTGGTTTCCCAAATCGGCGCCATGGTACTTTGTAAGTCTGTGCGGTAGCACAGGGATATCATCACTGTCATACCCACACCGGGTGGAAAAGGCGCGGGTTCGAATCTCGTAAATGACGGGAGGAACTTTTATAGGCTTTTTTTTCACTCTGTGGCTGAGTTAGTCGGTATTAGTAGTAAATAGCAAGGTCTTTCGCCCAGAAACTGGGATTTTTCATCCAGAAAAACAGACAATTCGACCATAGAACGCACGCAATTAAGAGACATAAGACACACAGCACGGCAGATGAATTTAAAAGATTCGGGAGGTGCCTAATATAATAGTTTGTTTTTTTTTAGGTTTTTTTTTTTTTTTTTTTTTTGGTACTTTGTGAAGAAGTACAAAATCTGTAAAAGCCAGAAAAAGTGTAACGTCTGGTTTCTGTCAGAGTTGTGTTATGTTTTGCGCTGTTTGTGGTTGCTTTGGCTGCATAGCCCGTAATGGGACCCGACGTTGCCTGCTACCACCACTAGGAGGTTAACCAGGCTGCTTATCATACTCTGGTTGGTCTCTGCGAGGGTCGCTTGAGCTTCCTGACAGAGGTTAAGTTTAAAAAAAAAAGAAGGGACAGAAAGAGGGGAAAGGAGAGCGAACCGAAAGTTGAGGAGTCCGCCCTTTGTGAAGCAAAAATAGGGATTTGCGAGTGGGAGTTAAAATTGCAGGTGACAGATGCCACCGCATGATCACCATAGTCCAGTGAGCACTGTATCCAGCACTCAGGGAGTGCCTGTAATTCCGCAATTGTACAAAGTGTAAAGTGTAAAGTGTGTTTAGGGTCTAACGGCACCAGGGGTTTCCCCCATCTCCGTGTAGTCTACATTGTCGTGTGTTACAGAACACTGTAAAGGCCAGAGATTTAAAAGTGTATGGATATTGTTGGATGTAGTGTCGTGTACCGTTGTTCATCTGGCCATTTAGCCACTGGACCCCTACTGAGACCCAACGTTGCCCACACTTAGCCCCGTGGAGGAAAGCCAGGTACACCAGTATTTTTAAGTAAGTACTCTGGCAGGTCCTGCCACCTAATTTCCTGGGATTTCAGTGGCTAGGACCCAAAAAAAAAAAAAAAAAAAGGGAGGGTGCGCTAGAGGTTGGGTCAGGCCAAAGGAGTTTTAAGTTATACAGTGTGGAATTAAGAATTTTGGGTGGAGGGCTAGGATAATTTTGACATGGGATGAATGCTAGTTGGAAAGCTAGAGGGGGGGAGACTAAAGCCTGGGGGGTGTGAGAGACAGAAGTATAGGGTCGATAGAGTAGATGACCCCAAAATCAGTGAGGCAGGCCCATGGCACACCAGAAGGAAAGAGGGGGCGGCGGGGAGGAGACAAGGGAACCTTCACCTCCTCCCCACCAGGAGAGGGGAGCAACAGGGCCGTGCAAGGGAGCACGGGTTCAGGATCGCCACGTGGAATTCGCAGCAATGCTGCGTGAAGTCATAATTGGCAGAGTCCAGTCCGAGAAGGTAAAATTCGAGTATTGCAATCCCTGGGACAGACAGGTCCGGTCCAGGTGGTGAAGTCATTTCAGTAGTGAGCTGCATGAAGATATACTTGGTAGAGTCAATCCGAAAGGACCAAATCTGAGTAGTGTCAATATTGGGACAAAGAAGTCCCGTACAGATAGTGGAGTCATTTCAGTGGTGGGTTAACTTGGTGGGAGGCGAAGCCGGAGCGGCAGTCATGGTAGATGGAGGTGATGCATTGTAAAGGCACAATTTTTGTGCAGGTTGAATGTCTTCACGGAGATTGCAGTATGCTGAAGCAAGTAGTGGTCTTGACACATGGCTGATTAGGCCGTTTCGTTGTCTGGTTGGGTCTGATTCTGAGGTTGTGATAGGGTTTTCCGTATCGAAAGAGGCCCTGAGCAAAGTTAGAAAAGGCTGTATATGTATGGTGGTCTTCCAGGAGTTGTTACTCCTGGTCTGTCGAGATGAAATGAATTTGTGTGATGAGAGAAGATCTGAGGTCATCATATAGTAGGCAGTCATGCATCAAGTGGTCCCAGGCTCCTGGGCACCACAGGTGCAAAGGAAGCTGTAGGAAAGTCCAAGAAGGTTCAGTGTGCTGCGAAAGGCGCCATGCCCTGTTAGAAGGTACTTGGTTAGAAGGCCGGGGAGTACCACGATGGTGATTTGGGCTATACTTTGCATATGGCCGGTATAAATTTGCGGGTGATGGCCCCTTTGGTAGATTCAGACCATCTAGCTTGCCAGGTCTGTTGTAAGTAGGTTAGGAGTCTGCTTTTTTCACTGGAATAAGTGTTAGCAGGATCCGTTGTAAAATCAATAAAGGTGGTAGACTTTCCTCTGCTGAGCTGATACAGCATTCCCACATGGGCCACCTCAAGGTCTAGGGGCAGAACACCGGCGAGGACCTGTATAGCGTGTGTGCTGGAGGTGCAACATGCTCTGGTTATCTTAAGGAGAATTGGCCGTTGAATGATGTTCAGCTTTCTTCGTCCTACCACAGTGGAGGCTTTGGCGAACCAAATGCCAGAACCGTAGGCGATAGCTGGTATGAATATGGCTTTATACAGTAAGGCTAGAGTGTGTTATTTGAGCCTCCATTCTCGACGGGTCACCCTGGTAACCAGTGCAGTGTAATTTCTTATTTTCTTCTGTAGATAGTTGAGATGTGGGAGAAATGTTAGTTTTCTGTCGATAATAATGCCAATGAGTTTCAATTGGGTAACAAGCTTGATGGTTGTGCCATGTATCTTTATTTGAGGTGGGATCCACAGATCAAGATAGCCCTTCAGGAGAATGGATTGGGTTTTTGTGGATAAGTTGCTCAAATGGTTTTTCCGGACCCACTTTTGCAGGGTGGTAAGACCCCTGATGGCAGATACTTCAAGTTGAGCCCTGGAGTCCCCTGCCAGGATCAGGGAGAGATCATCAGTATATGCCAAGGTCTGGACATCGCCTACGTCAGTACTGAGAAACTCGTCGAGTACAGAGTTCCAGAAAAGGGGGCCCAGGACAGAGCCCTGAGGGCACCCTCGGTGGACACGACTTTCCACACTGGAGAAGGGAGTCTGAACCACAATGCTCCTGTCACTGAGATAGCTGGCAATGCAGTTGTAAAGATTTTCTGGGAGCTCAGCGCGTCTGAGCCGTCGGAGGATGCTAGGCCACCATAAGGTGTGGAACGCCCCAGCAAATTCGATCGAGATGACGTGGAGTCATGCTTCTGGGTGCAGTTCCTGGCAGCATTTGTAATGGTGTCCAACGCGTCGACCGCAGACATGCCAGGTTTGAATCCAAATTTATTTCGTGCTGGTAGCTGTGCACTATTGTAGTGGTCTTCCAGTCTCCGTCTAAGGAGCTGCTCAAAGACCTTTGAGCTTAAGAAAAAGTTCCAGGCTGTAAGAAGAATTGGAGATTTAGATTTGTGTGAGGTGTATAAAAATATGTATAAAGCTTGTCGTAAAGAATATGTTACAGCTATCTGTAAAGCTAAACAGAATAAGTGGAGGGAATATGTGAGCAAACAAGGATCTAGGGATCCATGGAATTCTATTTTTAAATTATTAACTAATAAAAGAAGCTTATCGGAAATAATGAGCACTATTGGCAATGAAAATAGTCAAACTTTAACTTGGGAAGAATCAGTGAACAGGATATTGGACGATCTCTTTCCAGATGAAAATGAAGAAGTCAATGAATTAGAAATAAATGGTCAAAATATTGTTGTGACACCAGAAGAACAGTTTACGTTAGAAGAGTTGACAACGGCCATGGGCCAGGCGAAGGATGGTAAATCGCCGGGCCTAGATAAAATAGAAGTTTTGTTAATGAAAAGATCTTTTCAAATGGCTCCAGAATTATATTTAAATCTGTATAATCGATGTTCAGAAGAGGGTGCCTTCTGGATGAGTGGAAGAGAGCACAGATAAAATTACTTATAAAAGGAATAGATCGTATGCTTAATGAAACTAGTACATATCGTCCAATTGCCCTCCTCTCTGTTTTGGGCAAGATATATGAAAGACTATGTATGAACCGTCTTATGATGAGGTATGATTCAAGAAATATGTCATCACAAAACCAATATGGTTTTAAGAAAGACTCATCAACTGAAGATGCGGTATATAGATTGCTTCAAGCGGTGGAGGACAGTGAGGAACGGTATTGTTTGGGTGTATTTACTGATTTTAAGGGTGCTTTTGACCACTTATGCTGGGGAGGCATCATGTCTAGAATTAAAGAAGTATGTACAACAAAATTATATAATGTATTTAGAAGCTACTTTTCCATCCAATAGGGAAGTAGTAGTTAAAACAAGATATACAGAGATAACTAGGAAAGTTAATAAAGGATGTCCACAAGGCTCGGTGATTGGCCCCTTTGCGTGGAACATGGTCTTTGATGAATATTTAAATGAAGAAATGCCTGGTGTCACAAAGATAGCTTATGCTGACGATCTGGTAATGATGGTTCAGGGAAATTCCAGATCTTCCATAGAAAGCAAAGCAGAAGAAGCTTTGAGAACATTAGAAATATGGACAAGGATACATAAATTGCAGGTCTCAAAGGAAAAGACGGTTCAGATGTTGCTCAAGGGAAGACTAAGCATGAATAGAGCTCCTACTGTACGGCTGATGGGGAGTGCCGTTCGATATGCACAAGTAACAAAATATTTAGGCTTAATGATTGAAGAACGTTTGTTCTTTACAGAACACGTTAAGTATTTAAAAGTTAAAATTAAAACCTTATATGCCAAGCTCCGGAGGGTGATTAGAAGAGATTGGGGTATAAAAGGTAGAGGCCTCAATCTGTTATATGATTGTTTATTTTCACCTATAGTGTGTTATGCTGCCGGGCCTTGGGTTCATAGGATTGGGAATAAGGTTATTCAAAAACACCTATTACAAGCACAAAGATTGGCATTACTAGGGATTACTCGGGCATGTCGGACGGCGTCCACAGAAGCCTTGCAGGTAATATCAGGTAGGTTGCCAGTCCAGTATGTAGTATTAATAGCTGGAGTTGGATATCTTACTAAGCGAAACATCAGGAAGACAATAGTAAGAATAAGAACTTGTCCAGAACCAGGAAAAATTTATACAAGAGCAGATGTTAAAAATGAAAAGAACAGAGTTTTAGAAGAAGTTAAAATTAGATGGCAAATGGAATGGGAAAAATCTGAAAAAGGACGACAGACCTTTATGTTTTTGCCGAGAATTAATATAATTGATGTTAAAAGAAAGTTGTGGCAACAGTTTGGTCTTTGTTCTACGTTTTTGTTAACTGGACATGGATTGGCATTGAAACTCTTTCAGCTTGGACTTAAAGAAAATGGGTTGTGTAAATGTGGAGAGCTTGAAACATCTGAGCATGTTATGCTTGACTGCAATTATTATGTTGACTTGACAATGGAATTGGAACTATCAATTGGCTATCTGGAGAAAGAGAGACTCCATGTTATGTTCACTGATAAAAGGTTATTTACTTATTTTAATAAGTACGTTTCGGAAGTCTTTAAAAGAAGATTTAGATTGCTGGGTAGTAGTGGCACGCCTCCAAGTGGCAAGGATGTCAACTCATCCAATTAGGATCAATGGATAGAAAATCAAAGTTGATTCTCCTTGCATGAGGCTAAGTGGCCAGATAGGAATTGTTTATTGTTTGGTTATTATTTATTTATTTATTAACAAAATTGAATTCTAAAAGTTAGGAAAAATCCCATTCTCTGACATTACCGCGGATAGGCTACGGCCTCGGTAGCGGATTCGGCGAATGGAGATTAAAAATGTACGAGTCAGGGCGATCGTGCGGTTTAGTTGGATTTTTGATTATGAGCCGAACGTACGCAGTTTTCCAATCAGTTGGGAACCATCCCTTTAGCAGGCAATGGTTGAAGAGGTTTAGCAGGGTTTCTGGAGCGAATTCGGCAACTTTTTTAATTATTTCGTGCTCGAGAATGTCCAGACCTGGTGACTTGTTATTTCTCAGTCTCCCAAAGGCCATAGAGATATCCGCGACGTTGAAAGGCTTTTCCACGAGTGTTGAGTTATAGTTGTTATTGTCGAGGCAAAGCTGCTGTTGTTCTGGTGAGTTGTCATCTTGTGGCTGTTTGAAAGAGTGATCAAGAATGTTTGAAATTGAATGCCGCCAGGTAGAGGTAATGTGGCCTTTGGGGTGATTTTGGAGCGAATAACTTCACCTCTTGGCAGTTTATTTGTTGTTACCTTGAACACGACACCCCAGGGGTCAGAGTTACCAACTGTTGATACCAAGTGCTCCCAGGACATTCTTTCACGCTGCCTGATCATCGCGTTGTAGGCGTTTCGAGTTTCTCTGTACTCCTGCCGGAGGTATTCAATTTCTGCGGGGGGAGGGGGCAGGATTGCCTGGCCCGTTGGAATGGACGCCTCTTTTAGTTTACTTCACGTCTGAAGGCCTGAAGCTCCTCTGTCCACCAGGGGACCACCCCAGGATGGGATTTTTCAGTTTTATTGCTGTATTTGCAGCTTTCGTAATTATGCCCGTGACCTTGCGCTGATGGGAGTCTGCATGCTGAACTTGCACATTCTTGGTTTGTAAGTGCAATATCCCATTGATGAGTGCTTCTTTAAACAGGCTCCAGTCAGCTTTGTTTAAAGCATATCTGTGTTGCTTCTGTCTGAGAATTGCGGACTGAATAATCAATCTGTACATGTTGAAAGTTATGGCTCAATGGTCTGAGGTGGACCAGCCCTCCCGTACGGTCCAATCCGACAGAAATCTACGTCAATCGTAGCCACCCAAAGTGAGCTGGAAAACGTCGGCAGGCTGTTGGGCCTATTTATGACTTCCAGACCACTATTGACCAGTAAGTCCTCCAACCGCTGTCCATTTGCAGCACCTCTACGCTCTGGGGTCTCACTGTGCCAGACGGCAGAGCGGCAATTTACGTCTGCACAAATGACAATCTTTGCAGCCGCCAGTTCTGTTAAGACGTGTTGTAGTACTGGACTGCAGGTAGGATGTCCTCTCCCGGTGGCCTGCACTACAGGGAAACGGCATAGAAGTCGCCCAGAGAGGAGATGATGTGGGCATAGGCGGCCCATGGAGAGCAGAGATGAGATATCTGCAGCACAGTCAAGTGAGGATTCCTCACAGAGATCGCCGCCCAGGGCGTCACACCAGGGACCTGGACAATTTTGTAGGACAAGGGGTATCCCCTCATTTCGTTTGAATGAGTGTAGGGTTCTTGTATTAAGAGAATGTCGATGTTTTCCTCATCTGCCTTCTGTCGGAGTTGTCCCACAACGGCCTTTGTCCGCTGCGCATTTATTTGCAGGAATTTTATCTTGTTGCTGTTATACTGTTTATGCAGTGTAATCATAATTTATTCGTTGCTGGAGCATGCGCTTGGCCATGATGTAGACAGGGCATTTATTGTCCCGAAGTGAGTGGGCATGAGGTAGTTTCTGGCTTTTACAGTTAGCACAGATTGGTTCATTGGCCTTGTTCAGGCAGGTTTCAAAACTGTGGCCTTTATCAGCACAGTGACCACAGGTCTGTTCTGTCTGAGTGCACGTGTGGGTCGTGTGTCCGTAACGACAGCATCTGAAACATTTTGGGACAGCTACATGCTCCTTGTAGCGGTGGGAGCCCCAATTTATGTACACTCGATTGTGGTGGGTCAGTATGTGCCACGCTGTTGGTGCCAGTTCTACAACCCAGTTGAAGGAAGTGCCAATTCTAGACTTCATTTGGTACTTTGGCTTTATTAGGTTAGCTGGGTCCTCTTTTGGGAGTGCATGTTGGAGGTTACGCCTGTACAATTCATCTCGTATGGTGTTGGGGTCCAAGCATTTGTCGATGTCATAAATTAATATTGATGGTGCCTTTTTCCTTGGGGACTCAGCTAGAAGGCCCAGGGTAGGTATCTTAGCATTTGTTAATATCATATCAGCGTCGTCCTTCGAGTCAGTTATTATGATGATGCCGGTATTTTGGGTCTTTCGGATGGATTTTATTTTAGTGTTTCTCAGGTCATCAGTAAGGAAAGCGATCACAGTCTTCTTAATCTCCTCGCTTGTTTTTGGTGCATTGGCTGTGGCCAGCTTGAGAACTACCAGGTGTGGTGTTGGCAGTAATTAATGTCTTTCTTTTTGGTGGCTGGTCTGTTATCGTATTTGGCTTTGTGTTCCTGTGCGCATCAGCAAAGGTTGGGGTGCGCTGTAGCATTTGTGTGCCCCTACATTCGAGGTATGCCTCGAGTTTGGCCTCATTCCTCTCAGAAGCAAGGTGAACATTGCGCAAAATGGTTTCAAGCTATGCCCAGATACCAACAATCTCGCCCCGAAAGGTTGAGGTAATGCGGCTGAAACTCTTTTAGTTTATTTTCTAGTTCGACTCGCAGTGCCAATACCTGCTCATTAACGGTGCCCTCTGGAATAGTTAGGTCGATGTTAGTCGACTCTTGCTGTTTTGTCGTCTTTTCGCGGTTGTCTTGTGTGGGACCCTGGGATTCCTGGGGCTCTTGAGGCTCACTTTGCGAGCGGGTTTCCCTGTCCGATTGGGGAACTACCCGTTTTCTGTGTTTCTTTTTGGATACCGGTGTCAGCCGGACATCCTCAAAATTATCCGGGATTTCAATGTCAGTTGGTCAATTTTTCTGCTATCAGTTGTTTGTTGAGCGCTCGATGACCGTTCAGTGACGTTACAAATCAATTCAGTGGGATTTGTACTGGCTGTATCCATATTCCCAGATTAGTTGGAAATATCGGTTTATCCGCACTTGTACAGTGCCAGCAGTACAAATGTGGATTGGAGTCTAAATCCCGCACGCAGTAGTTCTCCATAGTGCTAGAAATCCTCCACCAGAACAGTTCCAGCTGAGACTACCCTATAAGGGGTTTGCAGTAGTATCCCGCGTCAGAACGGTGCCAGCAGTATGACTACCCTTAAAGGGTTAGCAAGTTGTTAGGACAGAGTCCTCTTGCTAGAGGTCTCTGTCCTAACAACTTGGTTAGAAGGAGCTAACCCATGTCTGTCTGATTCAGGCCTTGGGGAGTCAGATCCAAGATTCTTCTCATTTCAGCAATTTTGGCTCGCCTCAGTGCGAGGATTTCTTGCGCATACACTGTTAGTGCCTTGTACATGTTTTCATCAAGCAACAGTGAGGACTCCTGATTACGTGGATTTCTTTGAATTGCGCCAAAGGATTTGAGTCTACATTGGTAGGGCAGTCATACATGAGATGCCTCCAGGGTCTTCATCTCCACATTGGCACCGCAGATCTCTTTCAATCCCCCGTAGCCGTAAGTTTCTGATGGAAGGGGCCGTGTCCAGTGAGGGTAAATGTCATGTGCAGTTCCCAGTTTAGCTGCATAAGAAAGGAGATAAATCATAGTTTTGCTGCATAAGAAAGGAGATAAATCAGAAATTGGAAATTATAGACCAATTAGCTTGTTATCCCATATCTACAAGTTGTTCACAAGGGTCATTACTAACAGATTAGAAAGAATACTTGATGAGAATCAACCGAAAGAGCAAGCTGGCTTTAGGACAGGATTCTCTACTATGGATCACCTTCACGTAATATCACAGCTAATGGAGAAAGCAAATGAATATAAAACACCATTATGCCTGGCATTTGTGGATTATGAAAAGGCATTTGACTCCATACAGCATAAGGCAATGTTTCGGGCACTGGAAAGACAAGGCATAGATACTCCATATATTATGATTTTGAATAAAATATATGAGAGTGCTACATCCTTTATTAGACTAGACAAAGACAGTAGCAAATTTAAAATCGAGAAAGCAGTTCGACAAGGAGACACAATATCTCCGAAGCTGTTTACTACTGCCCTTGAGGAAGCTTTCAGGAGATTAGACTGGTCGCAGAAAGGAGTCAATGTGAACGGAGAGTACCTAAACTATTTACGATTTGCAGATGACATTGTGGTCATAAGCCACGATCCCAAAGAATTAGAGGAAAATCTTTATCAGTTATGCACAGTTAGTAAGGATTTTGGACTAAAGATGAATATGGCTAAAACAAAAGTAATGATGAACAAGTATGCCACGGAAAGGGAAATAATGATTGAAGGAGCAGTAATTGAAAAGGTGGAGTCATATACTTATCTGGGACAAGTTATTAGCTGTAATAATGATAAATGGCTGGAAGCCAAGAGAAGAATAAATTTTGGATGGATAGCATTCAGGAAATATAGTCACATACTGAAGAGCAATATCCCAGTTTGTCTGAAACGTAAAATAATGAATCAATGTATACTCCCCACCATGACTTAGGGAAGTGAAACTTGGGCACTCACCAAAAGAATGGAAGAGAAGCTAAGAACTACACAGCGAAGAATGGAACGAATTATATTGGGAATCAGACTGTTAGATAAGAAGAGAAACACATGGATTAGGCAGCAAACTCAAGTAAAGGACATTCTTATCAAAACTAAAGAACTAAAATGGTCTTGGGCAGGACACATAGCTCGAAGACATGATGACAGATGGACTAAGAAAATAACAGAATGGTATCCAAGAGGAGCTAGAAGAAAACCTGGAAGACAAAGGCGGAGAGGGATAGATGAAATTCATGAGTTTTTGAGTAGTAAATGGATGGCCAGTGGTCAAAACAGAAGGAACTGGAAAGTTGCTGGAGAGGCCTTCATCCTGCAGTGGATTGAAAATGGCTGATGATGATGATGACGATGCAGTTCCCAGGCAAGAACCAGGGAGGGGATTCTGGGTTCGTTTGGTTTATATTTGGGAGGAATCGTCTTGTAACGTCTCCTTTCTGTGCGGTTCCCCAGTTCTGTTTCCATATCGCTTGTAGGTGTTGGGTGAGTCTCCTCTTCTCTATCTTGAGGTCACTCAAGATAGAGAAGGTAAATGGTATCTTGAGGTCATTTGCAAGATCCAGCTGGAGATTTAGTATTAATATTTCGGTTAGCGTTCCTTTCCTAAGTCGGTAGAATAGGCCTCGCCTGACTACTTCTAGGTAGAGTAGGCTGACATCCTGTTAGAACTTGCAAGGCTAACAGTGCGGCACGCTCTGCTAATTGATAACAGTATGAACCTTTGAATTATATCCAGCTTCCGTTTGTTTATTGCTAGTGTAGCTTGTCTGAACCAGGTGGAGGCACCGTAGCAAACTATCGGGGCATAGACCGCTTTGTATATGAGGGTCAGAGCTTTGTGCTGCAGACCGCAGCGACCCTCCTCATCCCCCTGATCATGGCGTCGTAGTTCCGGATTTTGATGGCTAGATATTTCAGATGGTTATGAAAAATAAGATCCGAGTCAATGTAAATACCTAAGTCATTAAGTTCTATGTGCAGTCGGATGGGAGTGAAGTTTAATTCATTGTAGGTGCTCTTCTAATTTGAAGTCTGCCTTTGAGGAGAACCAATTTTGTTTTTTCTCTAGAGATGGTAAGGTTGTGCAAGGCTGCCCATTTTTGAAGATTCAGAAACGGTCGATTTCCAATTGTTTCCTAGGACGCTGTAGGGTTTGCACGGACCAGCAGGATAAGGTCGTCCGCGAAGGCCAAGGGCTCAGCTGACCCTCTCCAAAATTCAGTCCCAGCTACTGGTCCAGGAAATAGACCAAGCTATTATTTTTTCGGCCACCCGAATAATTAAATTTATCTGCCGTGCTGTGTATCTTATGTCTGTAAATAATTGCATGTGTTCTCTGGTCGATTTGTCTGTTTTGCTAGAAGAAAAAACTTCCAGTTTTTGGGGAAAAACTTGCTATTTACGCCTTAAATCGACTAACTCAACCACGGAGTGAAAAAATCCCATTAATGTTCCTCACGTCATCGACGGAATTCGAACCCGAACCTTTCCACCTTGTGTGGGGAGGATGGTGACGCTATGCCGTAGCCTAGTGGTCAGGCGC
The DNA here is from genome assembly GCF_048544385.1 of Mastigoproctus giganteus. NCBI lineage: Eukaryota > Metazoa > Arthropoda > Arachnida > Uropygi > Thelyphonidae > Mastigoproctus > Mastigoproctus giganteus. The sequence goes on along the minus strand of NC_143577.1, from coordinate 131,521,891 downwards.
GCGGGTGCATAAGTTCACGTGCCATGAGTAACCGGGGTTCAAACCTGTGACTGCTGAATACGGTGCTGTTTCTTGTATTCTGTCTATCTTGTGAACTCCTCTGACCGTTTGGTCGTCCCGGAGTATAAACAGATAATTTATTTATTTATTACTATGTCATAGAAGTTCGTTGGTATAGAGACCTGTTTCAGTCTTGCGAGGATGCCTGGCCACCAAATAGTGTCAAACGTCACGCAAAGCCAATCTAAATGACTAGAAAATACTTCTTATTGCATGCCACAGCAGCATCTAGGAGACATTTGAGTGCATCGATGGTGGAAACTCAGGGCCTGAACCCAAACTGGTTCGGACTTGCAAGTCCGGCCGCGTCGTAGTGGGATTGTATTCTTCTGGACAGCATCCTTTCAAGGAGTTTGCTCGCAACTGTTAGCACGGCAATGGGCCCATATAAATCTTATCTGTCTGGGGTTTTATTAGGGTTTTCCAAGATCAGTTTCATATTCGTAGTTTTCCACTCTTCAATAAAAGGCCTCTGTTGATGCATCTGTTGTATAGGGATAGTAGTTTTGGTACACTGTTTCTACTGTCTTATTGACGATTTCTGGCTCTAGGAGATAGACCTGGGCACTTTTTTGTTTTTGATCTGAGCAGCTGCAGCACAGAGTTCCTCTTCCGTGAAGGGAGTTCTAGCTGTTAGGTGGTATTGTTTTCATTGGCTTAGTGGATCTGATCTGGTGCTGCTGCAATGGAAAGAATCAATAAATAATATCCTCAATGCAATCTTTCCGATACCACTGGCACCCATCACATTGCAGCAGCACCAGATCCACCATATTTGGCGCTATGGCGACGATCTCATCTCTGGGGAGTTTGTTAGTGGTGATTTTGTACACCACTTCCCAGGGGATTTCATTACCAGTTGTGGAGACAAAGTGTTCCCAGGCCTTCCATTTACTTTTACTGATCAGGTTGATGTATCGGTTTCTGGCGTCCCTGTATGGCTCGCTCAGAGGAGCGACCTCATCCTCAGACCAGCTGTGACGAGCTCGCTGAATCAGCCTGTGGTGGGCGTTCGCCTTTCTCCTTAGCAGTTCGATTTCTGGTGTCCACCATGATACTGCCTTTGGTGTCGATTTCTTTGTTTTCATTGCAGCTTTCGTGGCTGCTCTGATAATTTCTAAAAAAAAAAAAACTATTATTTTTAGGCCACCCGAATAATTAAATTCATCTGCCGTGCTGTGTGTCTCATGTCTGTTAATTGAGTGTGTTCTATGGTCGATTTTCTGTTTTTCTGGACGAAAAATCCCAGTCGGGGGAAAACCTTACTATCTACACCTGAGACCGACTAACTCAGCCACGGAGTGAAAAAAGCCCTTAAAGTTCGACGAGGTTCGAACCAGGGTCTTTTCTATCCGGTGTGAGGAAGATGGTGACGATACTACTGTGCTACCGCGCAGACTGTGATTTCACTGTTAAGAGCATTAGGGTCCTTCCATTGGGGATCCTGCCGGAGAAGTTCATTAGCTACAGTGGATAGATGATCCGCGAATAGCTCCTAGTTTTCGCTTTTGATAGCAAACTGATTTGAAAGGTCGTGGTCAGACATCGTTCAGGAGTTCTGCACCATCCAGTCGGAGCTGTATCCGGTTATGTTATTGGTGGCCAGGGTGACGTCAATAGCTACCTCCCACAGAATGTTGTTGAAAGTTGGTGGCGGATTTGGTTGATTTTTTTGCAGCCAGGGATGTATCTGCTAAACAACTCCCTTAAGATTTGTCCATTTCTTAATCCCCGGCGAGCTGGTGTAGTGCTATGCCAGTTCTGAAATTGGCAGTTAATATCATTTTTGGTCCTAGCCACTGAAATCCCAGGAAAGTAAGTGGCAAGACCAGCCAGAGTACAAATATTGGTAACACCCGGCGGGCCTTCCTGTGGAGGGTATTAGTAACGTCGGGTCTCACTAGGGGCCCGGCAGTTAACACGCCGGACGAACAATGGGCACAACAAACTACATAGTGCATATCACACACACTTTTAAATCTCTGGCTTGTCCGATACAGAGAACATACGCGGAGATGGGAGAAATCCCAAGTGCCGTCAGACCCCGAACATACCTAATACCTAATAATAGTGCTTGAAGATATTGAGTTATAAAGAAAATCTCCTCCTCCGGTTTACAGTACAAGGATACTACATAAAAGTCTCCCATGACTGTGCTCAGGTGGGCTCAAGCCGCACAACGACAAGCAACCATTGGGGTGTTCTCTTCAGTTTGAACAACTTTGTAGGTCGTGAAGTAACCTCTCACGTGTCCGGCGTGCATGTAGGGTTCCTGGAGAATTAGAATGTTAGCATACTCTTCATCCGCCTTTATTCTAAATTGTTCTGCTACTGTTTTCGCTCTTCGGGCATTCTGTTGGAATATTTTGAGCTTTGAGGAGTTGATCGGTTTAAGCCGAGGCCCCCATAGTCGATTTTTTTTGGCTGAAGCTCTTTGTTTTCAATTATATAGGGCACTTGGGGTCCCTAATAGGGTGTGAATGATCACGTTTGACGAGTTTGCAGTTTGCACTTTGGGGATCTTTATCTCTGTTTGGGCAGTTGTTGTATTCGTGGCCCTTCTCTGTGCAATATCCACACGTGGGAGTTGTTTGCTTACAGGTATGTGAGGTGTCCAAACAAAAATAAACCAAAACCAAATTATGATATTAGGGTCCCCTGTAAATGAAGGCGCATTATAGCCAAAGTTGCTTATGCGCCATGAAACCCCCACAACAACAACAACAACAACCCCTGCAAATGATTACTTCTACCCATATATTTATTTGTCTGTAAATTGCGTCTGTTCTCTGGTCGATTTGCATGTTTGCTGGACGAAAAATCCCCAGTTTCTGGGCCAAAAAACCGTTTTATCTACGCCTGAGACCGACAAAAGCCCACTAAAGTTCGTCGCTCATCGACGGGATTGTAAAGTGTAAAGTGTGTTTAGGGTCTAACGGCACCAGGGGTTTCCCCCATCTCCGTGTAATCTACATTGTCGTGTGTTACAGAACACTGTAAAGGCCAGAGATTTAAAAGTGTATGAATATTGTTGGATGTAGTGTCGTGTACCATTGTTCATCTGGCCATTTAGCCGCTGGACCCCTAGTGAGGCCCAACGTTGCCCACACGTAGCCCCGTGGAGGCAAGCCAGGTACACCAGTATTTTTAAATAAGTACTCTGGCAGGTCCTGCCACCTAATTTCCTGGGATTTCAGTGGCTAGAACCCAAAAAAAGAAAAAAAAAATGGGGGGGGGGTGCGCTAGAGTTTGGGTCAGGCCAAAGGAGTTTTAAGTTATACAGTGTTGGAATTAAGAATTTTGGGTGTAGGGCTAGGATAATTTTGACATGTGATGAACGCTAGTTGGAAAGCTAGAGGGGGAGGGGAGACTAAAGGCTGGGGGGGTGAGAGACAGAAGTATAGGGTTGATAGAGTAGATGACCCCAAAATCAGTGAGGCAAGCCCATGCCACACCAGAAGGAAAGAGGGGGCAGCAGGGAGGAGACAAGGGAACCTTCACCTCCTCCCCACCAGGACAGGGGAACAACAGGGCCGGGCAAGGGAGCACGGGTTCAGGATCGCCACGTGGCATTCTCAGCAATGCTGCGTGAAGTCATAATTGGCAGAGTCCAGTCCGAGAAGGTAAAATTCGAGTAGTCCAATCCCTGGGACAGACAGGTCCCGTCCAGGTGGTGAAGTCATTTCAGTAGTGAGCTGCATGAAGATATATTTGGTAGAGTCAATCCGAGAGGTTCAAATCCGAGTAGTGTCAATCCTGGGACAAAGAAGTCCCGTCCAGATAGTGGAGTCATTTCAGTGGTGGGTTAACTTGGTGGGAGGCGAAGCCGGAACGGCAGTCATGGTAGATGGAGGTGATGCATTGTAAAGGCACACTTTTTGTGCAGGTTGAAAGTCTTCACGGGGATTGCAGTATGCTGAAGCAAGTAGTGGTCTTGACACATGGCTGATTAGGCCGTTTCGCTGTCTGGTTGGGTCTCATTCTGTGGTTGTGGTAAGGTTTTCCGCCTCGTGAAGAAGCCCTGAGCAAAGTTCGAAAAGGCTGTGTAGGTGTGGTGGTCTTCCAGGAGATGTTAAGCCTAATCTCTCGGGATGAAATGAATTTGTGTGATGAGAGAAGATCTGAGGTCATCATATAGTAGGCAGTCATGCATCAAGTGGTCCCAGGTTTCCTGGGCACCACAGATGCAAAGGGGGTTGTCGCAAAGTCCAAGAAGGTTTAGTTTTCTGCGAAAGGCACCATGCCCTGTTAGGAGGTACGTGGTTAGAAGGCCTGGGGAGAACCACGATGGTGATTTGGGATATATTTTGCATATGTCCGGTATAAATTTGCGGGTGATGGCCCCTTTGGTGGATTCAGACCATCTAGCTTGCCAGGTCTGTTGTAAGTAGGTTAGGAGTCTGCTTTTTACCCTGGAATAAGTGTTAGCAGGATCCGTTGTAAAATCAATAAAGGTGGTAGACTTTCCTCTGCTGAGCTGATACAGCATTCCCACATGGGCCACCTCAAGGCCTAGGGGCAGTACACCGGCGAGGACCTGTAGAGCGTGCGTGCTGGATGTGCAATATGCTCTGGTTATCGTAAGGAGAATTGTTCGTTGAATGATGTTCAACTTTCTTCGTCCTACCACAGTGGAGGCTTTGGGGAACCATATACCAGAACCGTAGGTGATAGCTGGTATGAATATGGCTTTATACAGTAAGGCTAGAGTGTGTTATTTGAGCCCCCAATCTCGGCGGGTCACCCTGGCAACCAGTGCAATGTAATTTCTTATTTTCTTCTGTAGATAGTTGAGATTTGGGAGAAATGTTAGTTTGCTCTCGATGATAATGACAAGGAGTTTCAGCTGAGTAACAAGCTTGATGGTTGTGCCCTGTATCTTGATTTGAGGCGGCCTTCGCGGATCAAGATAGCCCTTCAGCAGAATGGATTGGGTTTTTGTGGATGAGATGCTCAGATGGTTTTTCCGGACCCACTTTTGCAGGGTGGTAAGAGCTCTGTTGGCAGATACTTCAAGTTGAGCCCTGGAATCCCCTGCCAGGATCAGGGAGAGAACATCAGCATATGCCAAGGTCTGGACATCGCCGAAGTCAGTACTGAGAAGCTCGTCAAATACAGAGTTCCAGAAAAGTGGGCCCAGGACAGAGCCCTGAGGGCAATCTTGGTGGACACGACGTTCCACACTGGAGAAGGGAGCCTGAACCACAAGTCTCCTGTCACTGAGATAGCTGGCAATGCATTTGTAGAGATTTCCTTGGAGCTCAGCGCGTCTCAGCCGTCCGAGGACGCTAGGCCACCAATAGGGTGTGGAACGCCCCAGCAAAGTCGATCGAGATGACGTGGAGTCATGCTTCTGGGTGCAGTTCCTGGCAGCATTTGTAATGGTGTCCAGCGCATCGACCGTAGACATGCCCGGTTTGAATCCAAATTGATTTTGTGCTGGTAGCTGTGCAGTATTGTAGTGGTTTTCCAGTCTCTGTCTAAGGAGCTGCTCAAAGACCTTACTCAGCACAGAAAGGAGAGCAATAGGTCTGTACGAGTCAGGGCGATCGTGCGGTTTGGATGGATTTTTGAGTATGAGCCGAATGGACGCAGTTTTCCAATCAGTTGGAAACCATCCCTTTAGCAGGCAATGGTTGAAGAGGTTCAGCAGGGTTTCTGGAGCGAATTCGGCAACTTTTTTGATTATTTCGGGCTCGAGCATGTCCAGGCCTGGTGACTTGTTATTTTTCAGTCTCCCAACGGCCATAGAGAGATCCTCGACGTTGAAAGGCTCTTCCACGAGTGTTGAGTTATAGTTGTTATTGTAGAGGCAAAGCTGCTTTTGTTCTGGTGAGTTGTCATCTGGTGGCTGTTTGAAAGAGTGATCAAGAATGTTTGAAATGGAATGCTGCCAGGTGGAAGTAATGTGGCCTTTGGGGTGATTTTGGAGCGAATAACTTCACCTCTTGGCAGTTTATTTGTTGTTACCTTGAACCCGACACCCCAGGGGTCAAAGTAACCAACTGTTGATACCAAGTGCTCCCAGGACATTCTTTTACGCTGCCTGATCATCGCGTTGTAGGCTTTTCTAGTTTCTCTGTACTCCTGCCAGAGGTATTCAATTTCTGCGGGGGGGGGGGGGCAGGATCGCCTGGCTCGTTGGAATGCACGCCTCTTTTGGTTTCCTTCACTTCTGAGGGCCTGAAGCTCCCCTGACCACCAAGGGACAGCCCCAGGGATGGGATTTTTCCGTTTATTTGCTGTATTTGCAGCATTCGTAATTATGTCCGTGACCTTTCGCTGAGGGGAGTCTGCATGCTGAACTTGCACATTCTCGGTTTGTAAGTGCAATATCCCATTGATGAGTGTTTCTTTAAACAGGCTCCAGTCAGCTTTGTCCAAACCGTATCTGTGTTGCTTCTGTCTAAGAATTGTGGACTGAGTGATCGATCTGTACATGTTGAAAGTTATGGCTCGATGGTCTGAGGTGGACCAGCCCTCCCGTACTGTCCAATCCGACAGAAATCTAGCAAAGGACCTGGTGGAGAGTGTCACGCCAATCGTAGCTTCCCAAAGTGAGCTGGAAAACGTCGGCAGGCTGTTGGGCCTATTTATGACTTCCAGCCCACTATTGGCCAGGAACTCCTCCAACTGCTGTCCATTTGCAGCACCTCTACGCCCTGGGGTCTCACTGTGCCAGACGGCAGAGCGGCAATTTACGTCGGCACAAATGACAATCTTTGCACCCGCCAGTTCTGTTAAGACATGTTGTAGGTACTGGACTGCAGGTAGGATGTCCTCTCCCGGTGGCCTGCACTACAGGGAAACGGAATAGAAGTCGCCCAGAGAGGAGATGATCTGGGCACAGGCGGCCCATGGAAAGCAGAGATGAGATATCTGCATCACAGTCGTGAGGATTCCTCACAGCGATTGCCGCCCAGGGTGTCACACCAGGAGCCTGGGCAATTTTGTAGGACAAGGGATATCCCCTCATTTCGTTTGAATGAGTGTAGGGTTCTTGTGTTAAGAGAATATCGACGTTTTCCTCATCTGCCTTCTGTCGGAGTTGTCCCACAACGGCCTTTGCCCGCTGCGCGTTTATTTTTAGGAATTTTATCTTGTTGCTGTTATACTGTTTATGCAGTGTCCAAATAATTTATTCGTTGTTGGAGCATGCTCTTGGCCTTGATGTAGACAGGGCATTCATTATCCCGAAGTGAGTGGGCATGAGGTAGTTTCTGGCTTTTACAGTTAGCACAGATTGGTTCATTGGCCTTGTTCAGGCAGGTTTCATAGCTGTGGCCTTTATCAGCACAGGGACCACAGATCTGTTCTGTCTGGGTGCACGTGTACGTCGTGTGACCGAAACGACAGCATCTGAAGCATTTTGGGACAGCTACATGCTCCTTGTAGCGGTGGGATCCCCAATTTATGTACACTCGATTGTGGTGGGTCAGTATGTGCCAGGCTGTTGGTGCCGGCTCTACAACCCAGTTGAAGCAAGTGCCACTTCTAGACTTCGTTTGGTACTTTGGCTTTATTAGGTTAGCTGGGTCCTCTTTTGGGAGTGCATGTTGGAGGTTACGCCTGTACAATTCATCACATATGTTGTTGGGGTCCAGGCCCTTGTCGATGTCATAAATTACTATTGAGGGTGCCTTTTTCCTTGGGGACTCAGCTAGAAGGCCCAGGGTAGGTATCTTAGCATTTGTTAATATCATATCAGCGTAATCCTTCGAGTCAGTTTCTATGATGATGTCCGTATTTCGGGTCTTTCGAATGGATTTTATTTTAGTGTTTCTCAGGTCATCAGTAAGGGAAGCGATTACAGTCTTCTTAATCTCCTCGCTTGTTTTTGGTGCATTGGCTGTGGCCGGCTTGAGAACTACCAGGTGTGGTGTTGGTAGTAATGTCTTTCTTTTTGGTGGCTGGTCCGTTCTCGTATTTGACTTTGTGTTCCTCAGCGCATCAGCAAATTTGTGGCGCGCTGTAGCATTTGTGTGCCCCTACATTCGAGGTATGCCTCGAGTTTGGCCTCATTCCTCTCAGAAGCAAGGTGAACATTGCGCAGGATGGTTTCAAGCTTTGCCCAGATACCAACAATCTCGCCCCGAAAGGTTGAGGTAATGCGGCTGAAGACTATTTTAGTTTATTTTCTAGTTCGACTCGCAGTGCCAATACCTGCTCATTAACGGTGCCCTCTGGAAGAGTTGGGTCGATGTTAGTCGACTCTGGCTGTTTTGTCGTCTTTTTGCGGTTGTCTTGTGTGGGGCCCTGGGATCCCTGGGGCTCTTGAGGCTCACTTTGCGAGCGGGTTTCCCTGTCCGATTGGGGAACTACCCGTTTTCTGTGTTTCTTTTTGGATACCGGTGTCAGCCGGACAGCCTCAAAATTATCCGGGATTTCAATGTCAGTTGGTCACTTTTTGTGCTATCAGTTGTTTGTTGAGCGCTCGATGACCGTTCAGTGACGTTACAAATCAATTCAGTGGGATTTGTACTGGCTGTATCTATATTCTCAGATTAGTTGGAAATATCGGGAATATTCGGATAACGGATTATTGCTGCACAGTTAGATAGAGGTTGAGGAATGACAAAGTTTGGTGCCTACCACAGGTTTGTGGCTAAATTTCAAACCAGATAGGGCACGGATGTCGATTTGGGCTATCCCCCACTGTCATGTGAGCGGGGGACGCACAACCGTAAAGATAGCCTTGGAGAACCTGTGCTACTTTCTTCTAGCGTTTTCGAGCCGCAGAAGCTTATGGTCAAGTCTGTTTTTCCTGTATACAAGCAGGAACGAAAGTAAAAGCTGTCCATGGTAAGTCTATTGCAGGGGTGGAATCACTGAAATCATGATTGCACAGAAAATTGTTCTCTAACACAGTTTGAAGATATCGGGACGTTATCACAGTTCAAGGTTTCACAGGTGGAAATGCCGTCCCCAATCAATGCGGCACTCAAGGTCACAGCTAATCCCTGTGCTAATTCACTAATCCCTGCGCCTGAGCATCGACGGGATTATAACCCGGGCCTTTGCCACATGGTGAGGGGAGCACGGTGACGATACCATTGTCTGCATAGTGTGCCTAGTGTTAGGGTCGGGCGCCACCTGTGGTTTCCCACATCTGCACCCATATGTACACTGTGAAGAAATACAGAACACTGTAAATGCCAGAAAAAGTGGAGTGTGTTGAATGTGTAGTATTGTATTTGGTTCTGTTGTGTGTCCTGGCATTTGGCCGCAGGACCCCAGATGAGACCCCACGTTGCCCGCACACACCACTAGGAGGTAGCCAGGCTGCCCATTATTCTCTGGCAGGTCTCCGTCAGGGTCGCCTGAGCTTCCTGAACGGAGACAAATTAAAAAAAATTAAATAAATAAAAAAAATAATAAAAAAATAAATAAAAAAATAAAAATAAAATAAATAAAATTAAAAAAAATAATAAATAAAATTAAAAAAAATAAATAAATAAAAAAGCCGATAATAATAATAAAAAATAATAATAAAAAAATAAAATAAAATAATAATAAAATAAAATAAATAAAAAATAAAATAAAATAAGTAAATAAATAATAAAAATAAATAAAAAATAAGGTAGAGTGCGGCAGTACAGGGTGTATGGAAGAAAATGGGGGATGAAAGTAAGAGTAAGGGGATGTAGGTGAGGGCATCCCCTAAATTGACAGTGGAGCATATGTCCCACCAGGAGAAAAGGGGGAGGGGATAACTCCAGAAGGGTAGAAAAGCCACTCAGCGTGAGTGCTGAGTGTGACTTATATTTTGCAGTGTAGTGGTCAAGACCACTGGAGCCTACCCAACCATATGGAAAGTTAGCAGGTAATCCTACTTTGGATGTTCCAGGGTTAGCAAGTCTATGCTGGTAAAACAGTCAAATACAGATTTTTTATTTCAAGTTTGAGTAAGTCCCTTACAGGTTTCTATCCCTGGCTTGAGTTGGTTGTAGAGTCCTGCGCCTAGAAAAGAGGTTCTGTGCGTACTCCGTTAATGATTTGTAATATTGTTCTTCAGAAATTAGCAGGTGCTCCTGTCCTTGAGGTATGTGTTGGAGTCTGGTGTACAGTGTTCCTCGAAGATCGTTATAAATTGGGCAGTTATAAAGAAGATGGTCCCAATCTTCAATTTCTCCACATGTACAGTAGGGGATATTGATGATTCCCAAGGTAGTCAACTTATGATTTATAGAGCCATGTCCAGTTATAATATATGTACAGTAGAGGCCAGGAGAGAACCAAGGCGGCGACTTTGGATAACCTAGTTTGACATCCCGGATGAATTTCTTAGTTATCAGGCCCTTGTCCATCTCCTCCCTCTTGTCTGCCAGATTTGTAGTAGCGTGATAGCTAGTTTCTTCTTTTCTTGCTTACAGTCAGTCCGGGTGTCGATGGTATGTCCAAAAATGGTAGCTGAGATTTCCCGCGACAAGCAGTAGTGCAATCCTCGACGGATAACCTCGAAGTCAAGGGGGAGGACACCTGCAAGGACCTGGAGGACCGAAGAACTTACTGTACAACACGCCCTGGTAATGGCCAGCAGTATACTTCGCTGAATTGTTTCCAGTTTGCATTTATTGCGAACAATTATTGCTCTATGGTACCAAATCCCGGATCCGTATGTAATAACAGGGAGGAATATAGCGTTATACAGGAGTTTGAGTGTTCTCCGGTTCAGACCGCAGTCACACCTGCTTACTCGGACGATTAAGGCTGCATAATTTCTGATTTTTTTCTTGAAGGTATGAGAGGTGCGGGAAGAAGAAGATCTTTGAATTCAGGATGATACCCAGATGTTTTAGGGAAGTTACCAGCTTGATGGTTTTTCCTTGTACCTTGAGCTGAGGAGGCCTTGATATTTGTAGGGTGCCTTTGAGAAGTATGGATTGTGTCTTCTGTAGAGGAATCCGGAGCTTGTGTAGAGTTGCCCAGTCCTGTAAGATCTGTAGTGCTTGATTTCCAGTGGCCTCGAGAGCTGCTCTGGTGTCCGCTGCGATGGTGATGGTAATATCATCTGCGAATGCTTGGACAGTAACAGGGCCCACATCCAGACCAAGTAACTCATCAAGGACGATGTTCCAGAGGAACGGGCCGTGGACCGAACCCTGTGGGCAGCCTCTGTAGATAGATTTGGTGAGCTTCTGGTATGGTGAGGAGATGGTGATCTTCCTGTTGGAAAGGTAACTTTCTATACACCTGTATATGTTGGCTGGTATGCGTGCCAATCTTAGCCTGCGAAGAATGCTTGACCACCAGAGCATGTCAAAGGCCCCGGCAAAGTCAATGGTTATGAGGAGAAAGTGTTTTAATTAGTGTAATTACTTGTAATTAGTGTTGGCTGCAGCTTGGGTTATTTGGTAGAGAGCATCCCCTGTGCAGCGTCCTGGGCGAAATCCATACTGTGAATTGGATTGTGGGCCAGCTTCTGTGTAGTGTGTTAGGAGTCTGGTATGGAGGAGGCGTTCAAGTAATTTGCTCAACGTGGACAAGAGGGCAATGGGTCGGTATGAGTTAGGCTTTTCTGGAGGCTTCGATGGATTTTTCAGTATTAACTTTAATTCAGCTATTTTCCAGCTTGCTGGGAAGGATCCCTGGGTTAGGCATTTATTGAACAGGTTAAGCAGAAATTGGGGATTTACCTGGGCGACCTTTTTTAGTATTTCTGGTTCAATGCGATCTAGCCCTGGGGATTTTTTTATCCTTCATTTTGCCAAGGGCTTGCTGCAGTTCTTCGGTGTTAAATTCTTCCTCCACAGAGTCAATGTGGTAATTGTCATTATCTAGACAAATTTGCTGCTGTTGTGTTGTGAGATGATCGGCGTCGCTGATAAAGAGAGTATCCAAAATATTCATCATGGATTCCTCGTGGTGTTATTGTGGAATGGACTACTTCTCGTCTTGGCACTTTGTTGGTAGTAACTCGGCACACCACTCCCCAAGGGTCCGAGTTACCAGTGGTGGTAACCAGCCGCTCCCATGTAGTTCTTTTTGGCTGCCTGATCATGGAAGTGTATTGGTTCCTGGTCGTCTTGTAGTCTCACGAAGGGCTTCCACATCAGTAGCTGGCCAAGAGGTGCGAGCTCTCTGAAAAGCTTTCCTCTTGTTATGAACAGTCCAGCGTAGACGTTCGAGTTCCTGAGACCACCATGGTACAGCACTTGAAAGAGGTTTTTTCTTGGGCATAGATTGATTGCAGGAGAAGGTGATAATGTTAGTTACAAGCTTTTGATGCTGCTCGGGATTCAGGGAGAGGATATCAGAAGGGTGATCCATGATTGTTGACTGGAGAGAAGTGGTGAACAGCTCCCAATTGGCTTTGCTAATGGCATAGCGGTTGATATCGTAGTAGGAATTGATTCTATATTTCTTGTGAGGCTGTATGTAATTGTTCTATGGTCGGAGGTGGTCCAGGCTTCATTTACCACCCCGACACCTTACTTGAGATTGATCTTGTAGCAATTGTTATGTCTATTGTAGACTCCCACATAGTACTGGAGAATGTTGGGAGGTTATTGGGTCTGTTTATTATATTAAATGGTGAGGTGGCTAGGAAGTCTTCCAAAAGCCACCCATTATGGCAACCAGGTCAGTCAGCTGTGAGGCTGTACCAAGCAGGAGAACCGCAGTTAACATCTGCACCCAGGATGATTTTAGCGTTAGGTAGAGTAGTGGTAACAGTTCTTAGGTAGTCAATAGCTGGGCTGATGTTTTGACTGGGTCTACAATAGAGTGATATTAAATAGAAGGCACCTAAGGGGCCAGTTACATGGGTACACACTGCCCAACCTGTGCAGAGAGAAGAGATTTTAGTTACCATTATGTTCGGGTTCCGGATGACTATTGCAGCCCAGGGAGTATCTTCATCTGCTTGAATTATTTTATATGTGAGAGGATAGCCTCTAACTTTCTTGGGGTGGGTGTATGGTTCTTGCAGTAGTAATATATCAATGTTTTCTTCAACTGCCTTTTTCTTTATTTCCGCCGCTACTGCACGTGCTCGCTAAGCATTAAGTTGCATAAATTTAATAAAACTGTTATTGAATGGCATAGGCCTCACTACCATAGTCGGTCTTCAGTTGTTGGTTTCGCTTTGCCTTGATGTAAATAGGAGATTTGCTGTGTCCTGATTGAATGGGATGCATCCAGTTTTACTGCTTTGCAATTTGGCACGTCGGAGCAGATGATTTGTTTGGGCAACTGCTATAATGATGCCATTTTTTGGGAACAATGCCCACAGGTAGGATCCGTCTGTGCGCATGTGTGGGTGGTGTGCCCAAAACGACAGCATCTGAAGCATTTAGGAACAGCCACATGTTCCTTGAAGGGGTGGCTGCTCCACCCAATAAAGATCCTGTCTTGAAGTTTTAGCTGGTTTCATGCTTGTGGAGAGGAGAGAGAGAGATCCACTACCCAATTGCAAAGGTTGGGAGACTTTGACTTGGTGCAGTATTTTGGTTTTATGTGCTCCTTGTCTCTTTTTTCTTGGGTCGAGTCTCGAATGTTCCTGTGTAAAATTCCTCCAGCGATGCTGTCTGGAGTAATTTCCCTGTCTAAGTCAAAAATAAGAATTGATGGACCTTTCTTGTTGGGATATTCTGCTGTTAGACCGAGGGAATTAATTCTAGGATTAGAAATTATTGCCTGGGCCTCTTGTTTTGTTGCAGTCTCAATTATGACACCAGTGTTTCTAGTTTTCCTGATGGATTTTATTTTAGTTGTTTTTAAGTCGTGAGCAAGCTGCTGAACCAGAAGAGTTTTAACTGATTCGCTCGAGTCTAGCGATGAGTTGCTTGTAGCTTTCAATAGGACAAGGTGAGGTTCTTTGAGAAGCGTTTTCTTTTGATGATGATCCGTTAGTTTGTTGGTGGTAGTTGTATCCGGTGGAATCGTCCTCAGCGCTTGGGCGTATGTAAGGGGTGCTGTAGTATTTTCATTCACCCTTTTATCTAGGAAGGCGTCAAGTTTCGCTTTGGTTCTCTCGTGTTCCACGTTCAAATTTGATAGCACATGCTCCATTTTCGACCACACACGGATAATTTCTCCTCTAACTGCAGCAGTGATTCGATTATCCTTTTGGAGCATGATATCCTTCAGGTCCAGGCGCAATGACAGTACCTGGTCCGTGATGGTTCCGTTTGGTAGTTGGGTAGTAGTTTGGTAGTCATTGTTCGTTGTAATTATCTCTTATTTTGGCCCATTCCTGAGTTCCGGGTTCGCGTGAGGGCTACATAGCTCTCACCTTCAACGAATTGTTCCTCACAGTCAGACATAGTTGGTGTGTGAATATAACTTGGAAATTATGGCTTCCGATTTGCGAGAGTTTGGATTAGCGGGGTTATTCCTACACAGGTGGTAAGTATAGTTCGCAAGTGGTAGTTCAATTATCTCTGCCAATGTTTAGAAGCCAAGATATGCGGCATAATGAGAGTTAGCACATAGTAGAAAAATTAAAAAGGACAGTGTTTTTCTGTAATATGACAGACTGGAGTATTTTAACGCGTTCAAAAGTTACACATGGGTTGGGGGAAATAAGTCAGATGCAAGAAAACTTCAGTTAAAGCAGTTTGCCGGTCTGCGGTAATTAGCAGTCTTTGCTCCCGTTCATTCAAAGTGTCGTAGCGGTAACTCACTCCCCTGAGTAGTGAGACATGGGAAGCTATCCAGCTGTGCTTTGACCTCTTTTAGGTGGGGTTGTGATCAAAATACTGTACGTTTGTTAGTGTGACCTTGTACTGCGAAGCATTCCGTGGCCTGGTTTAAACAATGAATAGCTGGCTGGAAATTCAATATTCAAAATTGCTAATAAAAATTTACCTGTTCATTCCATAGTGATGCTTTCATCAGATTTAGATACTCATGACACTTGGGAATCACTGGATATCATATACTTGACTTGGATAGAAAAATAGAATTGAAACAAAATACATTAAGTAGGAGCACAAGGCAATGCGACTGTCTCGCGTGGGCGCGTCCCTGCCGGTGACGATACCACTGTGCTACGTGCGCAGACATGTGAGGTGTCATTTGTGTTTTGAAGGAGCCTCTATCCTAGATGCTACCTGGGCAACCGCCGAGCCCAGATTTTTTTTTATCGTATGATATGAGCAATATACGAAAGAACCTGTTTTTCCTGCTTCCTTCGTGTATCGTGGCCGTGAGATCCAACAAGATAGTGCGGCACTATCGTGATATCCAAGCCCGAGGCAGGATTCGAATCCGCGACCTTTGGGTTACCAGGCACTTTACCTACCCGGCTAGCCTGGTTGGCCCAGCCCAGATATGCATCTAGTTGTCAGCGCCGCATTGCACTATATTTGCAGTCTGCGCGGGTAGCACAGTGGTATCGTCACCGTCCTCCCCACACCAGGTGGAAAAGGCCTGGGTTCGAATCCCGTCGATGACGCGAGGAACTTTAATGGGCTTTTTTCACTCCGTGGCTGAGTTAGTTGGTCTCAGGCGTAGATAGCAAGGTTTTTCTCCCCAGTAACTGGGGTTTTTTTGTCCAGCAAAACAGGCAAATCAACCATAGAACATACGCAATTTACAGACATAAATACGGGTTAATGTATTTAATTATGGGTAACCCTAAAATAATAATAATAATAATAATGTACTATATTTGCAGGAAGCTCAGGCGACCTGGAGGAAACTAGCCAGAGAATTATGGGCAGCCTGGCTACCTCCTAGTGATGTGTGCGGGCAACGTGGGGTCTCACCAGGGGCCCTGTGGCCAAAAGCCAGGAAACCCAACAGAACCCAGCACAATACTTCATTTACAACACAAAATATTTTTCTGGCTTTCACAGTGATACTGTTTGTCTCCACAGAGTTCATGTGGGAAACCACCGGAGGCGCCTTTCCCCCAACACTATGCACACTATGTACTATATTTGCAATATGGTCGTAATATTATACATTTTATAACTTACGTCTGAGCAATATGGTTTCCCAAAACAGCAACTTTAGTAAACCGACGCATCCTTGATGCAACGCAAAGAACCATCCTACTGACAGTTACACGTGCTTGTAGAACAACCAGTACCCACCCACTGCAGGTCTTGACTTAGAGATCACGCACAGGGGAATGAACTACCATTTGGCTGTACTGTGGACGTTAATGCACCACGCAAATATGAAAAGACAAGACTGCAAAAACACCTGATGCAAGTTTGGCAGGAGCGCTGTGCCAACTCAAATAAGGGAAATATCACCACGAAATTCATTCCGAACATCGACAGGATGTACCCCAGTCCCCCAACTTGGTTTCAATCTGGTTTATACACCACCCATTTATTGACTGGTCACGGGGCCTTTAAAGCCAAGCTGACAGTGAAAAATCCAATCATTCTTCCATTTTTGAGGTAGTTTTTGCCTCAGATTCTAGGCAAACGTGTCAAAACCCCAGTGTAATAAGCAGCAGTAGCACTTTACAGAGTTAATACTTTTCTCCCTAATTACAAATTCGTGGGGCCCGATGTCGTTATCATTGGGGAAAAAAATGTCCCAGGGCACAAGATTTGTTGGCAATAGAGCATTTTTGTGCCATTTAGATTCTAAATGGCACACAAAAATGCTCCATTTATGAACCTGAGACTTAGGTGGAATCATCTAAAATCTAAATTTTAGATGATTCCACCTTAGTCTCAGGCTCATAGGTGAACGCAAATCTCATCCTGTGGCAACTTTTCTTAGGAAGCTTGGATCCTGCATAAAATGTTCGATGAAATCACCTGCAGTTGCTTTCTTGCAGTCCATTTGATCACCTGAGGGCAAGTGTGGAACAAAATTTTCACTACTGCCACAGAGTTATTAATTCTGGGTTAAAAATTCTGTTAAATAAATTCGGGGTTATAAATTTTGTTACTGAGCCTGCAGACAGTCCAACTTCATGAGCAATCCCAACAACAGTCATTCTTCTATCATTTTGAATGACAATGAAGTGGGAGATTCATCTTTCAGTGTCTGCCCTTGTGAAAGAGTTTGTAGGATCGGCATCCTTCCCCCACCGAGTGGAAAAGACCTGGCTTCGAGTCCCATCGATGGCATAATGAATTTTAATGGGCGTTTTATGTAGTTGAGTTAGTCGGTCTCAGGCGAGAGTTGCATGGTTTTTTCTCCTGGAATCTCTAGTTTTTCGTCCAGCAAATAGAAAATCCACCACAAAACACTGCAATTTACAGACAATATACACGCAATTTACAGACAATAAACCCAACGAAGCAATATGGCATTAGTTGCCGATGCTCCTAAAACCCAACTTTTTCATTCTAGGCAAGAGGCCTCCATTCAAATCCTAACAACCTTGAAATATCTCTTGTCCGTTTTTAAACCACTAGAATTGCTGTTTTCTTCAGTGCATCATCCCCATAAACCTCTCCATCATCTACATGTAATACTTGCAACATTTCTGTAGCACTTTTTTCAAGTTCAGAGAACTTGACGTTAGCATGCTGCTCAAACTGCGACATTCAGCTATTTATTGGGGACCTTATGAACATTTAAATACCAACATGCAATTCCAAGAACTTTTTTAATATACTATGTACATATACAGTGGCGGACAAAAAAACTGCTGCATCACTTCTGAATTTTGCAAATGTTTTGCACTGCATTGTGGGTTGAAGAAATGCATTGTTAGATGGGATATATCTCTATGACTGAAATCCAATAAAAAGACTCCACTTGACATACTTAATTGCCATAAATATCTTCCCAAAGGGTAAAATGCATAATTAATGGCAATATGAGAAATCATGCAAATGGCAATCATGACAACCAAATATACTTTATTGCATTTACGTGTACAAACTGAAATGAGAAGTTAAGGTAATAGTATTATGTACTGTAAATCAAATAAACAAATCTTCAATATTTTGTTGCTCCTCCTCGAGCTGTAATTACAACCTTGCAATGACCTGGCATAGTTAATCAACTTCTGGATATACGGTTGCCCAATTTCGTGATACCACAGCCTTACAATGCTCTCCTTCAGCTGAACCTTACTTGTTGGCTTCTGAGCAATTTTAGACGTTATGTACCAGCAATTTTCAATAGGATTCAAATTTGAACTGTTGCTGAGCCAGTCCAACACTGTAATGCCACCAGCATTTATGAGGTATGACTGCATCTTAAGAGAGAAAAACGAGGGAACCATTGGTGTAGGTATGTTTTAAGCCTTGTGAGACAAGACAAGACAAAAATCATTAAATCTAAATGGCGTAAAACTTACCAATTTTTGCTGTGACAAGGTGCCAAGTCCTGTTGAAAAATGCAGTTTTGGACGTCTGTGTGATGATCCCTAATTTCAGGGATCAGAGGTTTCAGGCATACCTCCAAGACAGCAAAGTAGGTTTCTGCATTCACTGTTCCATTAATAAACTTAATTCGCCTCACCCCTTCACTTGTTATGCATCCCCAGACCAGCTGGGTTATGCAGTCAGAATGGTATGCCTCCAATTTTCTTCTGACATATTTCTCAAGCCATGCATGTTGAATTTTGATTTGTCAGAAAAGATGACAGTGTCCCATTGCTCTTTTGTCCATGAAAAATGCGTTTTAGCCCATACGTCGCTTCTTCCTCATTTGTTGGGTCAACAAAGGCTTCTCGGGCCGATAAGCATGTAGACCACATTCCAAAAGCTGTCTTTGGACAGTTCATGCACTTGTTTGAATACCAGAGGCCACCTCAAAGTCCAGTTGTAGATCAGGAGCACTAGTATGGCGATTACGAAGGCATAGCCGTTTCAAATATCGATCTTGGGAAGGCACCAGTCTCTTACGGTCTGATCCAGGTCTTCTCTTCACACTTTAATTTCAGCACCTGGGATACTGTTGACAGCTTATTTTATCAGTGATAGCACTCGTAGCAAGCCCTTCCTGTGACAGAGCAACAGCTACTTTTTTTGCTTAGTGTCAACTAAACATATGGAGTCATGCTTCCGCAAAACAGGATACTGTGTATACCCTTCTAACGCTGTATTCAAAAAGTCAACGCAATACCTTGCAATTACTGTCTGATGAAATAGAAGCATCATCTGACACGCTGTATTTATAAAAAGTCAATGCAATACCTTGCAATTACTGTCTGATGAAATAGAAGCATTATCTAACACAATACCTTTGCTTTGTGGCAAAAAAAATGACTGAAATCAAACAAAATCTTATACGTTTCACTACAAATGTAACCTTTTTTTGTCCGCCATTGTATATATCTTCTGAAATTTTACTTGAATTTCTTTGACATCTTACTGAGAGACATTGTTATTTATCTTCACACTAGTATGAGTAAGTGCTACACAGGTTTGCAAAACTTAAGGACCAGTCAGGTTTTCACCTGTAGCTTCTCTTAGGAGTGGCCTGGATATGGGAAAAGCAAACCCAGACCTTGTGACATACAGAAATGAAGGAAACAACACCGACAACGGAAACAAAAAAAGTACACTGCACTTTTTTTGTTTCCGAAAAAAAGGACTTACTAATGTAGTGGCAGGCTTTGCACTGCCACTACATTAGAGGTGCAGGCTTTGTACTGCCTGTCCACAAGGTTGATAAGTTCTTGCGGTGACATCCTCCATTCCTCTATCAGTGCCATCTTCAGTTGGTGAACATGTTCTGGTGGGTGTGGACATGCCGCTAGGTGTCCGATGGGATTTAGATCACTGGAACGGGCAGGCCAATCCATATGAACAATGTCCTCACTTTACAAAAGCATATCAACAGCTTGTGTGGTGGACTGTGGCATTATCATCCCCAAACATGAACTCGGGGCCAATGGCACCTTGGAACAGATGCACATGGGATCACCTCAGTATAGTAGCGTGCACCGGTTACAGTACCGCCTTCCAGTATCTGGAGTTGTGTACGTCCAAGATGCCTTCCCCAGATGAGAACACCTCAACCGCTATATCGATCCTTTTCAGTGATGGCTGTGGGGGTGATACCGTGTTTTAAATTTTCGTGAGATTTAGTGCCGTTTTTTTCAACCTCTCGTGAGATTAGCTGATTGTTTTAAGGATTTGTTAGGCGCATTGGCAACTATGGCCATAGTGCACCAGATTAGCTGATGTCCAGAATCGCTGCTGAGACTGAATCTACTCTCATCAGTAAAGTACCTTACCCCATTGCACTACCATACAGTTGTTGTGTTCAATGTGGCACTGTAAATGTCGTGTCCGATGGGCAGGTGTTAGAGGGACACAGCGTACTGGCCATCGAGGAAAGTCCACCTTTGTGGAGTCGCCTGGCCACAGTAAACTGCAATATCTTGCATCCTGTTCGGCTGGTTTGCAATGGATCCCTGTCTGGTGTCGGTTCCTCTTGGCCTGTAGGAATATATAGCAGTCATCATTGTGGGCGTTTTTTGCGGACAACCACCCCTGGTCCTTCGAACAGCTGTACCTGTTATTCTGAAGGCCGACCACGCACATGAACCAATGCTATGGGTGATACCGAACTCTGCAGCCACACTCCTCGCACTTCAACTTTCCCAATTATTTGAGCCCGGGGTAAAGTCATCCAGATATTGTCTACTGGCCATTTCATTGTCTGTAGCACTGTATGAAACCAATGGAACGTCTGTAACAATTGTGCTCACCATTCGGTAATTTGCACGCTAACTGCTGTTTTTATCTGTTTATGTGAGTCCTCTCATCGCAATTCAAATGTTTGTACGTGCACCAGCTTTCTACTTGAATGGCCAGTTATACAAATTGCCACAGGCTGTTTCATTTAATTTTGTGGTTGTAACCTTTAGAAATAGAGCTGGTCCTTAAGTTTTGCACAACAGTGTAGTACAGTCCATTCCGGTTATTGGGGACAAATCGGGTCTAGTGCATTTTGGCCCGATTAAGCGGCTGCCCCAATTATCAGAAGTTTCACGTAAATAGTTAAAAATACAATGTACCCCCACCCCCCGCTTTACGATTAGTTCACTGTACAATCAAATCACGTTACGACGAACTCAACATAGTAAAGTACCGTTCACTATACGATGTGCAGTAAGTGCCAGTCATTGTGATAACGTTTGTGAATTGAATTTTAATTCTATTAAACAGCGATTCTAATTAGCGAAAATAGGAGGAATATTATCCACAGGCTATAAAAGCAAAGATATATTAAGCACAAATTTACCCTTTATTACCTTACCAATTAAAAAAAATTAAATGATGATACGTGAAAATCGGAATAATTAATACATACTGTAATATGTACATACGAACTAGTTGACATTTCTGTTCACTGACATTTGTGGGTAGGGGTTAAAATTTAAAACAAACAGTAAAAAGATAAGCAATCAATAACAAAACACGACACACACAAATTGCAAGTAACACAATACGCGCAAGTGAGAACGGAGTAACGAGTTACAAAGCTTTAAAAATAGGAATGAAGAGATCTGAAAATTAATTTTTTTTATATGATTGAAGATTTCATGGAAGTGTAAACACATTTCACCATAACAACTCACATAATTCCAGCTGTTGGTATTATCACAAATTCAGTAAGATCGAGTTTACTGTCTATGATAGATTTCACTAACAGAAAAGACCAATAAACAGGTGACTGCTAATTGTCTTTGTTTTATGGTTGTGACCTCCAGAATTTCGACCGAACCAGGTGGTACCGTCGGAGACAATCGTAGGGTAATCTCCAGTGCTGCGGTCTCCTGCCCAAATTAAACGGCATGCTGTCCGAATTAAGCGAAATATTAAACCCTGGCTATTTTCTCGATTGGTTTCTGTTTTTTTAAGATTTGCCCCAAATAACCGGAATCCACTGTACACAAGTATTATAAATGACTAGGCATAACACACAATGCTATTATCCCAAATTTAATTTTGTAATGTAGTCTACTAAAGCACACGTGATGACCAATTTGTTAACAAAAATAAGCAGAAATTGTCAAAATTTGTTTTTAAAAATTCTAATTTTAACATTTATTTTTATTTTTTTTGGAAAGTAAAAATGACAGAGAGGAAACCAAGTTTCTGCAAAAAGTTGGAGTGAAACAGAGAAATATCAAAAAGGGTAAAAAAAAATTCTGTTGTAAATCCATTGTTATAAATATCAGCAATATTTATTTACTGTTTTCTTCTAGAGCAGGGATCGGCAACCTTTTTTTGAGTAGAGCCATTTTTGATCTAATTAAAAAGAGCTGCACCTCAGCTAGCTCAAGCTGGGAAGTGTTTTAAGAAATATTAACACTGAAAAAAAAAACTTAACATCCAATTAGGTACATACGAATTAATGTAACTTTTGCTGAACTTCTTGAGCAAGTCTCTCAACATCAGGCGAGTATGCTGTAATTTTCATCTTTAAACATGCTCAGACGGTTTCATGATTTATTTTTAATGCAGTTCATGTTCGAAAATATTTGCCCTCAGAAATACAAACCAAAAACTGAGAGAAATCCAAATGCAAATATTTCGAAATTTATATAAGTGTCCGTAAGTAAGCTACTCCACACATCAAACACAATTTGGCTTGCATTTTCAACTCATCACTGTCCATTTGTGAAGAATTGCAAGGGCAGTCTTTTGCCTCTCCAAATTCTCAATTTCAGTTTTAAGGCATTTTAGTCTTGCACATGTCATTGAATTCAAGTCCTCTAACTCCATTTCAAATTGTGCTTCATGGGGACTAAAGCATAAAGAGCCGCAATTACATGTTCAAGGAGCTGCATGCAGCTCCCGAGCCACAGGTTGGTGACCCATTCTCTCACATGTGAGTAGAAATGCTGTTTGTTGTTCTTTGCAGTTTACTGGACAGTTGAAGTGTTGTACTATAGCTGTCATTGGCAACTAATGCATAGCGATGGGGAGGTTCATCCTTGAAGAGCAGATATAGGCAAGTTACGTGAACACAGACAGTATGGGAAAGAACTTCTTTTGTTTTATGTAGACAATGCTAATTGCTCAGGTACAGGTTTTATGTTACAATTTATTATCATAATTTCTACCCGTCTGCCTACTGATGGCATTTAACATTTGTTGCATGTTTAACTGCAGAATTGGCACATACATTACCAAGTATTAAGTGCACTGGTATCTAGCAAAGCTGAAAATTTTTTGATTCAGTGTGTTGGGAGTTAACATTATATATTAAGCATCATGGGGATAATGAGAGCTTGATATATTCAAAACCTAAGAAAATGGCATATAACAGCAGTGAATTCTAGTAGAATTTATGACGAAATGGAGCTCAGAAGGACATGGACCACCAATTCATTTCAGTGTCTATCTTTGAATTGTTGGTACACATTTGGTTATACTATGGGAACCGAGTTTAGTGAGCTGCATGTAATTGTACAATACTTCGAGAGTTCTTTCTTTGCTGTTCATTATAAGTTTCTTCCTTAAAAAATAAAAACTTTTTTTTTTTGTTTCTTGTTCATACTAGAGCACAACTACCAGTGTGTTGGGAGTTAACATTATCAGGTTATAAAAATCACGAATACAATCATTAAAAGTATTTAGCAGCCACAAGGCCTTGGATCACAGGCCAATTCATCAAAGAGCAGGTGCTGCTTCAATCTCATTCTTGACCACTCTGCTACATCAAGCAATTCATAAACATTTTGTTTTTGCATTTCATAATCTTTATCATTTTCTTTATTTTAAAGGAACTGATAACAAAATTGCAATAGTGAAGGGGTGGGGGAGGTTCATCCACATAGTAAAGGGGGAAACCAAGTTTTTTTTCCTGGATTTTGTTTTATCCATACAAAACATGTCTCATACTGTGAAGCAAGTCACCGCAAGTTTCCATGCATAGGCACCTCAAATAAAAAGCAATTCTTCCCAAGAAGTATGTTGCTATTTATCTGGAATGCATGTCATTATGCACTTATCGATAAAGTGTAAAGTGTTATTTTATTTATTTTTTATTTTTTTTGGAACATTAGCAACTAAGGCCATATTGCTCCAGGAATATGCGGTGGTCATTCCTTGAACTTTCCACATTCTCCATATTTGGTGGTGATGGGCTCGAACCCTGGTCTAAATCAAGAAGCATGTGCTACGCACTGCTGCTCCTTCCCACCTGGCTACGGAGGTGCCTAAGTGTAAAGTGTTCATTGTCTAATGGCCCAGGGGTAGATGACTTTCATCAACCGGTGAAATACCACCACTTTGCTTATTGGAGGCTTGAAGTGGTGAAACCCATGTTTAGTGTCTAGAGCAAAGTTTCCGGCATCCCCCCTCCCCCCCATACTTCTCCTTCAACCCATGCATGGTACTAAGTACTATAGGTTTTGATGCCTTTCATGTTTGGGGTTTTCATAAAAGAAAAAAAAATCTCCGTGTTGTGTACTCTGTTTGTGAAACACAGAACACTGTGAAGGCCAGAGATTTTAAAAAGTGTAAGGTACATGTTTAAGTTGTGTTGTTCCTCTGACCTTTTAGCCGTTGGGCCACTAGTGGAATCCCCCCGTTGCCCACACTTAGCCCCGAGGAGGCAGGTCAGGCATAGAGGGATCGCATTAGAAGTAAGTACTCTGGCAGGCCCTGCCACCTAATTTCCTAAGATTTCAGTGGCAAGGGCCTAAAAAAAAATAAATAAATGAATAAAAAAATAAAAATTAAATAAATAAAAAAAAATAATAATAAATAAAAAAATAAAAATAAATAAAAAAGATAAAAAAAAAATAAAAAAGATTAAAAGAAAAAATAATAATAATAAAAAAATTGATACCTGAATTGTAGCTAAACAAATATTGTGAACTTACTGATACCATAATGGTGGCTAAAAAAGTAGAGTCAATGAAATGATTAAGTAGCCAATGAGAAATTTCACAAATATCCAGCACATGACAAACATTTAAAATCCACGAACCACCATTTTTGAATTATCAACCTCCCAATCCTAAAATTGTATACTAACTTGTATGCTTCAGAACAATGAAAATTCAGTACTGGATTTTGTAAATAAAATCTTAACTAATTTTGTAAATAAAATGCTTGCTTACAGCACATTTGTATTAAATGTAGTACGCATAAAACAACTAATAATTGGTATGATACTTTATTTTTTGCTGTCATGGCATAACAGCCAAAATCAACCAGCCATCCAACCAATCACCATAACAAGGCACAAAGGAATATTGTCTAATAAATTCTTAGTTTATTTAATTACATAGCACAAGCAGTTCAACATTTATCAAATACTTCTTTCCTATATAAAAATGACATTACACTATGGCACAAAAAATTAAATATGCTCTAGATCAACTGTCTTCAAATTAAGACAGGGAACAGAGCACCTTAGATGCAATAATCTATCTGAAGTTATACATTTGGAGTGTTATGTATATGCACCAAATTTAAAAATGATGGGTGAAAAATCACTTTTTAAATGTAAGAAATTTTTATGCAATACATTTAATATGAAAAAATTTGGAAAATTAATTTAATCGAATGTAACGCTCTACAAAACCAAAAACTACTTAAATAGGCACTATGCTAATGCATCTAAGTAGACGAGGAAATCAACAAAGCATTCATATATTCACATAGAGTAGCATATGCTTCTGGTTTTAATTACTTTTATAATTAACAAAATACATTTCCAGAGAAATGATTTTATTCCCACTAAAGCAGCCCACTTTTTGGTAACTAATTTCAAAACAGAAGACAAACAGGGACTGCATCTTCTCCATGGTTTTCTCAGTAATATTTCTTAATAATTATTACATAAAATCTTAATTATTTAGCATATGCTGGCAATTATAAAATATGCCATTTAGTGTGGAACACTTGCTCTGTAAGATGTGGTCACTGTACATTTGCAAATGACAATGTTATTATTAAATTCAAAAGTAATTGTTTGCCCTCAATCCTTTTCCACTGATATATTTTCATCAGCAATAAAATGCCAAATGCAAAATTCTATTAAAATATAACAGTTTTTATGACTGTCATCATACCAATTAAGCCATTTAAGTATGTTCAATGGGTTATAGCATTCCTTAAAGAAAGTGTACTTCAACAAATTAATTTTTGCTGTCTGGTTTAAAAAGAATATATATAACGATAATCAGAAGAAAAATGAAAGTGAATTTAAAAGAGATGGCAAAAGTGCAAGAAAAGAAAAGAACCACACACCATACACAGCCAAGTGCACCTTTATTCATGCTCAAGAGATTCCCGTCTTAGAAATAAGTGCATGGGAGAGCAGCAGAAGGTAAATGTTTCTTACAACGATTCAAAATTTCATACAATTTCTAGAAACAAAAAATGGATCTAACAGCTGCACAAAGAAAATTGTTATATAATCAGTGCATTACAACAGATTTCTATAAGAACTATAAGACAGTATTATTACACTTATTTTTGTGATAATTTTAGCAATAAATACAATACTCATTATACAAAGAAATTGTTATTAAGTCTGAGAATTATGTATAACCAACATACCACTACAAATGCACACAGCTATGCAAACTAAATTTTTAACTTGTCTATATCAGATTTGTCACGCAACAAAACTGAATAGAACAGTCATTGTTACCTCTTATTTTCCTATAATCCATCCTAAAACTGATGAAAAAGCAATGTATACATCACGCATTAGCAAAATTAACAAAGAATATTAAAATCAAAATAAAAAAAAAAATAAAAAAGGAATGTTTATTTTCTGCATTCAAGAGGTGCTAGGTCAAACCTGGCCCCTTTTTACAACAGCATCCGAATTGTATTCATCTTTTTTTAAGAGAGTACAAATTGCACTTCAATGAAGTGAATTACTGGTGTGGAAATATACAAAAATAATATAGCCATTCCAAGCAGGAACTAAACCAACAATAGAGAAAATGCCAGAACATTCTTGAGTTCAAAGCTACATTAATATGTGTGTGTACATTGTGTGTGTGTGTATGGAGATATATATATATATATATATATATATATATATAACACACACACACATATATATATATGTATATATATAAAACACAAATGGTGGTCATTGATAAATTCCATCTCGATGGTACAATGGTATTTAAATACTAACAGAAAACCATGCAATTCAGAACATGGAAATAAGGCCCACTATTTTCCTCTCACTCTCCTTGGAAGTGATATATTATGCTCCTGATTTTCTGGTCCAATTCCAAGAAGGATTAAAATGTTCTTGACTTCTATGGAATCATTATTCTGGATGAAATATTCTATAAAAGAAACAAGAAATACTTATAGCCATATATAAATAAACATTGAATTATATTCTATTTCACTGATATGTAATGGAACTTGTACAAGGGCTGTTCTGAAAATACATGGACTGAGATCATTGTTCTGAGGTTAGTATGGGTCTCCTTTTTGAAATAGCATCCTTCAACATTTTACAACGGTTCACTAGCTTCTGAAACATGTGCTGCAGCCCATTTTTTTGAAAGGCACTGCAGGATAACAAATGTGGCAGATTTAAATTCTTCATTTGTGTTAAATTTTTTTCCCTCTCAACTCTTTTTTGAGGCTCAGAAAAGCCCAGAAATCGCATGGTGCAAAGTGTCGGCTGTATGGAGGGTGGTTGTTGTTTTCTGGCACAAGGGCTACTTAGGCCCATACTGCACCTCCCAAATCAATTGATTTTCTATATAAAAAACTGCTTGAGCAGCAGTCAGAAATGGGCATACATTTTTGTTTTATGTAGAAAAAGAATTCAGAGAGATTTGCTTCTTTACCTATTATGCTATTCAGAGGTTGTTGTAGGTCTGAAATGAAACTAAAAGACATTCGTTGGGCATTGTTGAACAAGTTACATTCAAGGAGTATCTGTTTTACTGTAAGTGGTTGCGAGCAGTGTGCACACTGTGGAGGATCGTTTCCTGTAAGCAGATAGAGATGTGCGAGGTGAGTGTGACTTATACAAATTCTGGCTAAGATTACTTCTTTTCTATTTTTACGAAGGCTAGAAGTCCATAATTGTGGTTCAGATTTTATTCGAAATAGCTTGTTATTTGTTTGCATTTTCCACAGAAGTGTCCATTTTTTCGTAGATGTTCTTCGTATATTATGTCTATAATCAGGATGTAGGATTTGTTGAGGTCATTTGTCGTTTGTTGGTCATTTATTTGTTGAGGATATGTTGGAAGGATGCTTTGCAGCATTATCTGCACATCATTTCCTGGAATACCACTGTCGCCAGGGTTCCATGAAAAGGTAACAGTTTTCTAATGCTCATAAAGATGCATCAGTTTATGTTTTATGAGCTTTAATAAAGGATTATTAGGTGGGGAAGTTCTTTTCAAAGTTAATGAACACTCTGTGAATCAGTATATATTATACTTTTATTTATTGACAGCAGCGAGATGCTTTTCAGAGCAAGCTTAATGGCATGGAGCTCAGCAGTATAGCTGCTGCATTTGGTTGGAAGTGAAATTGAAACAGTTGTATTATGGTAGACAGCAGCTGCACCCACTCGATTGTCAGACTTTGAACCATCAGTATAGATCTTGGTAAAGTGGGGGCACTTTTGTGGGTGAGCAAAAGGTAGATGTTGGATGTTAATATTTGCTATAGAACCTTTACCCCATTGCTCAAAGTATTCATCAGAAGAAAGTGTGAAGTTAGTCCATAGGGGATCCGGATCTTTTGATTCTCTGAGGATATTATCAAGGTGAATGTTCCAGCTTTCTGTTAGATTCTGCAGCCTGATACCAGTAGGCTGAACTGTTCTAGGTTTATTTGCATAATAGGTTTTCCATTGAGGATCATGCAACAATGGCCAAAGAGGATGAGTAGGCAGGCTTTTAATTTTAGCTGAGTAGTTCATCAGCAACATCTTTCTTCTGATGCTAAGTGGAGGTTCCTGAGCCTGAACATAAAGACTTTGAATTGGTGATGTTCTATATGCACCTAGGGCTATCCTAAGAGAAGAGTGTTGGATGGGAGCAAGACAGGCCAAGGTGCTCTCCCTTGCTGAGTCATAAACAGGTGCTTCGTAGTCTAGCCAAGATCTAATTAGAGATTTATATAAGTGGAGCAGAGTATAACGATCGGCACCCCAAGATTTACTGGAGATTACCAGGAATATATTAATTTTCTTTGTGAAAGTGGTTCTTAGATACTTGATGTGCTCCTGGAGGTTTAACTTCTTATCAAAAATTAGCCCTAGGAGGTGAATACTGTTCACAATTGGTAGAGAATGATTGGCTAAGTGCAACTCAGGTTCAGGATGCATTCTGTGCTTGGTGCAGAAATGTATGGCTGTAGATTTGTGGCTTGACAGTTTGTGCCATCCATAATTCAATGTTATTAATGGATATATGTAGATGCCTCTCAATATAGTTCATATTCTGGGAATGGCAGGATATGGTAAGATCATCTGCATAGAGATACAAGTCAACGGTGTTTGGAATGCTGTTTGTGATGTGGTTTATTCGTATTGCAAACAGAGTGGTACTAAGAGCCTTGTGGGATTCCTTCTTCTTGTATGTATGTTTGAGATAAAACCTGCCGGTACCTAACTTGGAAAGATCTGTGCCCAAAGAAGCTTTGAATAAAATATGATAAATGGCCTCTCATATCAATAGAATGGAGATCTTTTAGGATACCGTAGCACCATGTGGTATCAAAGGCCTTCTCTATATCGAGGAATATCACGACAAGATGTTGATTTCTGATGAATGCATTTCTTATGTTGGATTCGGCTTTGGTCATGAGGTCTATGAAAGATCTATTCTTCCGAAAGCCAAACTGATTATTACTGATTATGTTTTGGGATTCAAGGTACCAGGTGAGTCAATAGTGAACCATTTTTTCCAAAGTCTTACTCAGGCAGCTGGTTAGAGAAATTGGTCTATAGTTGTTAGGAATCGAATGATTTTTTTCAGGTTTAGGTATGGCTATTACATAAGAATGTCGCCAAGAAGTATTAGCATTAGCATTAGTAGAGGCATTTGATGCAAGAAAGCAAGCTTATGCAGCATCAGCCAAAAAAAAAAAAAAAAAAACCACTTCCACTTCACCCCTCTGTTCGTTCAAAATACCTGTCCAGCTGAGCCTTAAACTTATTTAGGCTATCAACCTCCACCACAAGGGATGGAAGTCTGTTCCACCAACCAACCACTCGCTGGCTAAAGGCAAATTTCCGCACGTCTATCCTACATCTGTCTTTCCTCAATTTGAATTTATGCCCTCTCAGGTGATTATTCTGAGCTAGAGGAAGAATCCCATCAGCATTGAGCATGCTTAAACCATTCAAGGCTTTATACACCTCTATCAGATCACCTCGCTGGTGCCTAGTCTCCAGACACTGTAATTTGCAAAACTTAAGCCTTTCTTCGTAAGAGCACCCCTTTGTTCCATTCACTAATCTTGTTGCCCTTCTCTGTACTCGTTCCAGCAGCTCTACATCCTTCTTGAAATGAGGCCTCCAGACCTGTATACAGTACTCTAGGTGTGGCCTGACCATCGCCTTATACAATGGAATAATCACCTCCTTATCCCTGCTGGAAAAATTCCTGTATATCATTGACAATACTCCATGAGCTACTCTTGCAGCCCGTCTGCACTGCTCAGGGAACTTCATATCTGCCTGCACAACCACCCCCAAGTCCCTTTCATTCTCTACCACTGTCAGTGTTGTACCATAGAGTTGATACGTTGCTCTGGGGTTGCTGTTTCCCATGTGTAGTACTTTACATTTGTCAATGTTAAACTTCATTTGCCACCTCTCAGCCCATCTGCTCAACCTTTCCAGATCCTGTTGCAGAAGCATAGTGTCAGTAGTGTCCTTGACAACCCTGCCAACCTTTGTATCGTCTGCAAACTTGGACATTAATCCCGATATACCATCATCAATATCATTTATAAATACAGAAAACAATAATGGACCCAACACTGAGCCCTGAGGGACTCCACTAATAACATCAGTCCACGATGAGCAGTGTCCATTGATTACCACTCTCTGTCTTCTCCCCCTCAACCACCCCTTTATCCATAGCAGCAATTTGCCTCCAATGTCACACTGCTCCAATTTGTGTAGCAGTCTTCCATGTGCAACAGTATCAAAAGCCTTTCTAAGATCCAAGTATATAATATCAAAGTTATTCCCTGCATCCAGTTCTTTTGTGACTGCATCATAGTATCCAATCAAGTTGGTCAGGCAAGACTTCCCCTTAACAAAACCATGCTGTGTCTGAGCTATAACTGAAGTCTTGTCTAAATGATCCTGCAGTGCGTCTTTAACCAGTGCCTCCATTAATTTTCCTGGAACAGAAGTCAAGCTCACAGGTCTATAATTACTTGTGTCAGCCTTTGATCCTCCTTTGTGAATTGGGGTTACATTTGCACATTTCCAGTCTATGGGTACCTCCCCTGAGTCCAAGGAAGCTCTCATAATTATGGCTAAGGGTTTGCTTACTTCCTTTGCTGCCTCCTTTAATATAACTGGATAGATCCCATCCACCCCGGGTGCCTTTCTTGTGTTTATCTTCAACAGTTTCTCCTCCACTTTACTCCCAGTTATTTCAAGATTCTGTAACTTACTGCTAGAGTTGAATACACCTCTGGCATTCCCCTCGCTGAATAACTCCTCATGTGTGAATGTCGATGCAAAATATTCATTTAGTTTGTTAGCCACCTGAGCAGGATCATCAACACTTGACCCATCAATATCAAGTGGACCAATCTGATTCATCCCTTTCCTTCTAGAGTTTACATAAGTAAAGAACTCTTTGCTGTTTTTCTTTGCATCCCTTGCCAAGGATTTCTCGTAATCTGCCTTTGCCTGCCTAACCTCCTTTGTAACTTGGTTGCATATCAACTTGTATCTATCATAGGCTTCTGTGTCATGTGTTAATTTTAAGTATCCCATGCATTTTTCTTCTCTGCCATATGCCTCATTAGTTCATCTGACATCCATTTTGGCCTAAACCTTGAACAATATTTCTTAGTTGGTATGTAAAGCCTAGTAGCTTCCAAGATAAGTTCTTTGAATGCTTCCCATTTTGAATTTGCTGTTGGTAACATCATCAGTTGGTCCCACTGTATAGAATTTAAATACTGTCTCAGTCCATCGTAGTCGCCTTTACGGAAGCAATAACCCTTCCCTTTACCCCTAATGGTAGTTACCTCTTTGAGTAAATCCCACTTCAGCACACTGTGATCACTGCCACCTAGTGGTTCGTTTATCTGCAGATTCTTAATGCATGAAGAATCACTGCTGATAATCAAATCAAGAGTATTACTCCCTCTAGTTGCCTCCCGAACATGCTGATGTAGAAAACAATCATCCAATAAATCCACAAAAGCCCTGCTAGTGTGTGAGTATCCAGCCCCCAAATTCCAGTCAATATCTGGGAAATTAAAATCTCCCATTATAAGACACTCTGATTTACTGGCCCACTCTATTTCCCTGTACAGTTCCTTATTATACTCATCAGAGTCATTAGGCCTATAGCACACTCCTACTCTCAATTTTGATCTCCCAATGCTTATGTCACACCAAACTGACTCCACACTGCACTGTCCAGCGATGTCGACTGGCTTCACTTCCTTGGTTTTTATGTGTTTCTTAACTAATAGCATAACACCTCCCCCCTTCCTATCCTGTCTATCCTTTCTGTAGACGTTGTACTCCCCAAATTGCAGTTCCGCATCCCTTATATCTGTGTGACACCACGTCTCTGATATCCCAACAATATCTGCCTTCGATGTTTTGAGCAATACCTCAAATTCATCAAATTTATTTACTAAACTCCTAGCATTGGTGTACACGCAAGTATACCTGCACCTGTTTCTATTCTTAGCTACCCTAACACAACCCATGTGTTTACTTGTACCACAATGGCTCCCAGCAGTCTCTGAAATACCATGCATCTTGTTTTTCAGGCTTCTGCTCATTCTAATAGAAGCAGTGCAAGAATCTCTTTCACCTCTGCCAGTGGCTACTGTCAATCTATTGGTCTTTGTCTCCCCCCAAGCTAGCAGTTTTCCGACCCACCTAACACTGCCTCGATAGCATCAGCAAATATTCTTGCACCCTTTCTATTTAAGTGTATCCCATCCCTGTAGAAGCAATCTCTCCTGTTAACAAGTA
Source organism: Mastigoproctus giganteus (assembly GCF_048544385.1). Lineage (NCBI taxonomy): Eukaryota > Metazoa > Arthropoda > Arachnida > Uropygi > Thelyphonidae > Mastigoproctus > Mastigoproctus giganteus. The sequence continues at coordinate 131,488,795 of NC_143577.1, read as the reverse complement.
CAGTCCAGGCTGAAAAAAATTCTACCCTTTGAGCCTTGCACAATCTTTCCAGGGCCGAATTGATCGACAAGGCTCTCATCATATACTCCCTCCTATCGTGTCTGGGCAGAATTGCAGACACTTTCAAATTCAACCCTAATTCTCGGCTTTTGTTCAACAGTGACCTGTACTTGTTAAGTAATTCTGCCGGTCTCCTACTCTTAATATTATTAGTGCCAACGCGTACAACTATATCACCTTTTGTGCCCTTAAAAGATGATATTCGCTCTACAACGTCATCAACCTTTGCCCCTGGCAGACATACCCTGGTCCTGTTCCACCTATCTTTTTTACAAAGCATGTTCCCCGTTTCCCTGACAATAGAGTCACCAACAACTACTAGTTCCTTCGGGACCAGCGCATTCTGCCTTGGGGGTTGTCTCTGTGTCACGCGATGCCCAAGTGCAAGCTCTGGCGTTGATGTGGGCAGCTGAGAGCTTGATGGGCCCCTCAATTTAGTTTCTTCGAGGGCATCCACCCTGTCCTTCAAGCTCTCATATAGGCCCAAAAGAACGCCGAGTTGTTGCCTGATATCGTTACACTCCTTGCATCGCGCACACACAAAGACATCCCCCTTGGCAGTATCAAGTCCCGTACCCGATTGCTCTGCAAACATCAAGCAAACAGTGCATTTTATAAGGCTGCGAGTCAGAGGACAACTGCCCCCCTCAGTTCTGCTCTGAGCCACAGCACTTCCATTAGCTTGAGCCTTTTGCTTTGCTGCTCTGGTCTGAGTCATGATTCTATTAATTTATTAATTAATTATGTTATGTTATTAATTATATTACGTTTGTAATCTAAGTCGTTATATGTATTTATTTAAACGTACAATTTAACTGCTAACGAAGTTCAACTAACGCTATCTAGTACGGTATATAACCTACGGTATATCTAGTACGGTATCACAATGGCGGGAAAGTTAATAACGGTAGCGGTAGTTACGAACACGTGGAAACCCTTACCGATACTTTTACAAGGCCGAGTAAAGAATAAATACACCAAATTAATCAAAAAATCACAAAATAATGTTATACTACTAAATTTAAATCAAAAGTTTTAGAAAAACAATAATTTCAAATCAATAAATAAGAAAAATCCACTTAGCGGCTTGGAACACGACCGTCACTAGTAGCCGGCTTGGAACACGACCCTAGTAGGGAATATATGTTCTGAATATAACCTATTGTAAAAGTTTAGCAATGAAGATAGTGATTTCTGATTGAGGTGTTGAATCATTATATTGTAGATTCCATCAGGGCCAGGAGAGCTATTTCTTAAGGTATATATAGATTCTTCCAGTTCAGATATTGTGAGTGGTCGGTTATAGGATAAAGGACATGTAACTTTGAAGTTCAGTTTCCTTTTATCGGCTTCAGGTGAGTTCAGGCGGACAATTCACAGAACACCGTTCCTAAGGCATTGGCAATTTCCTCAGCAGATGATATCTCCTTCCCAATCCAATTAACAATAGAAGTCAACGTGTGATATTTACCATTTAGTTTCTTTATTTTTACCCAGATTATTGGTATCAGTATCTTTGTTGATTGAGGAGGCAAATTTTATCCACGAATCTTTTTTCACCTTACGCTGGATATAACGAGCTTTGGCTCTCAGTCTCTTGAAGTTAATAAGGTTGGCAGTGGTGGAATGTTTGCAAAAGGTGTTCCATGCTGCATTTTTTTCTCTTTTCGCTTTGTTACAATCACCATTCCAACCAGTGATTGTTATGCCGATGGTTTCTTATTTGAGACTGTGGGATGGCGGCTGTTGCAGCTGTTAGTATCTGCATTGTGATATGATCGGTGACAGTGTCGATAGCAGAAGACTATGATGTCATCATCAAAAGATACATGACAAGTAAATTTTGTCCAGTCTGCTTTGGAAAATTTCCATTTTGTTTTTTTTTTTTTTTCTGTTTGTTTGGAATGGGTAGTTTGAATACCACAGATCAGTGAATAGTGGTCACTGTTTAGAGGATTGTCATGTCTTGCCTACTCTATGGTCGGGAAGAGGATCGGAGAGCAAATTGAGAGATCTATTGCAGTAGTTGACCCAGTAAGAAAATGGATGCAAGTCGGTAAGCCAGAATTTAATAGTGTTAGATTCTTTCTCTGTCAAGTAACATTTCAATAAGCTCACCATGTCCATCTGAGACCAGAGAACCCAATAATAGATGGTGTCCACTGAAATCTCCTAATAAACAAATAGGAGATGGTAATTGAGAGAAGTGTCACTAGAGTGATACCAATTACTACACGCATGGCAACCGCTTCCAATTGTGTTTGCAATGGAATGCGTCGGGAGGGGACTTGTGAGTCCACGAGTAGGGCTACTCCTCCATGGGGCTGTTAGTGTCAGATCGATCTTGTCTGTAGATAGTATATGTTGTTGTTGTTTTGGTTTTTAGGAGCATTAGCAACTAAGGCCATATTGCTCCGGGATATGCGATGGTCATTCCCTGACCTTTCCGTATTTGGTGGTGACGGGCTCGAACCCCGGTCTAATCAAGAAGCGTGTGCTACACACTGCTGCACCTTCCCACCTGGCTACGGAGGCGCCTGTAGTAGATAGTATAATTTTTGACAGAAATAGATATTTTTGTTGTTAAATTTATTTCTTGTAAACGTATGGCAGCAGGATTGTAATGGTGAATTAGTTCGTAGATATCATCAATATTGCTGCAAAAACCTCTGCAATTCCACTGTATGATTTGTTCCATTATTTTGTTTTGTGAGCAGAAGACAAGTCAGTCTGCTTTTTATGAGTGGCTTGTTTATATCTGTCAAGTTTTGATTTTTCTCTTCTTGAAAAATTTAGGCAGTCTGAGTCATTGCTTTCTTCCATATCATCATCTGCATGTATTTCAAGCAGATCTTCTGAGTTGGTGGTATCATCTGTGTCCATGCTTGAGGGGCGAGATTGCTTCACCTCAACTGGATCTGATTTTTGCAAATTCTCCATTGCTTGACAATGGGGAAGTCTCTGGACCGAGAGGACTGATAGAGCCTAGTCTGAGATTGATGTGTCTGGAGGGATGGACACTTCTGTCTGACATGCTACTGATTGGTGACTGTAAGTAGCAGAGGCATAAGTGCATTTTGGCATACTTAATTTTACTTGTTTTCTTGCCAGGAAACTTTATTTTCAATTTTATACTTTTGTATTTTTCCCCCAACTTCAGAGGTTGCAGTATTTGGATTATGCTGGATGGTTGCCCTTGCAATTTGGACACTGTGGGGTTGATGCCTTACATTCTATTTGTGTATGAGTTTCACACCCACAGTTTACACATGTTGTGCCTCCATGGAATGCTGTCTGGGAAAGACCAAATTTCTGACATTTAAAACATCTTAGGGGGTTCGGGATATATGGCCGAATGCGACAGTTTAAATATCCTGCCTTGACCGAAGCTGGTAGGTTTGGAGAACTGAAAGTTAAAATTATACTCCGGGTAGGGACTAAACTGCCATCTTCATGGATCATGATCCTTTTCACTCTAAGTTCCTGAACTATTTCATCTTCAGGGACATTCAATAAATCCCATTCAGTGATCATTCCCTTTGAAGAATTGAGGGTGATATGTGGTCTGATTTAAACTGGGATTCCACTCAAGGATGTCAGACGTAATAACAGTTCAGTGTCGAGAATTGGTGGTCTCTATTAACAAATTTCCAGATTTGTTAATAGAGACCAGGAGACATTTCACTGATTAACAATATCCTGGAGATGTTTCACCATTTTTGGTGAACCCGCAGCATGTTCGAGGCATCTCTGAATGATGAGAGGGAAGAGCTTGCTCACAGGTTGTGTTGACAGAATGTATTATTAGGAAAGCTGGTGATTCCTGTCTGTCAGTGTCCTTTTTCATTTTCTTCGAGAGAGAGAGAGAGAAGTCATGGTCAGTATCGTATTTGTCACTTTGTTGAGAGCACTTTGACTCTAAACGTGGAAATTCATTTGTTTCCAGCTTTGCTCCTTTTAGCCCTGAGGGTTGGTTTTCCCCCCAGGTTACCGTCCCAGCCACATGGAGGCAGGAGCAGTGCCACCAGTGACCAAGCAGTTGTTTAAGTTAGTAGAGTTGGTTAGTGATCTATATAAAGAATAAGAAAAGAAAGGTGGATTGCCTTTCTGGGTTCTTACTTTTGACCTTTAAAGTGCAGAACCACTTCAAGTAAATAAAATAACAGCCACACTAGAAAATAAACAAAACTATATCACTTTGGAGATCACAGGAAGAAAATCGCTTGGCACTCGGGACCTGTACCAATTTTCGCTAAAGCTTGCATTGCTGGTTGTGCAACATGTGGCTTAGCGTTATCTTGAAGAAGAAACCATTCTTGATTTAGCAGTTCCAGTCTTTTTGTGAATTGCTCCTTTAAGGTGAACTTGCAATGTGCTAACATAATATTCCCCATGTACAGTTTGTTTCTCAGGAACCCAGTGCTTCAGTATTATTCCACGGGCATAAAAAAACGAAATCAATATCATTTTTTTTTTTTTGATGAACCAAGAACTCAATTTTTTGGAGGTGGTGAATCGTGATGTTTCTATATGCTTAACTGCTGTTTGGACACGGAATCAAAATGTTTAATCCAGGACTCGTGATTATTTTATTCAAAAACCACTTTTGCCTAACTTTACACAAAATTCAATTGTGATTCTTTGTCTAATAATTAACAAAATATCTTTCTCATCCCCCATCATAAAATACACTTCACATAAATTGTTATAACGAACACAAAACTAAATACTATGTGATACACTAGCACAAACTAAGAAAAGGTAGGGGAACATTCCTAGACCGCAAACTTGTCACTTGTTTCCATAGCAACAAAGCAGTGTTGCCAGTCTGTGTATTTTCAGAACAGCCTTCGTAGTTGCTGAATTGTTGGAGGTTATGCAAACCAAAAGTATACCCACATAAAACCTAATAGTGTATGTACAAGTAGATCACAGATTCCAGGCATTCTGCCTGGGAGGTTAGTTAATAGATTAAAAACATCATCAGTGTACTTTTATAATGAATGTAAACTGATTATTTTAATTAAAAAAACAAAGGAGGTTGTCTATGATGTCTATGATGCTTGCCTTTCAGTACACCTTTAGCTTGGTTATAACAGGGTAGTTTGCATTGCACGTAGTCATGCTAAAACCATTATGGTTGCTTTATTTTTTTTACTTCAAGCAAAATTGATTTACTTTTTCTTCAAAAGTACAGTCACTTTACAATTACAATTTTAGGTGAGGAAGAAGTTTCCCACTGAGAAAAAACAGTTGATTAGGAAAATTTTAAATTTAGATATCATAAAATCTTAACAGTGATGATTAGTCCAATTTTAATATAAAATTAAAAAATTTCAGCTCAAATATGAAAAAAAAAAAAATAATAGTAAGTCCAGGTAATAAATGCCTTAGTACCTTTTAACTGAAACACCCTGTGTGTAATGAATGTGCACATGTGCAGTGTATACATGCTTTTCGATTTTTTGAAACCACTTAAAAAACAAAAGTTAAATGACAAACACAATTTAGTACTCTTCTATGCAGTTCTGTAGGAGTATAGTTATTATACTCCTACATAACTATAACTATACTCCTACTTCTGTAGGAGTATAGTTATAGTTATGGTGCAAGGAAGCCTGAGGCTTATGCTGCACCAGTCAAAAAAAAATTCTGAATTACCCTGAGAGAGAGAGAGAGAGAGAGAGAGAGAGAGAGAGAGAGAGAGAGAGAGAGAGAGAGAGAGAGAGAGAGTGAGAGAGTGAGAGAGAGAGAGAGAAGGGAATCACCAAGAATGAGAACAATGATGATATCCATCTCAGGACCCTGGGTGTGCCAAGCCCATATCCATAACCACTTATAATTTATAAATACAAAATTTATAGTAATACAAATGCAACTTTATAATGTAACTACCTCACATAGAACAAGATGTAAATTAAAACAGTATAGTTAAGTAATGCAGCCGAATAATGCTGATATGTGTAGTGTTATTATTCTTATGTCTCTTAGTTTCATGCAATATTCTTAAATTAAATTTAGACTAGAATCATGCCTCAGAAGAGCAGTAAAACAAGAGGATCAAAGCAGTGGGAATATGTTGGCTTGTAAGAGAACTGCCATTGGTGTTCTCTCTCACGAATCACAAACCTCTTTTCAAATGACCTTTAGGTAGACATGACATGGCCAAAGAAAAGCACATTTGAATGATTTTACCACATTTTAGATTCATAAAATTTTCTTATTATACTCCCAGCATTAGTACACACAATTATACATGCACCTGATTTTGCTTTTAGTAACCCTAACACAGCCACATGTTTGTCACAAAAAGCATAAAGAGGTTAAGCACAAATTCGGCATTCTGATGGGCTTATATGAGGGCTCGAAGAGTGTTAGAATCAAGCACTCAGCTGCCCAGGTTAACGTCAGAGCCCATGATTGAGCAACAGACAACATAATGACATCCTGAATGGCAAAAAACTCTGGTCCCACACAATGTAGCTATTGTTAGTAACTCTACTGTCGGGGAAATGGGAACTATATTGTGTAAAAATGGTAAGTGGAATAGGACTAGGGTATGGCTGCCAAATGATAAAGTTGATGACATTGAGTAGCTATAATCTTTTAAAGGCATAAAAAGTAATTTACATTTTGGTACTAATGATATTTAGAGAAGAAACTCTGAGGACTAACTTAACAAGCAAAGTGCAATGTTGAGAAAAAGGAATGAATTACAATTACATTTGAAAGTGTCTGAAGAGCCTGTGCAAGGCTCATGGGGTAGAATTTTTCCCAGTGTGGTTTGTGCTTGTTAACAAGAGAGATTGGTTTTATGGTGGTAGGATACACTTAAACAGAAAGGGTGCAAAAGAATATCTGCTGGTGCCATTGAAGCAGTGTCAGTTGGGTTGAAAAACTGCTAGTATTGGGGGGGGGATACACAAAGAAGATTAACAGCAGTCACGAGCAGAGGTAAAAGTGATTCTTGCGTTGCATTGGAACATGCACCATCCTGAAAAGCAAGGTGTCAGAGATTACAAGGCATGTTAGGGGTCTTCAGTGAACAAGCAAAATGTGGCTATGTTAGGGTTACTAAAAGCAAAATCAGGTGCATGTATAATTGTACTAACGTGTGTACTAATACTGGGAGTATAATAAGAAAATTTTAGGAATCTAAAGCGTGGTAAAATCATCAAATGTGCATATTGTGGCTGAAGAATACAAATATGGGAAGTACAATGTGCACAAAAAAGAAAAGGTGGCAATGGAGGGGTTATGCTCTTAGTTAAGTAGCATATGGCACCCAGTTGACTTACGTGGCCAGTAGAATTACGAATTATTTTGGTGTGACACGAACAGTGGGAAGACAAAACCGAGGTTTTATAGGCCTTAACAACAGTAATTATAACAAATGATTATACATACAAATAGAGTGGGACAAAATCAGAATGTCTTATAATGAAGAATCTTAACTTCCAGATACTGACAGCAACTTGTGAACTGTTTGCACGCAGAGTAACAGAACTGCTATGAATTTACTGAATAACTTCTACTACATGTTAGAGAGGCAACAAGAGAAGGCAATATGCTTGATATGACTATCTACAGCAACTTTCCATGTACCAAGGATTTGCAGATAAAAGAACCACTAAAAGACAGTGATCAAAGTGTATTTACATGGGATTTACTTAAAGATATAAATACTGGCAATAGCAAAGGGAAGGGCTTTGGCTTTTGTAGAGGTGACTATAGTGGTCTCAGACACAGTTTTTGAATTCTATTCAGTCGGACCAAATCATGTGTTACCAGCAACAAATTCTAAATGGGAAGCATTCAGAGGTAAAATTAGATCCTACTAGTCTTTTATACCAACTAAGAGTCACTATTCAAATCTTACATCCAAATAGTTATCAGATGAAGAGGCTCATGTCAGAGAATAAACATGCATAAAGTGCTTATAAAATATCAGGTGAGAGAAACCTAGAGAAGATATAAACTAGTCTTGATGGCAGACAGGTTTCTACTCCTCGTAGGCAAGCTACAGCAGATTACAAGCATCTGGCAAGGAGCGAAACAAAAGTAGCAGACTATCTTACTTATGTAGCAGGAAGAGGAGGGTGGATGAATCACGATGGCCCACTAGATATGAATGGTTTAACTTGATGGTCCTACTCAGGTTGTTAAGAAACTGAATACATATTTTGTATACATACTCACACATGAGGAATTTTTTAGGGATGGGGTGCCAGAAGTGTATCAACTTCTAACAGGGAGCTAAATGATTTTGTGATGAAGCTAAATGTAAAAAAAAAGGTGCCTAGGGTGGATGAGGCATATTCAGTTATAGTAACAGAGGCACTAAAAGAAGTATGCAAACCTTTATCAATAATTATGAGAGCATCAGATTCCCTGCAGTTTGGAGAAACATGGATGTATCCCCAAAATTATAGAGGATCAAATGGTGAAGTGATAATTACAGAACTGTTAGCTTAACTTCTGTTCCAGAGAAAATAATGGAGTCACTGGTTACAGAAGTAACTATCACAGCTTGTATTTCTTATTAGTGGAGTCACCCAGGGTTCAATGCTAGGCCTATTCTTGTTTTCAATATTTATTAATGATGATTCATATCAGGCTTAATATTTAAGTTTGCAAATGATACAAAGGTTGGTTGGCAGGTTGGACAATGACAGTAATGCAACAAGATGTAGAAAAATTAGGTGAATGGGCTGAGAAGTGGCTATTGTTATTGTTATTTAGTTTTTAGGAGCATTAGCAACTAAGGCCATATTGCTCTGGGATATGCAGTGGTCATTCTCTGACCTTTCCACATCCTCCGTATTTGGTGGTGACGGGCTCGAACCCCGGTCTAAACAAGAAGCGTGTGCTACACACTGCTGCTCCTTCCCACCTGGCTACAGAGGCACCACTGAGAAGTGGCATTTGAAGTATAACACTGATAAATGTAAGATACCACATATGGATTACATTAATATGCAAATAAAGGTCAATGTAAGAAATCAGTTTAACATTGATAAATGTAAGGTACAGGTTGGGTATCTCCAAACCGAAACTCCAAAAACTGAAACTTTTTGAAAAATACTTGAAAGTTCTGGAAAACTGGGAGCTCTGGCGGGAAAGAGCAGTGATGTGGTGTGTTGCCATCAGTAAAGTGCCAATTATCATCACCGCAAGGTGTCTATGTCCATTACTTACTGTTTGTTTAGTTTATTCTCTGCTCTGTGGTGCAAAGATATTATTGAAAATGTCAAAAAAAACCAGATACCCCAGGTAATAGTGATAAGAAGAGGAACCATTTAAGTTTATCAGAAAGTGAATTTGTTGAAGAAACTGGGCAGCAGTGTAAGTGTGAGATGTCTTACAGAAGAGTTTGGTGTTCACTGTAGGGAACGACCACCATCTATAACCTGAAGAAAGATAAACCCGTTCATTTTTCATAAAAATGAAGACCTCGATTGTGTTTTGAAAGAGTGGAACCATCAGCTTCGCAGTGAACACATGCCACATACCAGTCAGCAGATCATGGAACAAGCAGACATTCATTGACGAGTTTGCCAAGGTCATCACTGATGAAAATCTGACAAGAACAAGTCTATAATGCTGATGAAACATCATTGTTTTGGCATTGCTGCCCCAGGAAAACAATAACTACAGCTGATGAGATAGCCCCAGCAGGAATTAAGGATGTCAAGGACAGATTAGTTGTCCTGGGATGTGCTAATGTAGCCGGCACACATAAGTGTAAACTTGCTGTGATAGGCCAAAGCTTGTGTCCTTGCTGTTTTAAAGAAGTGAATTTCTTACCAGTCTATTATCATGCTAACAAAATGGCATGGATCACCAAGAACATCTTTTCTGATTGGTTTCACAAACATTTTGTACCAGCAGCTCAGGCTCACTGCAGGGAAGCTGGACTGGATGATGACTGCAAGATTTTGTTATTTCTTGACAGCTGTTCTGCTTGTCCTCCAGCTGAAATGCTCATCAAAAATAATGTTTTGTGCCATGTACTCCCCCAAACATGACTTCATTAATTCAGCCATGTGACCAGGGTATCCTTAGATCAATGAAGTGTAAATATAAAAACACTTTCTTGAACTGCATGCTGGCAGCAGTGAACAGAGGAATGGAAGGATGCCATATACACTGTTGCAAACACCTGGACCTCAGTGACTAAAGACACAGTTATGATGACGAAGAAGCTAATTAATGATTATGAGAAAAAAGATGTCTGAACTCCTTACATATGCAAAACAGTGCCTTCGGAGTCTGTCAGTAAGCTGGAAAAGTCTAACATTGATAATGAGACTCCAGTTATTCATTTAATTACTGATGATGAAATAGCTGAAGTGGTTTTGAATGAAGGTGATCATGGTAAAAGTGAAGATGACATTGTTAGCACTGCAGTAAAAATGCCTGTAGACAACATGGTGAAAAAGTGTGATGAACTCATTGAAGGACTAGAGCAGGGTGCTTTTATAACAGAACAAGAAATAATGTCAGTTTATAAAATAAAAGAGAGACTTCTACAACAAAAACCTTTGTTAATGAGGCAAATAACTCTGGAAGAAATATTTAAATAAGGCCATTCAGCACAATGTCTCCTCATCCCTGAAGGACCCAGTTCCTCGTCCCTCAACTGCTTGTGATGTTCCTTCTCAAGATGGTAAATAAAAAGGAATTTTTTTTGCATGAAATATGAATTTTGAGTTAGTATTTGTTTCATTTATATATTTTGTTTTTGCATTTATATTCTTTTGGAAGGAGAGACCATCATCATGTTTTTTTTGGTAAATTAAAACTGAATTTTTTGTATGAAATCTAAATGTTATTTTCATCTTACTTCAACTCCACCATGCCATGTATTCCAAAATCCAAAACATTTCTAGCCCCAAGCATTTCGGATTAGGGATACTCAACCTGTACCACATAGGGGTAGCAGTAATCCTAGAGTAATATACCAGTTACATGGTACCACACTCAGGACTGAGAATAAAAAAGATCTGGATGTTATTGTGCAGTTAGACACAAAGTTCTTCGACCAGTGGAGACAGGTTTTTAGGTCAGTTCTTAAGGTTTTGTCAATGATACACATGAATTTTGCAAATAAGAATAAGGAGGTGATTATATCAGTGTATACAGTAATGATTAAGTCAATCTTCATTATTGTATACAGGTTTGCACCTCATTTTAGGAAGGATGTGGATCTGTGAAAACCAAGTACCTGTGAGGAGATCTGATTAATGTGTTTGTTGTTGTTATTTGGTTTTTAGGAGCATTAGCAACTAAGGCCATATTGCTCCGAGATATGCGGTGATCATTCCCTGACCTTTCCGCATCCTCCGTATTTGGTGGTGATGGGCTCGAACCCCGGTCTAATCAAGAAGCGTGTGCTACGCACTGCTGCTCCTTCCCACCTGGCTACGGAGTGTTTAAGGCTTTGAATGTATTGTGTAAGCTAAATGAAATCTCCTTTTTTCCTCATTCAATGAGAAAAACATATGAGGGGGCATAAATTTAAAGCACAGAAGGATGGTTGCAAGATAGAGGTGCAGAAATTTGCCATCAGCCAGCACCTTTCACGGATGACTTCAAAACCTTAAAAAGTTCTTTAACATCAACACTGGATTTTAGCGAGCTGTCCTCAGACACCTTAAGAAGTAAGGTACTAGGTTTTTGATTTAGCAATATTAGGATCAGTATCCCAGTTGTGAACATTAAAGGCAAGACGACCTGCAGCATTGATAGAACCAGGACACAGGATTGGATACAGAACACTATGTTCAATACCAAACCATGAAGATGAAACAGTGACGACTTTTGCCCAAGTTTATCTGCATAAGTACCATTGCATGGCACACTAATTCTTCCAGACATGATTTATAGATCTCACATGACAGCACACAAAAATCACCGAACTATCTAGACTGACTACTTTCTTGTGGAAACCGAATGGACATTATTTTGTGTGGAAGGACAGCAGCTGAACTCAACATGCAACTGGCACAATATTCTGACAGTCATTCTCAGTGATAAAATTATTGTAAATAATCAAGTTCACATCAGCTCTCTGTAACCAACTTTATAGTAGCTTTAGGTTAGTCTTTTATGCTCATTACTTATGTACCCATTAATTTGCTTGTAGATATGTGTTCTGTTGGGTGTCCAAAAAGGGAGATAGACTTGAAGAAACAATTGACTCCAAAGGATTTTTTTTAACTTGAGAGGAGTCCTTATCAAGAGTAGCTGAGACATTGTCAGTAGAATCAATTCTCTGCAAGCAGATTTCAGGAGAGGTGCCAAAATTAGAGTAAATTTGTGAGCAAAATCTGTTAATGGAGGAAATTTCTCCAAGGAGACAAAGATGGTTTTCCCTCCATTACAATACTTAGGGTTAGTTACAAAAAAAAAAAAAAAAAAAAATGTGACCTCATATTACAATGCTAAGAAAAATGATATTAGTTATTACAATGAAACCAGTCAGCAGACAATAATAACAAAGTATATTTTGATGTCATTGTCAGCAGCAAAAGAATCCTTGGGGCACTGTGGAAAGAAGAGTCCAGTTAAAAAGGTGATTTCTTCTAAAGGAAAGCACTAAATCACAATGACGCCATAAACCGAGCACTGCAACAATTACAACAGAAACCCATTATGGTATCTCCACAACTGCAAAGTTGTGGAGATACCATATAGAAAGCATAGTTGCACCTCAGAAATATAGGAGCAAAATTTATCAATCTGAATAGTTCAGTTAACCAAACTAGAAAGTTTTGGCAGTGCATCTTGTAAAAATTTTTATTGAAATTAAATCGAAATCATGACTCTGACCAGAGCAGCAAAGCAAAAGGCTCAAGCTAATGGGAGTGCAGTGGCTCAGGGGAGAACTGAAGGGGGCAGTTGCCCTCTGAATCACAGCCTATTAAAATGCACTAATTGCTTGATGTTTGTGGAGCAGTCAGGTACAGGACATGATACTGCCATGAGGGATGTCTTTGTGTGTGCGCGATGCAAGGAGTGCAAGGAAATCAGGCGACAACTCAGCATTGTTATGGGCCTATATGAGAGCTTGAAGGACAGAGTGGATGCCCTTGAAGCATTAAAAGTGAGGGGCCCATCAAGCTCTCGGCTGCCCACACCAATGCCAGAGCTTGCACTTGGTCATCGTGCAACACAGCAGCAGCCCCCAAGGCAGAATACGCTGGTCCCAAAGGAACTAGTAGTTGTTGGTGACTCTATTGTCAGGGAAACGGGAAACATGCTTTGTAAAAAGGATAGGTGGAACAGGACCAGGGTATGTCTGCCAGGGGCAAAGGTTGATGATGTTGTAGAGCGGATATCATCTTTTAAGAGCACAAAAGGTGATATAGTTGTACACGTTGGCACTAATGATATTAAGAGTAGGAGACCGGCGGAATAACTTAACAAGTACAGGTCACTGTTGAAAAAAAGCCGTGAATTAGGGTTGAATTTGAAAGTGTCTGCAATTCTGCACAGACACGATAGGAGGGAGTATACGATGAGAGCCCTGTCGATCAATTCGGCCGTGGAAGGGTTGTGCAGGGCTCAAGGGGTAGAATTTTTTTCAGCCTGGTCTGTACTTGTTAACAGGAGAGACTGCTTCTACAGGGATGGGATACACTTAAATAGAAAGGGTGCAAGAATGTTTGCTGATACTATCGAGGCAGTGTTAGATGGGTTGGAAAACTGCTAGATTGGGGGATACAAGGACTAATAGATTAACAGTAGCCACTGGCAGAGGTGAAAGTGATTCTTGCACTGCTTCTATTGGAATGAGCCGCAGCCTGGAAAATAAGCTGCAGGATAGTTCAGAGATTGCTGGGAATCATTGGGGTATAAATAAACACATAAGTTGTGTTAGGTTAGCTAAGAAAAAGAACAGGTGCATGTATACTTGCATATACACCAATGCTAGGAGTTTAGTAAATAAATTTGATGAATTTGAGGTATTGCTCAAAACATCAAAGGCAGATATTGTGGGGATTTCAGAGATGTGATGTCACACAGATATAAGGAATGCAGAACTGGTATTTGGGGAGTACAATGTCTACAGAAAGGATAGACAGGGTAGGAAGGGAGGAGGGGTTATGCTATTAGTTAAGAAATGCATAAAATCCAAGGAAGTGAAGCCAGTCGACATTGCTGGACAGTGCAGTGTCGAGTCAGTTTGGTGTTACATAAGCATTGGGAGATCAAAATTGAGAGTAGGAGTGTGCTATAGGCCTAATGACTCTGATGAGTATAATAAGAAACTGTACGGGGAAATAGAGTGGGCCAGTAAATCAGAGAGTCTTATAATGGGGGATTTTAATTTCCCAGATGTTGACTGGAATTTGGGGGCTGGTCACTCACACACTAGCAAGGCTTTTGTTTATTTATTGGATGATTGTTTTCTACATCAGCATGTTCGGGAGGCAACTAGAGGGAGTAAAACTCTTGATTTGATTATCAGTAGTGATTCTTCATGCATTAAGAATCTACAGGTAAATGAACCACTAGGTGGTTACAGTGTGCTGAAGTGGGATTTACTCAAAGAGGTAACTACCATTAGGGGTAAAGGGAAGGGTTATTGCTTTCGTAAAGGCAACTACGATAGACTGAGACAGTATTTAAATTCTATACAGTGGGACCAACTGATGATGTTACCAACAGCAAATTCAAAATGGGAAGCATTCAAAGAACCTATCTTGGAAGCTACTAGGCTTTACATACCAACTAAGAAATATTGTCCATGGTTTAGGCCTAAGTGGATGTCAGATGAACTAATGAGACATATGGCAGAGAAGAAAAATGCATGGGATACATACAAATTAACACGTGACACAGAAGCCTATGATAGATACAAGTTGATCTATAACCAAGTTACAAAGGAGGTTAGGCAGGCGAAGGCAGATTACGAGAAATCCTTCGCAAGGGATGCAAAGAAAAACAGCAAAGCGTTCTTTACTTATGTAAACTCTAGAAGGAAGGGGATAAATCAGATTGGTCCACTTGATATCGATGGGTCAACTGTTGATGATCCTGCTCAGGTAGCTAACAAACTGAATGAATATTTTGCATCGACATTCACACATGAGGAGTTATTCAGCGAGGGGAATGCCAGAGGTGTATTCAACTCTGGTAGTAAGCTAGAGTATCTTGTAATAACTGAGAGTAAAGTGGAGGAGAAATTGTTGAAGATAAATACAAGAAAGGCACCTGGGGTGGATGGGATCTATCCAGTTATATTAAAGGAAGCAGCAAAGGAAGTAAGCAAACCATTAGCCATAATTATGAGAGCTTCCTTGGACTCAGGGGAAGTATCCATGGACTGGAGATGTGCAAATGTAACCCCAATTCACAAAGGAGGATCAAAGGGCGACACAAATAATTATAGACCTGTTAGTTTAACTTCTGTTCCTGGAAAATTAATGGAGGCACTGGTTAAAGAAGCACTGCAGGATCATCTAGACAAAACTTCAGTCATAGCTCAGACACAGCATGGTTTTGTTAAGGGGAAGTCTTGCCTGACCAATTTGATTGGATACTATGATGCAGTCACAAAAGAACTGGATGAAGGGAATAACTTTGATATTATATACTTGGATCTTAGAAAGGCTTTTGATACTGTTGCACATGGAAGAATGCTGCACAAATTGGAACAGTGTGGCACTGGAGGCAAATTGCTGCTGTGGATAAAGGGGTGGTTGAGAGGGAGAAGACAGAGAGTGGTAATCAATGGACACTGCTCATCGTGGACTAACGTTATTAGTGGAGTCCCTCAGGGTTCAGTATTGGGTCCATTATTGATTTCTGTTTTTATAAATGATATCGATGATGGTATATCAAGCTTAATGTCCAAGTTTGCCGACGATACGAAGGTTGGCAGGGTTGTCAAGGACACTACTGACACTATGCTACTGCAACAGGATCTGGAAAGGTTGAGCAGATGGGCTTTGAGGTGGCAAATGAAGTTTAACATTGACAAATGTAAAGTACTACATATGGGAAACAGCAACCCCAGAGCAAAGTATCAACTCTGTGGTACAACACTGACAGTGGTAGAGAATGAAAGGGACCTGGGGGTGGTTGTGCAGGCAGATATGAAGTTTTCTGAGCAGTGTAGACGGGCTGCTAGAGTAGCTCATGGTGTATTGTCGATGATATATAGGAATTTTTCTAGCAGGGATAAGGCGGGGATTATTCCATTGTATAAGGCAATGGTCAGACCACGCCTAGAGTACTGTATACAGGTCTGGAGGCCTCATTTCAAGAAGGATGTAGAGATGCTGGAACGAGTACAGAGAAGGGCAACAAGATTAGTGAATGGAACAAAGGGGTGCTCTTACGAAGAAAGGCTTAAGTTTTGCAAATTACAGTGTCTGGAGACTAGGCACCAGCGAGGTGATCTGATAGAGGTGTATAAAGCCTTGAATGGTTTGAGCATGCTTAATGCTGATGGGATTCTTCCTCTTGCTCAGAATAATCAGCTGAGAGGGCATAAATTCAAATTGAGAAAAGACAGATGTAGGATAGACGTGCGGAAATTTGCCTTTAGCCAGCAGGTGGTTGGTTGGTGGAATAAACTTCCATCCCTTGTCGTGGAAGTTGATAGCCTAAATAAGTTTAAGGCTCAGCTGGACAGGTATTTCGAACGAACAGAGGGGTGAAGTGGAAGTGGTTATTTTTTATTTATTTATTATTTTTTAATTAATTTATTTATTATTTTTTTATTTTTAATTTTTTTTGGCTGATGCTGCATAAGCTTGCTTTCTTGCATCAAATGCCTCTACTAATGCTAATGCTAAAAAGTTATATTTATTTTAAAAAAGACAGGTTTTTAGTGTTCTGTGCCAAATAGGTCAATTTCGTGAGGCTTAAAAATCGAACATAACACTAAGGATATCAAGGAGACAAGCACTTTATAGTGGGGGGGGGGGGTGAGAGCAATAGTCCAAGTGGATGAAAAAGCCCTGAGACAATCAGTAGACCAACAGTCAGCGATTAACTTATCTTTGTCTGGGACACGACGGCAGGCAGTAATCGAGTGACTTAATGAATATTGCTTTATGCCTATACAGGAGTTATAACAAAATTTAAAATTAAATATACATATCTCTTGAGCCTTGTTTCCATTAACATCTTACTAGTTTCTCCAGACTTCGAAAAACTGCTGTAATATGTTAACTGCTTGGCAGTCTCCAGTAACCACTGGAAATGACAGTAATGACAGTGCACAAAAATCACCAAACTATATAGACTGGCCACTTTCTTGTGGAAACTAAATGGACATTATTTTATGTGGAAGGACAGCAGCTGACCTCACAATATGCATCTGGTACAATATTCTGACTTACAGCCATCTGTGTACACTGCAGGGAGTCAGAATATTTCATTCAATGTGCTGCAAAGAGTTGCTGGTAAACAGCCAGTCTACTATGCAATTCTTCAGCAAGTTACAAGTTGGAAGATGGGTATGCCAGGGTGGAAGGAACTGCCTTCGTGACTCGGCAATGTTGTCTACCATCATGCGTAGTTCACTTAACTGCCCTTGGATTTGAATTGCAAAAGGCTGGTTGGCAGTCCAACAGGTGTTGTATAGATTTTCCCTTTATGGCTGAAAGACTGATGTCCACATGGAGTGATCGAGTAGGGATTTTAATTTAAAAGTATACTACAAGGCTAACTGCTTACAAAGAGCTTTCTCTTCGATGGCTCCTTTGCTTCAATGGCAGGAGATGTATGGAATCCTCCAGTAACAGTGCAGATAGCATGGTGGCAAATTGGACTACCATAGAAGTGCAATATCTCTAGCAGCAGTGTAAACCTGGGAACCATAATAAAGTTTAGAATGGACAAAACCTAAGCCTGGTAGAGCCAGAGGAATTGGTGCCCCATGAAGTAGTAGTAATAATAGAGGCATGTGATGCAAGAAAGCAAGCGTATGAGCTTATGTAGCATCAGCCAAAAAAACAAAAAAAAAACAATTTCACACAACATCCATTCCCTCTAAAAGTTTGTCCAGCTTTTCCTTGAATTTATTTAAGCTATCAACTTCCACAACAACAGATGGAAGTTTGTTCCAGCAATTAACCACCTGCTGGCTAAATGCAAATTTCTGCACATCTATTCTACAATTCTTTCCTCAATTTGAATTTATTCCCCCTCAGGTTCATAATCTGAGCAAGCGGAAGAATCCCATCAGAATTCAGCATGCTCAACCCATTTAAGGCCTTATACACCTCAATCAGATCACCTCGCAGGTGTCTAGTCCCCTGCCACTGCAATTTGCAGAACTTTCTTGCTACCAAGCCTTTCTTGGTAAGAGACCCCCTTTGTTCTCCTCACCAATCTTGTTGCCCTTCTCTGTACATGCTCAAGCAACTCTACATCCTTCCTAAAATGAAGCCTCCAGACCTGTACGCAGCACTCAAGGTGATGAAAGGGAGTGAAGAATGTTAATCCCTTTGGCTAACCTTGTTCTTAGCTGATGAATATGATGTAGAAATGCCAGCTTTTTGTCAAAAATAGGTTCTAACAATTTGACTTTTGCTACCACTGGGATATTGTTTTGCCCATGGCTTAATTCTGGGTCAGATTAAAATTGCGACAAAAGTGTACAAATCTTCAGTAACTAAAATCTGAACTCATTAGCCACTGTCCAAGATGTAAGGTGATCAACTGCTTTTTTTGCAGTTGCTTTTCAATAGCCCCCATATTGCCCAAAAGATAAAATATTGTAAAATCATCACCATTTGCCACTGGTGGAAGTTGTCCTCTGAGTTTATATTCATAGCAAACAGTGTGACACTTAGAATGGATCCTTGTGGGACTCCTTCCTCTTGGCAAAACATTCAAGAGTGTGGATCTCAAATGAACTTGAAATCTGTGATTAGAAAGAAAGTTTTTAATCAAAACAGGAATAAAAACTTTTAAGACCAAAGTTATGGATGTCTCGCAATATGTCAAATTGCCGAGCTATGTCATATGCTTTTTTTGATATCAAAGAAACTGCTAATGGATGCTGCAGTTTTATAAAAGCATCATAAATGTATGCTTCTCATCTAATCAAATGATCCAAGGTGGACCTGTTTCTGTGGAAGCCTGCTATGTCCTCCTGGAAAGGAGGTCGTTTGTTTCGGATGCCTTCCTGGCTTTGGGAATGCAGGTACAGTTACCTTCTTCCAGGAATCTGTAAATTCTTTGCAGAAAAAAAAAAAAAAAAAAAAAAAAATATATATATATATATATATACAGGTTAATGGCAGTAGACATATGGAGAAAGGCATTTGTTCCCACAGAGAGAGAGAGAGAGCACTTGTTATTTTCAAGCATATTTTAGCATCTGCACTACCCCACAGGGTATTATGTTCCTTAAGATCTAATAAGATAATACAACAGGAATAGGCAGTTGCACAATGAGATTGTCAAAGTCTGTATGGAAGATGTTGATCCCAGATAGCAAATATACTGAACAAATTGTTAGAAGAAACCCTAACCACCTCTATGGTGGTTATAAGGGGATTACTTGGGAATGGGTATGGTCGCCCGCTAGGATAGTGACTGCACCAAGAGCGGGGATCCATTCCCAAACTTGTTTTTGCATATTGTGCTGACAATTCATCTGCCTTTTGATATATATCTCCTACAAAAAAAAAAAAAAAAAAAAACACACTGGCTTGTGCCAATTAGAGAAGGTCATCAATGTCATCAACATTCCATTGGAATCCATGGCAATTCTACTGTATGATTCTGGCCATTATTTGGGCTTTGTGGATCTGTCATATGGCATCCAAATTGCTGAGTGCCCAGTTTTTTTTCAGTCTTGGATTTACCTCTTTTGGGAAAGTATGAATGCTGTCCTGTGTTCATTTCTTCCTTGGCACAGCGTCCCAAGATTTAAGCTTCTGGTACTTCGTTCACATTGATATCCATATTACTTGAGTGTGGAGCATCAGGAAGCACAGATCAATCAGCTACTACTATAGGTGTAGCAGCTGATTGGTCCTTCTGTACAGGTTTTTGTGGGTAAGCAGAATGCGATTGAAGTAAATGGAGATGACCATACTGCTATGGGGTATGGTCATCTCAGTTCGTGTCTCAACAACACACTTCCCAGAAAACCAACTAGGCATATTAGTGCCTGCTGCTATTTACTTTTTAGATGCATTTCCAGGCTTCTTAATTGGAAATGTTCAGTTCTGTTTCCAGTATTTAAATTTCTTTCTCTTCTTTCCACTGCTGTCATGCTTGAACGTATGCAAGGTGCACTCCTTGGTAATTTCTAAAAATTGGCTTTAAAGCTGAATATTCCTTTTTCTCGTAGCACATATCAAGTACGGGGTGAGTTACCATGACAGGCTGTTTCTGCATGGCTCTCCTTTTGGCATTTAAAAACCTCACTGGGCAGTTTAAGTAAGCTGCCTTTATGGAACTTGGAGGATGTGGGGTGATGAATGTAAAAATGGAAATGCAAGTAGGAACAAGATTCCCTTCCTTTTGCATTGAAATTCACTTGGCATCTGGTACTTCCTTCACACTGATATCCATGTTTTCCTGTTACATGGGGGTTCTATCATGGGTTTTAACTTATCACTACCACTTCCATATTACCATTAGCATAGCCACATGATGCAAGAAAGCAAGCTTATATAGCATCACCCAAAAAAAAAAAAAAAAAAAAACCTCATTTCACTCTCATCCACTCGCTCCAAATGTTTCTCTAGTTCTGCCTTGAATCTATTTAAGCTATCAACTTCTACAACAGATGGAAGTTTGTTACAGCAATCAACCACCCGCTGACTAAAGGCAAACTTCCACACATCTATCCTACAACAGTCTTTCTTCGATTTGAATTTATGCACTCTCAGGCGATTCTTCTGAGAATCAGGAAGATTCCCATCAGCACTGAGCATGCTCATACCATTGAAAGCTTTATACACCTCAATCAGCTCACCTCACATGTGCCATGTCTCCAGACACTGTATTTTGCAAAACTTAAGCCTTTCATCATAAGAGCAACCCTTTGTTCCATTCACTAATCTTGTTACCCTTCTCTGTACTCGTTCCAGCAGCTCTACATCCTTCTTAAAATGAAGCTTCCAGACCTGTATATAGTACTCAAGGTGTGACCTGACCATTGCCTTATAAAAGGGGTTAATCACCTCCTTATCCCTACTAGAATATATCATTGACAAGACACCATTAGCTACCCTTGCTGACCGTCTGCACTGCTCAGAAAACTTCATATCTGGCTGCACAATTACTCACAGATAATTTAAATTCTCTACCACTGTCTGTGTAGTACCACATGGTTGATACATTATTCTGGGGCTAATTTTTCCCATGTGCAGTACTTTACAGTTGTCAATGTACTATCATTATCAGCAGCGTACTATCATTAGTGTCATTAACAACCCTGCCGACTTCGTATTGTCTGCAAACTTGGACATTAAGCCTGATATACTGTCATCAATATCATTAATAAATACATACAGAAAACAACAATGAACCCTGGGGGACTCCACTAATAACATTAGTCCGCAAAGAGCAGTGTCCATTGATTACCACTCTCTCTTCTCACACTCAACCATCCCTTTATCCATAGCAGCAATTTGCCTCCAATGCCACTGTTCTCCAATTTGTGCAGCAGTCTTCCATGTGCAACAGTATCAAAAGCCTTTCTAAGATCCAAATATATAATATCAAAATTATTCCCTGCATCCAGTTCCTTTGTGACCACATCATAGTATCCAATAAAACTGGTCAGACAAGACTTCCCCTTAACAAAACCATGCTGTGTCCAAGGTATAACTGAACTCTTGTCTAGATGATCCTGCAATGCTTATTTAACTGGTGCCTCCATTAATTTCCCTGGAACAGAAGTTAAACTAACAGGTCTGTAATTACCTGTGTCTCCCTTTGATCCTCCTTTGTGTATTGGGGTCACATTTGCACATCTCCAGTCCATGGGTACCTCCCCTGAGTTCAAGGAAGCTCTCATAATAATGGTTAATGGTTTGCTTACTTGCTTTTCTGCCTCCTTTAATATTACTGGATAGTTCCCATCCACCCTAGTTGCCTTTCTTATGTTTATCTTCAACAATTTCTCCTCCACTTTGCTCTCAGTTATTACAAAATCATCTAGCTCACTGCCAGAATTAAATTCACCTCTGGCATTCCCCTCCCTGAATAACTCCTCATATATGAATGTAGATGCAAAATACTCATTTAGTTTGTTAGCTACCTGAGCAGGATCATCAACAGTTGAACCATTGATATCAATTGGACCAACCTGATTCATCCCCCTCCTTCTAGAGTTTACATAAGTAAAGAACTCTTTGCTGTTTTTCTTTGCATCCTTTGTCAAAGATTTCTTGTAATCTGTCTTTGCCTGCCTAACCTCCTTTGTGACTTGGTTACAGACCAGCTTATATCTCTCTGGCACCTCAGTAGCCAGGTGGGCAGGAGTGGCAGTGCGTAGCACATGCTTCTCGATTAGACCAGGGTTCGAGCCTGTGACCACCAAAATATGGAGGATGCGGATACCAAATCACAAACATTTTTTGGTTTTTTTTTTTTAGGAGCATTGGCAACTAAGGCCATATTGCTCCGGGAATATGCGGTGGTCATTCCCTGACCTTTCCGCATCCTCTGTATTTGGTGGTGACGGGCTCGAACCCCGGTCTAATCAAGAAGCGTGTGCTTCGCACTGCTGCTCCTTCCCGCCTGGCTACGGAGGCGCCCAAATCACAAACAAGCAAACAACTTATATCTATCATAGGCTTCCACGTCATCTGTTAATTTATATGTATCACATGCATTTTTCTTCTCTGCCACATGTCTCGTTAGTTCATCTGACATCCATATTTCTTACTTGGTACAAAAAGCCTAGTACCATGTTTCTCAAACTTTTTTATATTCGTGGCACCCTTAAACTGCTTTTCAGATTTCGGTGGCAATCCACTTCTCTTCCCCAACCAGTAGTAATCGTGGTTTTTCATTATCAGATGAAGAAAGAAATCAAGATTTTATTTATTCCACTAGTTCAGTGATATTCGACCCTTTTTTTTAATAATGGCACCCTTAAATAATTTATTTTATTTTGTGGCACCCCTACTCAATTTTCTGCCTGTTAGATCAGATTGTGTTTGTGTGGAACTAATATTAAAAAAATATGATATATGATACCGTTGAGCTTATTTCGATACATAATTCCTAAGGCATGGGTTTTGTGTTATGTCGAGTGCTACTTGACAAGGGAGCATAAATAGTTAACCGTAACATAATATTGTGTGTAATGAAGCTGTTATCTTTTATAATGTGATGTTTTTGTAATTTTTTTATTTTGGAATTGTAAATAGAATGATCAATTGAATAGGTAAATACTGTCATTGTGGTTTAGGGAGCACAATAATAAGGATGTCCCTTTTTATAATGAAATAAATATATAAATTTAAAAACTTAAACCCAAATTACGTGACACACCTGGAATGTTGTTGCGGCACCACGGCTGAAAACCGCTGGCCTAGTAGTTTCTAAGATTAATTCTTTGAATGCTTCCCATTTTGAATTTGCTGTTGGTAACATCATCAGTTGGTCCCACTGTATAGAATTTAAATACTGTCTCAGAGCACTGTAGTTACCTTTACGAAAGCAAAAACTCTTCCTTTTACCCCTGATGATAGTTACCTCTTTGAGTTTTTTTTTTTTTTTTTTTTTTTGGTAGTTGTTGGCGCATCGGCTTCTGTGGCCATAGTGCACCTCCCAAGGTTTTTGCAGTACTTTGATCCAAGCCCGAGGCGGGATTCGAACCCGCGACCTTTGGGTTGCCAGGCAGACACTTTACCCACCTGCCTAACCCGGTCGGCTACCTCTTTGAGTAAATCCCACTTCAGCACACTGTCATCATTGCCACCTAGTGGTTCCTTTAACTGCAGATTCAAATGTATCCCCAATTCACAAAGGGGGATCTAAGGGTGATATGAATAATTACAAACCAGTTATCTTAAATTCTGTTCCAGGGAAAATATTATTATTATTATTATTTATATTAGCTACATGGAGCAAGGAAGCCTGAGGCTTATGCTGCACCAGCCAAAAAAAAATTCCCCGAGTTACTGTGAGAGAGAGAGAGGTAGAAGGGAATCACCAAGAAATAGAAGAATGATGATATCCAGCTGAAGACCTTGGGTGTGCCAAGCCCATACTCACCAGATGTGAGCCCCAAAAAATATAATGGAGTCACTGGTTAGAGATGCATTGCTGGATCATCTAGACAAGACTTCAGTAATAATTCAGACAATAGCATGGGTTTGTTAAGGCAAAGTCATGTCTGACAAATTTGATTGGCTACTACGACATGGTTACAAAGGAACTGGATGCAAAAAATAATTTTGATATCATGCACTAGAATTTCAGGAAAGCTTCTGACACTGTTGCACATCAAGAC
Source organism: Mastigoproctus giganteus (assembly GCF_048544385.1). Taxonomy (NCBI): domain Eukaryota; kingdom Metazoa; phylum Arthropoda; class Arachnida; order Uropygi; family Thelyphonidae; genus Mastigoproctus; species Mastigoproctus giganteus. Next base: position 131,464,281 of record NC_143577.1, on the reverse strand, counting down.
TACTGTACAAATTGGAGAAGTATGGTATTAAGGGTAAATTGTTACAATGGATAAAAGGGTGGTTGAGTGGGAGAAGACAGAGTGGTAATCAATGGATGCTGCTCTTTGTGGACTAATGTTATTAGTGGAGTTCCCCAGGGCCCACTGTTGGGCCCACTGTTGTTTTGTATATTTATCAATGATATTGATGAAGGTATATCAGGCTTAATACCGAAGTAAAAGGAGGTGATTATTTCTCTGTATAAGGCAATGGTCAGGCCACAAGGTCACATTTTAAGAAGAATACAGAGTAGCTTGAGTATGTACAGAGAAGAGCAACAAGGTTGGTGAGGGGAACGAAGAGGTCCTCTTACCAAGAAAGGCTTAAGTTCTGCAAATTGCAGTGGATGGAAACTAGGCACTTGCAAAGTGATCTGATTGAGGTGTATAAGGCTTTTAATGGGTTGAGCATGCTGAATTCTGACGGGATTCGTCCGCTTGCTCCGATTATGAACCTGAGAAGGCATAAATTCAAATTGAGGAAAGACAGTTGTAGAATTGATGTGCGGAAATTTGCCTTTATCCAATGGGTGGCTAACTGCTGGAAAAGTTCCATCTGTCATTATGGAAGCTGACAGTTTACATAAATTCAAGGTGGAACTAGACAAACTTTTAGAGGGAATGGATATGTAAAATTGGTTTTTTTTTTTTGGCTGATGCTACATAAACTCATACGCTTGCTTTTTTGCAGCACATGCTTCCATTATTATTACTTTTTGTTATCAGTGTAGCATCAGGAGGCCTAGATCAATCAGCTGCTACTATAGGAGTAGCTGTTTTTTTTTTTTTTTTTTTAGGAGCATTAGCAACTAAGGCCATATCACCGCATATCCCCAGAATAATCTCTGGGGATATGCGGTGGTCATGGGCTCAAGCCCCACTCTAATCAAGTCGTGTGTGTGTGTGTGTGTGCTTTGCACTGCTGCTCCCGCCCACCTGGCTACGGAGGCACCCTATAGGAATAGCAATTGGTTGGTCCTTCTGTATGGGTTTTTGTGATTAAGTAGCATGTAAATGGAGTGGACCATACTGTTGAAAGATCACACTTTACCCTTCCAATTCAGGGCTGATCTCTTCTTCAGAGACATGAAGATCCTACTCTGATATAACACTTTGTGAATAGTTCAGTTTTATTCCCTCTGTCGATGTGGTTTACAGAATTTGTTGGGCATGTTTGGTAAACAACGCTTCAACTAAAAGGTCTTCATAAGCACAGCCTCTTCACAGATTTTGGAGATTCTGCCAACCCTTCTAATCTTTTCTGGATGAAGAAGGGTAACGTTTTTCCAATTGCCTGCTCTCCAGTGGAATGGAGAATGAGGAAAAATTTGTGTCAATATTCGTGGTGTATCTTCATTTCTGGGTATTTTTGCAGAGATGTTGTTCAACCGCCTGATTGATTAGGTAGGGCCTTGTTGGAACCCAGGAAGAAGAAGAAGAGGGATTTAAATTACTCAAAAGAGTAAAATAAGATTTCTGATGCCCAAAGTATTTCACCCACCACAAAGTCTCACAAGGGGGAATCCACTCGAAAACTAGTAGGCACTGCGTACACAAATGGGATGCCAAGTTCACTTAGAACATCATACCAACATTCCAATAAGCCTTGACCTTGTCCCAGGACCAAAGGGAAAAAGCCCTGTTGGAATGCAGCTGACCTTACCAGTAAAAACCACCTGCTGACCACCTCCTGGACTGGCCCAACTGGCAAGTCCAAGACCTTACGCCTTGTTGAAACAGAGGCCAGAGCGGTAGTGGTAAAGTGTTAAAAATTTCTGTACTTCATATATAATATTTCAAATAGTAACCCATGAAGTTTCACACAGTTTCAATAACATTTTTTTTTTTTTTTTTTAATTACAGGCCCCCAAGCCAACAAAGTTGTGTGAATGAGAAAACATGCACAAAATCAGTTACCATGCAGTCATCCAATATTTGAAAAAAAGGGACCAGTACCAAAGGCAATTCATGCAGATATGGTTACAACACTGGGGAAAACGTTCCTTTCTATTCCAGAGTTAAGAAGTGAGGGAGAGCCTGGAAGATGACAAGCTGTGGAAGACCTGCAACATTCATTACTCCAGAAGTTGTTGACAGAGTGCGTGTTCTGGTGGTGCATGATCAATAAGCAAAAGTTTGGAATGTTGCCAGCACCTTAGGCATCTCATCTGAACGTGTACCACAGAACAGTAGAGGGACCCATCGTGCTGACACTATAAAAACAGTGTCAGCATGATGGGTCCCAAAGTTGTTGACAGCAGATCAAAAAATGCACAAGAGTTGTCAAGTGAAGCGAACATTTGCATAATTTTCAAGTAGCTCTAGTAAATTTCCTTGCAGGGTTTGTGACTGTGCTTGATATGTGGGTCCATCACTTTCAGCCTAAAAAACAAAGCTCTTCTCCATAAACAAAGCTCTTCTCCCACTCCAAAGAAAGTCAAGTCAATTCCTTCTACTGGCTAGGTGATGGCACTGGTTTTTTGGGATGCTGATGATGTGTTTCTTCAGAAAGGCCAGACAGTCACAAGAGCATATTACGCAGCCTTAGTGAGGCATTGCCATGAAAACATCAAAGACAAACACCGAGGAAATCTCAGCAAAGGAATCTTGTTCCGCAAGGATAATGCACCTGTTCACAAGCCTGTCATTGCTGTCTGCACTGCATGAGTGCAGCTTTAAAATCTTGGACCATCTTAGACCTGATGAATCCTCCACATTCATCAGGTCTAGCACTGTTGGACTTTCGCCTATTTCCTAATTTGAAAAAAAAAAAATACTTGTCTGGCATCCATTTTCCACAAACAAGGACATCACTGCTGCAGTGGATGCATTCCTGGAGACCCAAGAGAAAATTTTCTTCGCAGCTTGAATCAACACATTGTCGCATCGGTGGCCAAAGTCTGTTGACTCCAAAGGGGAACTATGCCAAAAAAGCAACATGTTACTAGACTGCCCAAATAAGCCCTTCATACTTTTCAAATGCCTCTCATAAAGAAATGCAGGATTTTATAAACAATGTACTGGAGTTTCCTACTGGGAGTTGCACACACTGAATGTGATAATTCCAAAGAATCTTGGCAAGGTGTTTTGAAATATTAGACAGTGGGGAATTCAAGTGACTGAAATTAAATTGCTATTACATGAAGGCCAAACTGGATGGTCTGCAAGATATGGCTAAAAACTCATAGCTATCCAGAACATGGGGAGGATAACTACACTTCGATCTACCCTTACACCAGAAATCTCAAGGTTCCTATCCCTAACTGAACTGAAATAAAGTGAGTCCATGCCCAATTGAATAAAGCATAAACAGATCTATATTTAGTAAAATGGCCTGCAAAAACATGAGTTTTCTGTGTGTGCAGGCCAGTGTCATGTGGTTATAAAACATGTTTCTACATGCCACACATGATATCTAGAAATAAAGTATCTTCTGCCTCCATCTTCATGGTGATTTGTATGAAAGCAGAGGGAGTTGAGATACTGGAAGAGCCAGTCTGATTAGCCAGTATCAATCAGATTCTAGCATTGATAAAGTGTTGACATTTTTGTGATCATCCTTTGGGGATTCTGAAGTTCAGCTCCTCCAGTATCTCACCTCAACTCACTTCTCTGCTTCAATACAATTTACTAATGTGTCAGAGGCAGAGAATACTCTCTCCATTTGTGGATTATAAGAACATGCTTTGAGCCACCAGAGTTTATAGAAAACCCATGTACACAGGCCAGTTTACCAACTACACACACACACACACACACACACACACACACACACACACACACACACACACACACACACACACACACACACAGTAGTGTTAATACTCTATTCAACTGGTATGGAGACACTGGTTAGAAAGGGGGATCATGAGATTTCTAAGGGCAGGTTTATTAAGTGCAGTTACCCTCACTAATTTTTTGGTAGATTATTATCCCACAATCTAGCAGCAAATGGAGAGAGGGCACTGTGATTGCGGAGGTGAACGGATGCATCTGCAAGAAGCTCCACTTGATGTAAGAGGTGGATAGTGACCAAAGGCAACAGGGAGGATTTCTTGGATTTTCTGGCTTCAAAAACCATAGAACTTGAATTCTTCATGTTGTGTACAGATGAAAACAACTAGAATTATTCAGGCAAGCTTGTTAGTTATAGTTGTTCTTAGCTATTATTGGTTTTTTGAACGTGTTTACGTGCAGTACGATTGTTACAGTGTTAGCAGTAGCGATCCTACTATTGCCGATTTCAATATTGCAACACCTCAAAATTCCAAAAATTGGGATAAATTTGTCTATCAAATTAGCTGGATACACGTTATTTGTAGGGGGAAATGTGAATTTCACTTAGATTAAACATATTCTTGCATATAAGAGTATCTTTCTTTGTGTGTGACGGTTTTCCCGCCAAAACTGCAAAATGTTGCATCTTGGATTTTAATAGGCCTACGATGATAAAATATACCTTGAATTACTCCCCCTGGATATAAGGAACGTTATAATAACAGCAAAATGACTGGCAAAGACCAAATCTCAAGGGAAAAAAAACTGAAAAATCTAAAAATATCGATCGTGATCCTGACTTGATGTGCCTGCCTGATTGTGGGATAGAGGTACTAAACAATGAAGAAATTACAAACAAAGACTTAGAATCTTGCCACCTTAGTGTAAAACAGGATAGAAAAGACAAAAACCAGGTAGAAAATACAGATAAAAAGGAGAATGATAATTTAGAGCCACAAGTAACAAAAACAGAGGAGGAGAGGAAATTTCAGCTTATAAATCAAACAGAGGATCCCATAGGACAAATTAAAGAAATGAAACAGTTCCTAGAAGAGTTTCTTTATAAACAGACAAATAGGATTACATCTGCAACAAGATTGCAGATAGTGAACTGCTGGTCTGTTTTGGAACAGAGTGGTTGAACTTAATACAGAAAACAAAGTATTGAAAGCAAAAGTAGAAACAGTGACTGAAGAGAAGAATAATTATAAAGAAATAAATACTTTTCTTACATCCAAAGTAGCAAGGGCCACCAAAGCAGATTCATCACAAACTAAACAAACCAACAGTAAGATTAAGGAAATACCAAAGGCAAAAGAAACAAATATAAGGCTAAAATAAAAGTGAATAACATGAGAAAAATAAAAGATAATGGAGTTTTAATTGAAGTAACAAATAAAAAGGATGTTAAAAAGATTGAAATCAACCCAGAGGTAGTAAAACTGGGACTGCAAACAGAAAAGCCAAGGGGCAGGAACCCCAAAATTATTATATTTGACATCCCTGAGACAACTCTGGAAAGAGATCTTATGTTGGATTTCTACAACAAAAACTTTATCAATATATTGGAACTGGACGAGTTTGCCAAAGAATTTCTTCTAAAAAGAGGGACAAAAAACAAAAGAAATGGGCAATTCAATGTCATTGTGGAAGTGTCACCCAGAATTTGGAAAAACTTACAAGGACAGCAAAGAGTCTACCCTGGCTGCACCAGCCATAAATTCAAGGAATTCTTTCCTGTACAGAAGTGCTTTAACTGTCATAAATATGGCCATACTGCCAGAGACTGCAGTCAGAATTCCCCTGTCTGTGGCCACTGTGCAGTCACTGGCCACGATTACAAGAACTGCCAAAATAAAAATCAGGAGCCAAAATGTGCTACCTGTAAAGTAGCACGGCTGACTGACTATGCACATAGTATCAGGGATGATAAATGCCCCTGTTATAAAAAAAAAAAATGGTAAAACTTATAGGACCCACTATGAACTAGATTGAAAACATAAATGTGACTAGGGCTCTAAATCTTGTCCAATTGAATGCTCAAAGAACAAGAGCCGTTGTAGATCAGATCAAACTCAAATTGGAAGAAAATAATATAGATATCTTGGTACTCCAAGAGCCCTACACACATATGGGTAGGGTTCAAAGATACCCAAGGGGATATAAAATAATAGAATACACCTCAGGTGTCACTTCTACAGCAATAGTAGTTAAAAATACTGACCTTACAGTCACAAAGGTGGGTCACCTCTGCTCTCCAGTGGCAGTGTGTGCCCATATCACCATTGCTGTAGGACAGTTTTACATTATTTCACTATATTCTAGACCAGGTGAAGATATAAATCCAGCTATTGAATACCTACAAGCAGTCATAGACTTGTTACCTACTGCAAATATCATAGTGTGTGCTGATGTCAACTGCCGATCAGTCTTACGGCATAGCCATACAGAAGAGAGAACAGGCACACGCAATGGCCAGATACTTTCAGACTATATAGCCACCTCACCCTTTCAAGTGCTAAACCAACCAAATAACCTCCCAACTTTTAGCGGTACCATGGGGGAGAGTGACATTGATGTTACTCTTGCCACCAATTCAATAGCTTATAAAATTACAGAGTGGTGTATCCAGCCAGTCTGGACCACACTGGATCATAGAGTCATCACCTTCAAACTAAACAGGCAATTACAAACACCCCAACACTCCTTGTTGAATACCAAAAGGTATAACCTTAAAAAGGCAAACTGGCAGAATTTTTTTTGCAGAACATACAGCAGCTCAGCTGCAAAAATAGGAAAATGAGTGGTCTAGATCAAGCAACTGTAGCCTGGACAATCAAGCACTGACTATGACAAACATTTTAACAAAAACAGCAGACCTGTCTTTCCCACGGAAAAAAACTGAGGAAGCAGGCAGTCCCCTGGTGGTGCCCCTGGAGAAGGGTGCACCAGGCGAGGAGAAATTTTCAAACAGCCAGAACATATTGGCCACAAAATGAGGTGGATGCACTGAGGCATTCTTACAGAACTCTCAGGAATCACTATACAGCCCTCATAAGAGACAAGAAAAAGGAATGCTGGAGGCACTTGGTGGAAACCACTACAAACAATAACCCTTGGAGAGTTGTCTACAGAATAGTGACCAACAAGCTGCCAAGAGGAGATGTCCTAGAAACTACTGTCAAACCAGATGGAACCCCAACTCTGTGTTGGGAGGACTCCGTAAATAACATCCAAGACAGTATTATTCAAACTGAAACTGGGGATCTTTCCCCCACCCAGCTGGATATTATAAAAGAAAACACTGAATATGACAACGCCAATATTGAACCTCTGTTCACTATACAAGACTTAGAAATAGCATTACCTAAAACCAAAAACAATAAATGCCCAAGTTTTAGCATTAGCATTAGTAGAGGCATTTGATGCAAGAAAGCAAGCTTATGCAGCATCAGCCAAAAAAAAAAAAAAAACCCACTTCACCCCTCTGTTCGTTCAAAATACCTGTCCAGCCGAGCCTTAAACTTATTCAGGCCATCAACCTCCACCACAAGGAATGGAAGTCTGTTCCACCAACCAACCACCCGCTGGCTAAAGGCAAATTTCCGCACGTCTATCCTACATCTGTCTTTCCTCAATTTGAATTTATGCCCTCTCGGTGATTTTTCTGAGCTAGAGGAAGAATCCCATCAGCATTGAGCATGCTCAAACCATTCAAGGCTTTATACACCTCTATCAGATCACCTCGCTGGTGCCTAGTCTCCAGACACTGTAATTTGCAAAACTTAAGCCTTTCTTCGTAAGAGCACCCATTTGTTCCATTCACTAATCTTGTTGCCCTTCTCTGTACTCGTTCCAGCATCTCTACATCCTTCTTGAAATGAGGCCTCCAGACCTGTATACAGTACTCTAGGTGTGGCCCAAAATATGCCTTATACAATGGAATAATCACCTCCTTATCCCTGCTGGAAAAATTCCTGTATATCATTGACAATACTCCATGAGCTACTCTTGCAGCCCATCTGCACTGCTCAGAGAACTTCATATCTGTCTGCACAACCACCCCCAAGTCCCTTTTATTCTCTACCACTGTCAGTGTAGTACCACAGAGTTGATACGTTGCTCTGGGGTTGCTGTTTCCCATGTGTAGTACTTTACATTTGTCAATATTAAACTTCATTTGCCACCTCTCAGCCCATCTGCTCAACCTTTCCAGATCCTGTTGCAGCAGCATAGTGTCAGTAGTGTCCTTGACAACCCTGCCAACCTTTGTATCGTCTGCAAATGGACCCAACACTGAGCCCTGAGGGACTCCACTAATAACATTAGTCCACGATGAGCAATGTCCATTGATTACCACTCTCTGTCTTCTCCCCCTCAACCACCCCTTTATCCATAGCAGCCATTTGCCTCCAATGTCACACTGCTCCAATTTGTGTAGCAGTCTTCCATGTGCAACAGTATCAAAAGCCTTTCTAAGATCCAAGTATATAATATCAAAGTTATTCCCTGCATCCAGTTCTTTTGTGACTGCATCACAGTATCCAATCAAGTTGGTCAGGCAAGACTTCCCCTTAACAAAACCATGCTGTGTCTGAGCTATAACTGAAGTCTTGTCTAAATGATCCTGCACTGCTTCTTTAACCAGTGCCTCCATTAATCTTCCTGGAACAGAAGTTAAGCTCACGGGTCTATAATTACTTGTGTCAGCCTTTGATCCTCCTTTGTGAATTGGGGTCACATTTGCACATTTCCAGTCTATGGGTACCTCCCCTGAGTCCAAGGAAGCTCTCATAATTATGGCTAAGGGTTTGCTTACTTCCTTTGCTGCTTCCTTTAATATAACTGGATAGATCCCATCCATACCGGGTGCCTTTCTTGTGTTTATCTTAAACAGTTTCTCCTCCACTTTACTCCCAGTTATTTCAAGATTCTGTAGCTTACTGCTAGAGTTGAATACACCTCTGGCATTCCCCTTGCTGAATAACTCCTCATGTGTGAATGTCGATGCAAAATATTCATTTAGTTTGTTAGCTACCTGAGCAGGATCATCAACACTTGACCCATCAATATCAAGTGGACCAATCTGATTCATCCCCTTCCTTCTAGAGTTTACATAAGTAAAGAACTCTTTGCTGTTTTTCTTTGCATCCCTTGCCAAGGATTTCTCGTAATCTGCCTTCACGTGCCTAACCTCCTTTGTAACTTGGTTGCATATCAACTTGTATCTATCATAGGCTTCTGTGTCATGTGTTAATTTGCAAGTATCCCATGCATTTTTCTTCTCTGCCATATGCCTCATTAGTTCATCTGACATCCATTTTGGCCTAAACCTTGAACAATATTTCTTAGTTGGTATGTAAAGCCTAGTAGCTTCCAAGATAAGTTCTTTGAATGCTTCCCATTTTGAATTTGCTGTTGGTAACATCATCAGTTGGTCCCACTGTATAGAATTTAAATACTGTCTCAGTCCATCGTAGTCGCCTTTACGGAAGCAATAACCCTTCCCTTTACCCATAATGGTAGTTACCTCTTTGAGTAAATCCCACTTCAGCACACTGTGATCACTGCCACCTAGTGGTTCATTTATCTGCAGATTCTTAATGCATGAAGAATCACTGCTGATAATCAAATCAAGAGTATTACTCCCTCTAGTTGCCTCCAGAACATGGTGATGTAGAAAACAACCATCCAATAAATCCACAAAAGCCCTGCTAGTGTGTGAGTAACCAGCCCCCAAATTCCAGTCAATATCTGGGAAATTAAAATCTCCCATTATAAGACTCTCTGATTTACTGGCCCACTCTATTTCCCTGTACAGTTCCTTATTATACTCATCAGAGTCATTAGGCCTATAGCACACTCCTACTCTCAATTTTGATCTCCCAATGCTTATGTCACACCAAACTGACTCAACACTGCACTGTCCAGCGATGTCGACTGGCTTCACTTCCTTGGTTTTTATGTGTTTCTTAACTAATAGCATAACCCCTCCCCCCTTCCTATCCTGTCTATCCTTTCTGTAGACGTTGTACTCCCCAAATTGCAGTTCTGCATCCCTTATATCTGTGTGACACCACGTCTCTGATATCCCAACAATATCTGCCTTTGATGTTTTGAGCAATACCTCAAATTCATCAATTCATCAAATTCATCAACCTCTCAGAGGTTGAGATTATCAAAAAATTAGCGGAAATAGCACCAGACAAATTAAAAGCACTATATAATAACTGTATGACAAAAGGTATATTCCCAAAAATATGGAAAAAAGCAGTGTTAAGATTAATTCTCAAAAACCCTGAAAAACTCCCTACTGATCCCAAATCATATAGACCAATAGCCCTACTCCCTGTACTAGGGAAAATATATGAAAGACTAATATTACATAGAAGCAGGTTTAAAAATACAACAATCAGCATGGTTTTAAGCAGGGAAACTCGACAGAGGATGCAATGCACCGCCTACTGACAACAGTTAAAAACACAGAGGAGAAATATATGCTGGCAATCTTCATTGACTTTGCAGGGGCATTTGACTCAGTCTGGTGGCCTAGTGTCCTTAGGAAACTCAGCCAGGCAAATGTCCCACAAAACCTGTATAAGGTAATAAACAGCTAGCTTACAGACAGAAGTGTCTCAGTATGCACAATGTTCCAGGAATTGACATGCCCTGTGAATAAAGGCTGCCCGCAGGGTTCAATCCTTGGCCCTTTCATCTGGATGAATTTCTGGCCTTGGATCTGGGCGCCATGGAAGGCCTGGTCTTTGCAGATGACATGATTTTCCTTGTAAAAGGTAACACGCTTGTAGAAGTTTTTTTTGAGAATTAATCGCGTGTAAAAGGTAACACGCAAGTGCTTGTAGAGCAAAGATCAAATGCTGCCTTCTTGCAGCTGCAGGAGTGGGCACAAATGCACATGTTCAAAATATCGCCTGAAAAAAACCAAACAAATACTTCTAAAAGGCAATTTGGACATAACAAGATATGCACAAATCAAAATTAACACAACCACTATAAAAATGGTAACAGAACTAAAATATCTTGGACTGGTCTTTGATCTAAAATTAACTTTTTACCCCCGTCTGATCTACTTGGCGAAGAAAATGAGAAATTATGAAGGTGTGATTCCCAGGATCAGTCGAGCAGACTGGGGACTCAAAAGAAAGACCTTGGCAATCACATACCATGCAATGTTCCTACCTGTTATCACCTATGGAGCCGGTGCGTGGTTCACTCGCTCGGCCATAGTAAGAAATAGGAATAAATTAGAATCGATACAAAGGACAATACTTCTCGCTATTACCAGAACATGTCGCACAGTAAGCACACCTGCGCTACAGCTGCTGGCCGGAGCTCTCCCACTTTATCTGGAAGTAGGCAAAAGAGGCTTATATTATAAGATTTAAAAAGGGCATACTGACAGAATTTCTGGGGATATCCCTTGATACAACCAACATCTTCAATGCTGATAAAAAAAAAAAAGAATAGCCACAAAGCTCCTGGAGCTATGGCAAACAAAGTGGGAGCAGGAAACCAGAGGTCTGGTTTCCTGCTCCCACTTTGAAAAAATATAAATATAATATATTTATATTTTATAAATATATAAATATAAATAAAACATATATATATATAAAAACCAAATGGTTTCTGCCACGGGTGTCAATGGTTAACCCAAAGCCACCTAAGTGGTATGCCCCTGGACTTTTTACATTTATACTGACAGGTCACGGCTCCCTAAAGGCGAAACTAACCTCCTTAGGGCTGACTGATGACCCAAACTGCACCTGTGGCGAGAATGAAGACTGGGCACACATTCTATATGTGCCCAGTCTTCCCCAGAACAGAGCTAATAGCACAGATTGGCCCCCTTCCCAGGGGAGAAGAACATCTGTTCATCACAGAAGAGGAAAATTATAAAGCCTTTACATCTTTCACACAGAAAGTATTCGAAATGCGCAGAACGATCCAAATAATGGCAATTCAGCCCACCACCAATTAAACAATAATCAATAGTTAAAATTGCTCAAGCTTCCCACCACACCCAGACAATGATTTAAAAACTGTCAGGATAGCAGTATTCTGTGCCCACACAGAAACCTGACATGACAAAACTCCCCCAGGACTACCTGCCATGTGGGGCCCCACACCAAATAAGTAACTATATAGGGGAGGAAGATATACAGGAAGCCAGGGAAGCAGATTAGCTGAAAAATATCAGTAAGCTGGTAGCAAGGGGATGCAATATAGAATGAAAGAATGAATAGGTTGGGCACTGAATAAATGGCAGTTTTGGTGAAAGAAAGAGTGATCTAGCATGAGGGAAAGAGAGTGAATGGGAATGAGTGGAAGGGCAGATGTATTTCTCCAAGTAAGCCTCTGGGGTTGGGTATATTCATAATATAATTTTAAGTATTTTTCACCAACCGTATGTTGAAATGACAAAATAAAATGAAAGCCACAATTTTGATAACTTTATAATTAAGCTTACAATAAATTACTATTTACAGTGAATATAAAACAAACAATTAAAATATCATAAAATACAATAAAATATACCAGGTTAAAAGTGATAAAATATCTGTAAAACAAATAAAGTATCATAAAATACAATAAAATATACCAGGTTAAAAGTGATAAAATATCTGAAGCTTTCGAAGGCTCCGCCTTCTTTCTCAACAGTATGCTTTTTTACTTTACAGTGCAATTTTAAATACCCACAGGTTCACGGCACGTCACGTGATTTGACGGCACGCGCGCTGTTCTCGTGCGTGTCAGAACCGAAAGTGGCTCGGGAGCGCGTCAGATGGAATCGTTCATCCCCTCTACGGATCACTGCCTCAAAGAGGGGATGGATTCACATACCCCTGTCTCTATTAATATTGTTCTCGATGGAACTAATCTGCAATCTCTCGAGCCACTTGCGGTCCCAAAACCTATGCGCCCAGTCAATGATAACTGCTTCGTCTGGGGAGATATGGTGCTCCTTCTCCCAAAAGTGTTCGGCCACAGCGGATTTTCCGTAGCTCGCATTCCTTATCGCCTTTGTGTGCTCCCCCAGACGACCCTCGAGACGCCGCTTTGTTTCCTCCACATAACATTCCCAACAATCCGGGCACTTAATGCTATAAACGACCCCACTTGTATTTTCGTTTGAAATGGGGTCTTTCACCTGTGACACGACTGTGTGCAGCTTCTGACCTGGAAGCTGCACACAGCACGTTCTGGTAGTTTCGCAAAACCCGAGCTTCAGGAGATCCGCCGTGATCGCTCGCGGCAGATCTCCTGAAGTGTGGCTACCCCCAGAGGATCATAGAGAAATATATTAGAGAACAGAGGAGAGGCGAGTCTTTTACGCCGATAACCACCACATACATTCCCTATTATTCAGGTTTAACCGAGCGTATAGCTTGGTTAAACCCGGATAATAGGGAATCTGCACAAGTGGCTCAAGAGCTTGCGGATTAGTTCCATTGAGAAAAATATTAATAGAGACAGGGGTATGCGTATCCATCCCCTCTTTGAGGCAGTGATCCTTAGAGGGGATGAACGATTCCACCTGACGTGCTCCCGAGCCACTTCCGGTTCTGACACACACGAGAACAGTGCACGTGCCATCAAATCACGTGACATGTGCCGTGAACCTGCAGGTATTTAAAGGTGCACTGTAAAGTAGAAAAGCGTACTGTTGAGAAAGAAGGCGGAGCCTTCGAAAGCTTCAGATATTTTATCACTTTTAACCTGGTATATTTTATTGTATTTTATGATATTTTAATTGTTTGTTTTATATTCACTGTAAATAGTAATTTATTGTAAGCTTAATTATAAAGTTATCAAAATTTTGGCTTTCATTTTATTTTGTCATTTCAACATACAGTTGGTGAAAAATACTTAAAATTATATTAAGAGCAGATGTAATTGGCCGAAAGAATACAAAGTTAAAAATAACTTACACTACTTTATATATACTAACAAACATTTACTAACCACATAAACACTATCACTGCATTCTCACTTGGCCTGCAAAAAACTTGCGGCTGCTAGGCCTACCCCACAACTGAAGAATAACAACAGTAAGTTGAGGTGCCCAGAGAGTGTAGTGCAGAAAGCAGGAGTCGAAGCAAGAGAGAAGCAAGCAGAAAGCAAGAGAGCTAGAAGAATGAATGAAAGTGTGTGTGAGAAAAAGAACACAAACCATAAATGCTACAGTTAAGTACACACTAACCCTAGTTTTAATTAGTATTTAAATTTACATTACACATCATTGCACATGATATACACTTTTTTAATTTGATAAATGGAGAAAAAAGTATACTCCTTTAACTGTGATGTTTTTATATATGTTTTAATTTCAATCCATCGTCTGTATTTTAGATTTGCAACTTTAACATACAGTATTATAACCATAGAGGGGAGTGGAGTTCATAAACATTAAATTTTATACTATTTATTTATGAACTACAGTCGAACTTGGTTATAACGAGCACGGAAATAACAAGATCATGGTTGTAACGAACAAAAAGCCATAATGATTTTAATTTACGCATATTCCTATGCAATCGCTCACTGTTATAATGAGTACTACATGGATATATGGTACAAATTTTGGTAACTATGCAAACATTCTTAATTGCTCGGGGTCGAAAAAACCCAATTCTTGGAATAGACAAAAATGAAAAGGGTGACAGCTTTTATGACCACCTGCATCACATCGAATTAGTGGCCGGTTTATGACCTTTTCCTTTTGGGGACAGGGGCTATACAATAGTGCATTGGCGTTCTGCTTGTTGCACTACTCTATTTACAGATTGTGTTGTATTCACTGAACCATAATTTTAATACGGGACTTCTAAGAATTTTGTCAACAGGACGTCCAAGAACTTAGTATGCATTTTGAAACTTCTAAGAACTTAGTATGCAGATCACTTTACTGCCATTTTAAATAAAATCAGTTAGAAACAAACCCTTCCTTTGTAAACATGTCTACTAACAAAAGAAATTCTCTCTCGATTCGTGAAAAAGTAAAAATTATTTGTGAGTTAGAAGGTGGTGCAAAAAGTGTTGAAGTGTGTAAAAAGTTTTTGTCCTCTTCAACAGCAATGACAATGTGGAAGAACAAATGTTTACATATTGGCACTGGAAAAGAACATAACCGATAAAACAAAAAACAAAAAAAAAAAAAAGAAAAAGAAATTGCAAGTTTACAAATGCCGATGAAGTACTGCTTTAATGGTTCACTACACAAATAATATGCAGGTATATACTAATACTGTATTATTTTTTTCTCTCAATTATTTCTTTTGGTTTTTGAATTATATTTTTATCAAGTTATTGAGAATTTAAAAACATAGGAGGCAGATTTAACTCATCACTAACATAGTGAGTAACGGTTATAACAAGCAAATTTTGTCGGTCCCTTTATGATTGTTATAACCAAGTTTGACTGTATCTACAATGTTAAAATTTTTGCAATGTGGCTAGGGAAAATACTGTAATTGAGAACATGACTCTTTTTATTTTATTTTTATTCATTTACACAAACAGATGGCTGAAAAAAAGCAGCATACCACATCTGTGCTTTACTCAGACAGCAGATGTGGGGCACTGATATATTATTTTTGTAATTACGAGAGAGCGAGAGAGAGAGAGTATGAATTCCAATTATCATAAAAGCTTACCTTTATCAACATCAAATTCTCAGTTATACACCGGCTTTATTATTTTCTCTACTGTTCGATCTGGTACGAAGTCCTATTCTGTGAACAGGTATTAAAGATCTACGTGTGAGAGACTTTGCAACTCCAGCAGAGGAAAAAGTATTCTTTGGTTTCTTTGGTAAATTTGGCCTTTGTGATGCTCTACAAATACTAATCTCTGGTGTTTGATGTCTATTTTCTATTTTGCTAGATTCATTACTTCCATTATTAATTGAAAAAGTCTGTGCAGAAGCTGGGAGTCTTCTACAAGCTGGTGAATGTGATGCGTCCCTACTTAAAGTGCGATTACCAACGCTGCTTCTCCTGCTATGTACAAGCTGGGGCATCCGTGATACAGGAGGACTAAGAGACTTCCCTGGAGGTCTATGAAACTCTTTCATTCGGCTACGACTTGGTAAAGGAGGCCGACTAGCACTGGTATAACAAGGAGGTGTGTTACTTGTCTCAGTGGAGGATTCAGGTCCAGAAGTTATCTGTTCCCATTTCTGCCTTAATTTCTGAAATTGCTGTCCTTCACTATTGGGTTTCTTGGCCACCTTCCCAGAAATCTGAGAAGGCTGTGGAGATGACTGCATATGCTCAGCTTGTGAACTACAACCACTATCTGTGCTAGAATATAAAGAAACTTCAGGCACATTCAATTTGTCTTTTTCATTTTCTCCCTTATGAGCACTACCTGGTTGTTTACAGTTGTGAGATACTTCTGAATTTTGCAACTGAACTTCACAATGGAAATGTGATGATTTCATAAATGGCAACTCACCATTAAGCTTCAAGTTCTTAACAGTGTCTGCTCCTTGTTCACAGGTTCTCCCATGAGAAAAAGGATATATCGTCACTCCAGGCCATAATGGGGATTCTTGATATTCCAGTTCCAGGTCTTCAATCTCTACATCAGCAGCTGTTTTGTTTCTATTATCTAGCTGATTTAATAAAATTGTAGATGGCATTATACTAGCAACAGACTTTTCTCCATTTTTCATTTTTAAATCAATCTCTTTTGCTGAATCTGATACTGAATGCATATGATCAGTAGCATTGGGATCGGTAGCTATATCTTCAATAAAGTCTCTAGATAGGAATCCACTTAAATTAGATTTTTCAGGAACTGAAAACTTGTCAAACACAGATTTTTCATGAAATAAATAAAGGTTTGCTTCCATTGTTATATCTAAAATAAATGGCAAAGAGCACAAGGGTCGAACAAGACACTTAAGCTCCTCTCGTAGGTGGGAAGCTGCAGGTAAAATAAGGAGGCTAAGTAAGGCTGTAGGATGATAATGATGACAAATTAAGCTTTGACAGGTACAAAGATGACTAATCCACCAGTCCAAGTAGCCAAGACTATTAAAAAAAAAAAAGCATAATTTTAGATTAACAAATACGTTTATTAACAATTTAATTTATGTTTACAGAAATGGTAATACCTTTTTCATTGATTTTCCAAACTTTTGATACCAAAATTAGCAAAATTGTTTTGAGACTAAATAATCAAAAGACCTATTAGGATTTCACTCCAGCAGATCTCCACTATACTATGAAAACCTTCAAGGTTTAGAGAAAAGTTGAGTTGAGGTTAGGTTCTCAATTTGGTTCATCTCACAGTACCAGTTCTGCTTAACAAAGTGGCCCACTGGGCACTCACATCGATTCGTCCAGACTTTGGGTCAAGCTAAACTGTACTTGTCACCATTAAAAGTTTGAGAATATATTTTTTTTGTATAAAATACATTTTATACGCATTTAGTTGACACTGCTTTTGCAAAGTATGGTAGATATGACTTAGCATGAACACTGGTCATGGTAATCAGCAGTTTCACAAAATAAAAAGTGGAATATACACAAAATATAAAGTGGAATCATACATCCAGTTATAAAAATTAAAAGTTAAGTAAAATACGGTATTTTTAACCACCTAACATGTGCATTTTTTTTTTTTTTTTTTTTAATGAAAACCCCAAACATGAGAGATATTAGAACGTATGGTACTTAGTACCGTGCTTGGTTGGAGGTTGAGAAGACTAAAGAAGATATTTGTTGATATTAGACTTGAACTTCTGTAGACTGTAATTTTCAGGAAATACACATGAAGGAAGGTTGTTCCAGAAAGCGGCAGTTGATTGAATAAACAAGGAAGAGGAAAAGTTGGTTCTGTCAGTTTGAAGTTGGACAGTAAATGGATGTTGGCTGGTGGCAGCACGTGTTCGGACTGTTTCGAAAGAGAGATTGGGAATTATAGAAGCCAACTGAGAAGAACAGTGCCCATGGAAGTATTTGTAGAAGAGGCATGCAACAGAAACAGTACGTCTATGAGACAGTGAGTGGAGAGTCTCTGTTAGAGATGAATCATTAATTAACCTAACTGCCCTCTTCTGAATGGAATCTAGAAGTCAGAGAGAGGTTTGCCCCCTAGATGTTGCAACATCTAGGGGGCACCGCCCTAGATGTTGCAACAATATTCCATGGTAGGGCGGATTTGCAATTTGTAACAGAGTGAACAGCTGTTTAGAAGAAAAGTAACGCGGAGAGTGAAAGAGAAAACCAAGTTTTTTAGAAGCAGAGGAAGAAATATTTCTAATGTGCTTGTGCCAAGAGAGATTAGAAGTCAGTGTAATCCCTAAAACAGATATACCATTATGCCTAGAAATCGGAGTGTCACCAAAGATAAGCATAGGAGCAGAAGAAACCTTTTTGTGAGAGTTGTTGTTATTGTCATTTGGTTTTTAAGAGCATTAGCAACTAAGGCCATATTGCTCCGGGGATATGCGGTAGTCATTTCCTGACTTTTCCACATCCTCCGTATTTGGTGGTCACGGGCTCGAACCCTGGTCTGATCAAGAAGCGTGTGCTACGCACTGCTGCTCCTGCACACCTGGCTACGGAGGTGCCTTTTTGTGAGAGAAGACAAGACTGAGTTTTAGAAGGATTGAAATCAACTAAGTTGTCTTTGCCCCACTGGAGATTTACCTGGAGATTGGCATTTAAGGAATTAGTAGCGGATATTCGAGAAGTTGAAGCTCATTGAGCAGGGCAAGGTTTTTCAAAATGGAAAGTGGAATGCAATGTGCTATCATTGGCAAAACTATGGATAGGATTTCAAATCAATGGAAGATGGTCAATAATATACAAGAGGAAAAGAGTGGGGGAAAGAACTGAACCTTGAGGGGCACCAGCATTAGTGGAGAAGTTAGAAGACAGAGACCCATCTACCATCACCCTCAGTAAGCGATCAGAGAGAAAACTGGATAACCAATTACAAAAGACAGTTGGCAAACCGTACAATGGAAGCTCATTCAGAAGACCTTTATGCCAAACATGATTGAAAGTCTTTGAGATGTCAAGAGCAACTGCTTGTGTTTCACCAACTTTTCCATTGAATTAGTCCATAAATGGGTAACATAAGCCAGAATATCACCAGTGGATCGACACTGACGGAATCCATACTGGCGATCGTTGATCTGATGAAAGGTTTCTAGATAGTTTAAGAGTTGTCAGTTAATTGATTTCTCCATTACTTTAGAAAGAATAGAAGTAATTGCAATTGGATGATAATTGGATGGGAGGGATTTATCACCCTTTTTAGGAACTGGCTGGATGTGAGCAAATTTCCAAGCAGAAGGAAAAACACCTTTGGAATAAGAAAGTGAAAAAAAGCAGCAAAGAACAGGAGTAAGTTCAGGAGCACAGGTTTTTTAGAACAAGTGGAGAAATACCATCAGGACCTCAAGCTATCTTAGCATTGAGATTCATCAAAATCCTTCTGACGGAAGATCACAGGAGGCATTGAATGGGGCGTGTTGGGAATGGTGGGAGGTGTTTTATCAAGATCATTAATACAACAGTTGGAAGAAAAACGGGATACTAGCAGATCCGTTTTATCCTTGGCTGATGTGACAACAGAACCATCTGGTTTGGACAGAGGTGGGAGCAGAGACGGGCAAAAGTTGTGGCCAATGGCTTTGGCAAGAGACCAGAATGCTCGGCTACCATTAGGGCAAGAAGCAAGTTTTCTACTCTTAGCCTGTTCAAAATCTAGTTTGGACTGATTAATAACTGCTTTACAACTGTTGCGAGGTTTGGTGTAGGCAGAAAATGAAACTGAAGAATTAGAAACAAGCCAATTACGATATGCAACATTCTTCTCTTGAACAGCCTTAGCACATTTATTGGAAAATCAAGGTTTGGATAAAGGACGAGACTTTAAAGTGGAGTGTGGAATAAAGGATTTCATTCCTGCAAGAATAATTTCACTGACACGATCTGAGCAAACGTTGACATCAGAAGTTTTGAAACGGTAATCCGACCAAGGAAAAGAAATCTCGCAGGTCAATCCATTTTGCATTCTTGTAATGCCAAACAATAAGGTTGGGAATAGCCATGAGATAAAGGCTCCATTGGAGAAGAGACAATCACCAAGTTGTGATCTGAGGTGCCAAAAGGACCTCTCACTTCGACCGTGTATTTAGAAGGGTTGTTTGTGAGAAAAAGATCAAGTGTACTACAATAATTAAAGAGCAACACCAGCCAAGGAATTAAAAATTTACTATAAAAATAAAATATACAGAATATAATGAAATAATGTGATACACTATCTTTAATTATTGTAGTACGGAATTTCCCAGCCCCGTAGGCCTGTTTGAAGATAAAGATCAAGTGTGTTGGCTGTATGGTTAGGATTGTCCGGTATTCTTGTAGGTAAATGAACAATCTGTGCAAAGTCATTAGTAATTGTAAAAGCCTCAGAATCTCTACCAGCTGGGTCGGTGTGACTAGAAAATGGAAGCCAGCTGGAGTTGTGAACATTAAAATCACCAAGGAAAATTACCTCAATGTTAGGAAAGTTGGACTGGAGAAAGTTAAGTTGCAAAGAGAGAAAGTCAAAGAATTCCAAGTGATTAGTGGAGTTGGGAGAATGGTAGAGAGAACAGATGAATTTGACACAATGAGGTAGAGAGATTTTAAGCCAGAGAAGATCAAAAAGTGGAGTGTCTTAGTATGCAGTGTTCACCAATCAGTTTTTTTGGAGAAAAGACAATTAAAATTAAGCATTTAATTTAATATATTTAATTATAATAATTAATTAACAGTAATAATTATGTATTGAATTAATTAATACGTAATAATTATATTATTTTATTATTAATTATTACACTATTTATTTTTATTATCAATGAGTTCATTGTTAGAACATGTTTCCATCTGTTTGTAGTAGAGGTGGGTAGTTTGAATAAATTCAAGGAAGAACTACATAAATTATTGAAGGAGATGGACAGGCTGGAAGGTTTTTTGTTTTGAATGGTGTTTTATAAGTTTGCCTTCTTGAATCATTCACCACC
This sequence comes from Mastigoproctus giganteus, assembly GCF_048544385.1. Classification (NCBI taxonomy): domain Eukaryota; kingdom Metazoa; phylum Arthropoda; class Arachnida; order Uropygi; family Thelyphonidae; genus Mastigoproctus; species Mastigoproctus giganteus. The sequence goes on along the minus strand of NC_143577.1, from coordinate 131,443,415 downwards.
CAGGTTAGGCAAGCGAAGGCCGACTACGAGAAATCGTTGGCAAAAGATGCAAAGAAAAACAACTCTTCTTTATTTATATAAACTCTAGAAGGAAGGGGATGAATCAGATTGGTCCACTTGATATTGGTGGTACGACTGTTGATGATCCTGCTCACATAGCTGAAAACATGAATGAGTATTTTGCATCTACATTCACACATGAGAATTTCTGTAATGAAGGGAAGGACAGAAGTTTACTAAACAGGGAGCTAAATGATTTTGTAATAACGGAGATCAAAGTGGAGAAGAAATTGAAGTTAAACATAAAAAAGGCACCTGGGATGGGTGGAATCTATCCAGTTATATTGAAGGAGGCAGCGAGGGAACTTAGCAAATCCTTAGTCATAATTATAAGAGCATCCTTAGATTCAGAGGAGGTCCGCATGGACTGGATATGTGCAAATGCATCCTCAATTCACAAATGGAGTTCAAAGGGTGACACAAATAATTAACAGACCTGTTAGTTTAAATTCTGTTCCGGAGAAAATAATGGAGTCTCTGGTTAAAGAAGTGATGCATGATCACCTAGACAAGACTGCAATAACTGTTCAGACAGTATGGACACTGCTCTACGTGTACTAATGTTATTAGTGGAGGCCCCCAAGGTTCGATGCTGGGTCCATTGTTGTTTTGTGTATTTATCAATGATATTGATGAAGGTATATCAGGCTTAGTGTCAAAGTTTGCAGATGATACAAAGGTTGGCAAGGTTGTTAATGACGGTAATGGCAGTGTGCTACTGCAACAGGATCTGGAAAAGTTAGGCGGATGGGCAGAGAAGTGGCAACTAAAGTCCAAGATTGACAAATGCATACGGGAAGCACTAAACCAAGAGAAACGTACCAACTGTGTGGTACTACACTCAGGGAGGTGGAGAATGAAAAAGACCTTGGGGTAACTGTGCAGTCAGATATGAAGTTCTCTGAGCAGTGCAGACACGTTGCCAAAGCAGGTCATGGAGTTTTGTAAATGATATATCCCCTTGTATAAGGCAATGGTCAGGCCACACCTTGAGTACTGCATACGGGACTGTAGGCCTCATTTTTAGGAAAAATGTAGAGTTGCTAAAATGAGCACAGAGAAGGGCAACAAGATTGGTATGAGGAACAAAGGGGTGCTCTTACCAAGAGAGGCTTAAGTTCTGCAAGTTGCAGCATCTGGAGACTAGGCACCTGCGAGGTGATCTGACTGAGGTGTATAAGGTCTTGAATGGTTGGAGCAGGCTCAATGCTGATGTGATACTTCCGCTTGCTCAGATTAAGAACCTGAGGGGGCATAGATTCAAATTGAGGAAAGACAGTTGTAGAATAGATGTGCGTAAGTTTGCCTTTAGCCAGTGGGTAGTTGATTGCTGGAACAGATTTCTATCTGTTGTTGTGGAAGTTGATAGCTTAAATAAATTTAAGGCTGAACTAGACAAACATTTGGAGTGGCCTGATAGGTGAAAATGGGAAGGGTGTTTTTTTTTTTTTTTGTTTTTGGCTAATGATATATAAGTTTGTTTTCTTGCCTCGTATGCCTCAACTAATGCTATTGCTAACCTCACTACCAATAATATTGACATGGTGCCCAACACTGGAAACCTCCAGAAAACCCATGAGGAAAAGATCAGGAAGTACACGGACCAAACCAGGATATCAAAGACATGTGGCATATGCAACAAGTAATGACTATCCCAGATCATCATGTCGACCCTACATAACAGCCTAACAACAATAGGTCTCCCAGATAACACATAAAAGGAACTCCAGAAAATTGCAATCTCGAACACCTGTAGGATAGTTAGAGAGTTCCTCGACCAACAGTAACACCAGATATACCCTGGGCACTTGGTACCCGTACCCATCACGGGGTAGAACCTCCACCACTCAGGGCGCAATAATATTAATACACTAAAATATCGTTAATAAAAACTCAGCTTATACGAAGTACTTGTTTATATGAAGCCCATACCATTCCCCTACAAATGGATAAACTTTTGTATGTAAATATATTCATTTATTGCAAAATTCGGTTAATATGTATTACAAAGTTCATTTTCACTCTGTGAGAAATAAATATTGTTATTTGTATGTTTAATACAAACCTTGGCACAGTTGTTCAATTATTGGCCCTATTATTTCCTCTGGCCACCCGGTTCCCTGCTTCCCGAAGAATGGCACTGACTTGTTAGAATTTACTTTTGTGTAAACAAAACCAGTTTATGGTAGCTACAACATAAGTGCACTCTGAAACACATCACTGTGAAGGGATGAGCTGTAAATTAATTTAACAGAAAAAGAATAAAAAAAGTTTTTCTAAGTTGTTTACATATACTACCTAGCTCTTCATCGAATTAAGGTCAGTTGAAATTGTTACAGCAGTTCAAAGAGTCTTTTGGTACAGCATACAGTAATTATTTTTTGTGCTATTTTATCTGAGCTGATGTATTTTTTTTGAACGTGTCTTTAAATTAATTTAAAGTTTGGTTATATTAAATCTCATGGCAACAAAACATAAATGGACGGAATTAAGCCTGGAAATTAAACTGAAAATTATACAAGAACCTGATAGGATGGAATGAAGCAAAATGGACATTACAAAGGAATACAACATCCCTTTACCTACTTGATCTACAATACTGAAAAACCAAAAAAAAAAACTGATGTTCATGACACTGGGGTAATGATAAAAAAACGGGAAACAAATTCGTAGTGCAAAACACAAGGAGCTTGAAACAAAACTTTTGAGTGTGTCTTATTTGCAGATATCAGGTCCAATTTTGCAAGAAAAGGCAAATTATCTGGCTCAGCAACATGGAATTAGTGACTTCAAATGCAGCAGTGGCTGGCTCTAAAGAATTAAAAACAGGAATAACTTGGTTTCATGAAATGTTTGTAGTGAGGCTGGACTAGCTGACAAAGATAAGGCTACAGATTGGTTGTGTTCTGCACAGTCCATTCTTGAAAAATATGAGGCATAGGATATTTTTAATCTTGACGAGACAGGTTCATTTTATAATTTGCTGCCAAATAAAACATTTGCTGTTCGAGGAGAGTATTGTCATGGTGGAACTGTTCTGTTATGCTGCAATTCAGATGGCTGTACAAAACTACACCCACTTGTGATTGGTAAGTTTTCCAAGCCAAGATGTTTTAAACAAGTTAACCAACTTCCCTGTGATTATGAGGCCAATAGAAGTGCTTGGCTCACAGACAAAATTTTTTAGTCTTGGTTATCAAAAGTGGACAGAAGAATGGCTTCAGAAAAAAGGAACATTTTGATGCTTCTAGATTGTTGTATTGTTGTACAGCACATTCTGCCAAGACACTTAAGTTGACAAATATATGGCTGCTGTTTTTACCTCCCAATACCACTAGTTTTATGCAGCCAGTGCATTATCAAGGCATTATTTATAACCTCAAGAGAGCATATAGAGCCTACCTGATAAGTACTTGATCTGCAACTTAGGAGGAAACAATTTGCAGCCAAATTGGAATGTCTTGGATGCTATCCATAATCTTGTTATTGATTGGGACAGTATTGCGTCAAGTGTAATAATCAACCTCTTCAGAAAAAAGAGAGGTTTTGCAGAGAATATCATTAAAAAGCATGGTCCAGCAGACGAATGTGATAGCAACATTGAGGAATGGAGGAAATTGAAGGAGTATATGGATTTTGTTGGCAAATTTGAAGAGTTTGTGAAGTTGGATGATCAAGTTGCTACCACAGCAATGCCGACACCAGAAGGGCTGCTGAGCACCAAGCGAAACGATGATGTTTTTGTTACAAGTGACAGCAAAAGTGAAGCACGCACACGCACACACACTGCATTGAGCATAATAGAGAATGTGTTGGCCTGCAGTAACATTGATAAAGAAACAACTATTGCATTTGATAATGTCTGTGCTGTTGTTAAAAATGCATATAGGACAGAAACTGTGCAAAAACAACATTGGATTCTTTCTGTAAATTAGATTAATTTATTAAAAAGTTAATGGTTTGTATGTCTCCTTTTATATTAAGATTGTAATTCTTTTTACTGTGATACTAAAATATTGTATATATCAAAATATATACTGTACAATATTCTTATTTCCGGCGATTGTTTTTCTCTTACTTTTCTCACAAATAAAATCTTTAAAAAATGTTTTATTCCTATTACTGTATTGTTAGACAAGGCTCTTGTTTTATTATTTTTTATGTTTATTATTTTATTTTATTAATTTAAATAATTTTTAATTATTTTTCGATATTAATATCCTTAGATATATATGTATATTAATATCCTTAGATATAGTATGTACCACAAAAAACCTCATTCAAATTTTGATACTTTTGGTGGACCTAATTATTACAGAAAGTGAAAATTTAGGTCCCTTGAACTTTGTATTAACGAGATTCAACTGTAATAATCAAGACTAACGTCATGAAGAATTTGACAGCTCCTGTAATCTTGGAACAAATCAAGCAGGATGTGAGCAATCAACTACAAAGAACAAAAAATATGGACAACATCGAACCAGAGGAGGAAGAGCAAGAAGAAATACAACCAGAGCAGCTGAAGTGGAAAGAGATCAGGTCATATCCAGAATAGAAGACAAGTGGAAGGCCCTAACAGAATTCAAAGGAATGGACCCCACAAAGACCCAAGTGATAGTGAAGCAGAGACCCAACAGAATCCTATGGAAAGTCACAGACAACCTCAATCGGCAAATAATACATTACCTCAACAACAATGGAGGCCATCCAATGAGTTGCCATAGCAGCCACTTGGATTAATGGAAGAGAAATGAGAGACCAGCAACAGAAGAATCAAAACCACATCGAACCACCAGCTTGGGAAAGAAGGCTTCAGCAGATGATAGAAGAATTAAGAGTCAAGATATGCCAATTGACCCAGTTCCAACAAGGTAATAGAAGTAAAAAATTTATTAGAAAAGCATCCTCAAGAGAGCAAACATGAGAGACACACTGAAGCAGAACCTCCTCGCACTCAGCAAGAGACTACGCAGATACAAAGAGAGCTATAAGAGGAAAATAAAAAATAATCTTCACTGAAAACCAAAGTGTCCTCTATGGGAGTATTGTACAAGAGAGGAAAGATGGAAACAGACCATCCAAGAAGAAGATGATCGAGGATTTCGGGGGAAACATATGGAGCAGTGAAGTAAAACATAACAGCTGAGCCCCATGGATAGAACTAGAATGGGAGATTCAGGAGAAAGAAGCGCGCACACATGCACGCACGCACACGGTCGACCAGAAAGTCCACAAAACTGGTGACACCCCAGGAATAGATAACGTACACACAGAAGCATCTAGCAGAGCAATTCACCTGAATGATAAGGCATCCAGATACAATCCCAGAATTTCATACTCAAGGAATTGTATATCTGAAGGCTAAAGACCAAGATACAATAAATCGGGCAATATATATGCTGATCACCTGTCTCTCAATGATGTACAAGATCCTGACCAGCTGCATAACCAAGATATCAGACCACTTGTAGAGCCAGAACATAATGGCCAAACAGCAGAAAGGATGCAAGTAGTAATTAACCATTGATGCCAGTTATAGACAAGCCTACAAGAAGTGCTAGAACCTGTACATGTAAGTGGTGGATGATTGAGTATGGTGGATTTCAAAGAATGAAGGAAAAATCTGTACACTATCTCCCACCTGAGATACATGGATTACATCAAGCTCTAGGTGGCAACGGAGAAGCAACTCCAGATCACCGAAGAATTCAACAATCATATCAGGATGAAATGGACTGCATCAGGGCAAATTAGTCGGCTGAAATTTATCAGCTGCAGACTAGTAAAGAGATTGAAGAAATGATGGGGGAGAAACCTACAAATACCTGGGGATGATGCAGGCTCAGCAGTTAGAGCACAAGGAGATCAAGAACTGCCTGCCCAAAAAATACCTTCAGAAACTCAGAAGCCTGCTCAAAGCAAAGCTGAACAGTGGAAGAAAAAAGTTAAAGCAATAACACCTATACAGTACCAGTACTAACATACTTCATTAGAATCACAGATTAGACTAACACTGAGCTGGATAATATCAAGAGAAAGACAAGGACAATTACTAAGAGCTGCCAACACCACCCAAAGTCAGCCATGGAGACTGTCAATAGCTCGGAAAGAAAATGGAAGGGCCTGATAGACCTCATTGAACAACAGATGACAGCGATAATTAACCTGAAGGATTACTTCCAGAAAAACAGTAGCACTCTATCAGGCCATAAGGAAGACACATACAGCATACCCCACTTAACCTAAGCAAGGAGTTCCCTTCCGCCCAGAAGGCACGAACAAAGTTAGAAATATGGGCAAACAAGACACTCCATGGTAGACCATACAATGAACTCCACCAAGGCCACATAAATAAAATGGCTTCCAATGCATAGCTCATGAGCGGGAAGCTCTTCCCTGAGAATGAAGGATTCATTCTCACCATCCAAGAACAGGTAATCAACACCAGAAATTATAGAAAATACAATGCTAAGGAGCCCGGAGTGTCAGATTACACATTTCGACAATGCTACCTGGCCTCAGAAATGATACAACACATCACCGCAGAATGCAAGGCTTATATGGCATCAGCAAAAAAAAAAAAAAAAAAAGCCAACACTTCCCATACATATGCCCATCCCTTCTGACAGTTTGTCTAGTTCTTCCTTGAATTTATTTAAACAATCCACCTCCACAACACCAGATAGGAGTCTGTTGTTCAAACGCTCAACCACCTGCTGGCTGAAGGCATTCCACACATCTACCTTGCACCCATCCTTCCTCAGTTTGAATTTATAACCCCTAATGTGTGTGTGTGTCTGGGTAAGAGGAAGGATGCCATCATCATTGAGCTTAATTAATCCATTTAAAGATTCAATGATTCCTTAATCAGATCTCCTCGTATGTGCTTAGCCTCCAGATATTTCAATTTCTGATTCTGGGAAATCAAAATCTGGGTGATTCCTTTTCCAGCCTCATATTTCATGCAATGTAAAACAGCACATCTGTTTAATCAAAATTCACAGAATTTTTAAGAAATTTTGAACTTAGAGGCAATGTTTTACTTTTTTTGTGAAAACAATGGAGAAAAGTGTTATGACATAAAGGGTGAAAACAAGTCAAAAAGTCATATTCACCATTGTTAATCTGGAAGGGTGGAAGATATGCTAACAATTTTTTCAGAGATACTACAGTTATACTCTGTTACATACAAGGCTGCCAAAAATATATTACAAGACCTGTCAGAAATACACAACTTCACAATCAGAAAACATATTTCTGAAAACTGGCCCTGCATGATTAGCACAGCTCACGGGAAGGTTATGACCAGGGAAAATTTATGTAAGTAAACAATCAGCATGTATGACATATCATCTTAGTTTTGAAATGCTGCATTTCTTTTTGCATTTGTTTCCATACTATACGCATTGTTCTTATGATGGCCTTTAAGGTTGTCATAGACATTCTCTCAGATATGCCAGACGAGCTGTACTTGCTACCTGGGAGTCTAAAACACTGATGGAACTGATATTCAGGTGACATTCAAGATCATGTGTACCCAATTTCGGCAAAGTCCGGACGGTCTGTGACAGCCAAATCCTCTACTTGCTCCTTTACAATGGTGGAACCGTTAGTAACCCTGGGTATAACCTCCATTCACATGCACACTGTGGACGAACAACCAGGTGTGAATCAACGTAAGCAGGAGCTGAGTTGTGGCACCCACACCACATGGAGGAATGTCACCCCTCTGTGTTACCAGGCAATACTAGGTGGTAGATGACTCTCATCGACCGGTGAAATACCACCACTTTGCTTATTGGAGGCTTGAAGTGGTGGAATTCATATTTAGTCTCCAGAGCTATGTTCCGGTCAACCCTTCCCCATCTCTTCCAATCATGCAGTATGACTGATGACATTTAAGGTTATGATGAACATCATGCCGAGATACAATCTTCCTTACATTTCGAGGGTACAGCTCTAAAACGGTATTCGCAGGCCAGCATTTGTTAGTACACCAGACCGAACCTATTGGTAACTCTTTAGCAGGCTTCTGGATCAGTTGGTGTATAATCTTGCTACCTCTACTCTGCCAGATAGTGACTCGAGGGAGTCCGAGTAGTGTGCATGCAGGAGGCATTGTCGAGGCCACGTTATGTCAAGGATCTGGGTATTACTGATGATATTAAGAGTAGGTGACTGGCGGAATTACTTAACAAGTACAGGTCACTGTTGAAAAAAAGCTATGAATTAGGGTTGAATTTGAAAGCGTCTGCAATTCTGCTCAGACAAGATAGGAGGGAGTATATGATGAGAGCGGCGTTGATCAATTCAGTCCTGGAAAGATTGTGCAAGGTTCAAGGGGCAGAAGCCTGGTCTGTCCTTGTTAACAGAAGAGACTGCTTATTCAGGGATGGGATACACTTAAATAGAAAGGGTGCAAGAATATTTGCTGATGCTATCAAGGCAGTGTTAGGTGGGTCGGAAAACTGCTAGCTTGGGGGGGGGGATACAAGGACTAATAGATTAACAGTAGCCATTGGCAGAAGTGAAAGTGATTCTTGCACTGCTTCTATTGGAATGAGCAGAAGCCTGGAAAACAAGATGCAGGGTACTTCAGAGACTGCTGGGAGTCATTGCGGTACAAGTAAACACATGGATTCTGTTAGGGCAGTTAAGAATAGGAACAGATGCATGTATACTTGCATGTACACCAATGCTAGGAGTTTGGTAAATAAATTTGATGAATTTGAGGTATTGCTCAAAACATCAAAGGCAGATACTGTTTGGATATCAGAGACATGGTGTCATACAGATAAGGAGTACAGAACTGCAATTTGGGGAGTACAATGTGTACAGAAAGGACAGACATGATAGGATGGGAGGAGGGGTTATGCTATTAGTTAAGAAACACATAATATCCAAGGAAGTGAAGCCAGTCGACATCGCTGGACAGTGCAGTGTTGAGTCAGTTTGGTGTGACACAAGCATTGGGAGATCAAAATTGAGAGTAGAAGTGTGCTATAGGCTTAATGACTCTGATGAGTATAATAAGAAACTGTACAGGGAAATAGAGTGGGCCAGTAAATCAGAAAGTCTTATAATGGGGGATTTTAATTTCCCAGATATTGACTGGAATTTGTGGGTTGGTCACTCACACACTAGCAAGGCTTTTCTGGATTTATTGGATGATTGTTTTCTACATCAGCATGTTCAGGAGGAACTACAGGGAGTAATACTCTTGATCTGATTATCAGTAGTGATTCTTCATGCATTAAGAATCTGCAAATAAAGGAACCACTAGGTGGCAGTGATCACAGTGTGCTGAAGTGGGATTTACTCAAAGTGGTAACTACAATCATTGGTAAAGGGAAGGATTTTTGATTTCGTAAATGCGACTATGATGGTCCGAGACAGTATTTAAATTCTATACAGTGGGACTAACTGATGATGTTACCAACGGCAAATTCAAAATGGGAAGCATTCAAAGAATTTATCTTGGAAGCTACTAGGCTTTACATACCAAATAAGAAATATTGTTCAAGGTTTAAGCCTAAATGGATGTCAGATGAATTAATCAGACATATGGCAGAGAAGAAAAATGCATGGGATACATATACATTAATGGGTGACATGGAAGCCTATGATAGACATAAGATGGTCTGTAACCAAGTCACAAAGGAGATTAGGCAGGCAAAGGCAGATTATGAGAACTCCTTGGCAAAGGATGCAAAGAAAAACAGAAAAGAGTTCTTTACCAATGTAAATTCTAGAAGAAAAGGGATGAATCAGATTGGTCCACTGGATATTGATGGTTCAACTGTTGATGATCCTGCTCAGATGGCTAACAAACTAAACAAGTATTTTGCATCTACATTCACACATGACGAGTTATTCAGGAAAGGGAATGCCAGAGGTGAAGAAAACTCTGGCAGTGAGCTAGATGATTTTGTAATAACTGAGAGGAAAGTGGAGGAGAAATTGTTGAGGATAAACATAAAAAAGGCACCTGCGGTGGATGGGATCTATCCAGTTATATTAAAGGAGGCAGCAAAGGAAGTAAGCAAAACCTTGGAAATAATTATGAGAGTTTCTTTGGACTCAGGGGAGGTACCCATAGATTAGAGATGTGCAAATCTGACCCCAATTCACAAAGGAGGATCAAAGGCTGACACAAGTAATTATACACCTGTGAGTTTAACTTCTGTTCCAGGAAAATTATTGGAGGCACTGGTTAAAGAAGCACTGCAGGATCATCTAAACAAGACTTCAGTTATAGCTCGGACACAGCATGGTTATGTTAAAGGGAAGTCTTGCCTGACCAATTTGATTGGATACTATGATGCAGTCACAAAGCAACTGGATGCAGGGAATAACTTTGATATCATATATTTGGATCTTAGAAAGGCTTTTGATACTGTTGCACATGGAAGAGTGCTGCACAAATTGGAGCAGTGTGGCATTGGAGGCAAATCGCTGCTAGGGTTAAAGGGATGGTTGAGATGGAGTAGACAGAGAGTAGTAATCAATGGACACTGCTCATCGTGGACTAATGTTATTAGTGGAGTCCCTCAGGGTTCATTGTTGTTTTCTGTATTTATAAATGATATTGATGATGGAAAGGTTGAGAAGGTGGGCTGAGAGGTGGCAAATGAAGTTTAAAATTCCCAAATGTAAAGTACTACATATGGGAAACAGTAACCCCAGAGTAACGTTTCAACTCTGTGGAACTACACTGACAGTGGTAGAGAATGAAAAAGAACTGGGGGTAATTGTGCAGGCAGATATGAAGTTTTCTGAGCAGTGCAGATGGGCGGCAAGAGTATCTCATGGTGTATTGTCAATGATACACAGGAATTTTTCTAGCAGGGATAAGGAGATGATTATTCCCTTGTATAAGGCAATGGTCAGGTCACACCTTGAGTACTGTATACGGGTCTGGTAGCCTCATTTCAAGAAGGATGTAGAGCTGCTGGAACGAGTACAGAGAAGTGCAACAAGATTAGTGAATGGAACAAAGGGGTGCTCTTACGAAGAAAGGCTTAAGTTTTGGAAATTACAGTGTCTGGAGACTAGGCACCGGCGAGGTGATCTGATAGAGGTGTATAAAGCCTTGATGGTGTGAGCATGCTCAATGCTGATGGGATTCTTCCTCTTGCTCAGAATAATCACCTGAGAGGACATAATTCAAATTGAGGAAAGACAGATGTAGCATAGATGTGCAGAAATTTGCCTTTAGCCAGCGTGTAGTTGGTTGGTGGAACAGACTTCCATCCCTTGTTGTGGAAGTTGATAGCTTAAATAAATTTAAGGCTCAGCGGGACAGGTATTTCGAACGAACGGAGGTGTGAAGCAAAAGGGTTTTTTTTTTTTTTGGCTGATGCGGCATAAGCTTGCTTTCTTGCATCATATGCCTCTACTAATGCGAATGCTACTATTCTTACCATATCCATGCCATATCCAAAAATTTCATTACTTCATACAGCATGTCCACCACTCCCACTTTTTCTTATTATCAAATACACCATGAATTGTCAAACTAATAGAGTACGCTTATCCGCAAAAAGATCTAAACCTCCCAAACACTTCCTAGTTCATTTCACAAATACACCTGGTCTCAATTCTAATCTCAAATAATCGTCCCATTGCAATTATTTCTTGTCTTTCTAAAGTTATGGAGAAATTAATCAACTGCCAATCTTAAACTAATTAGAACCCTTCTGTCTGATCAATGATCACCAGTATGGATTCTGTCAGTGTCAATCCAGTGGTGATATTCTGGCTTTAGCATTAGTAGAGGCATTTGATGCAAGAAAGCAAGCTTATGCAGCATCAGCCAAAAACAAATTTTTTTTTTTAAATATATAAATAAATAAATAAATAAAAAATAATCACTTCCACTTCACCCCTCTGTTCATTCGAAATACCTGTCCAGCTGAGCCTTAAACTAATTTAGGCTATCAACTTCCACGACAAGGGATGGAAGTTTATTCCACCAACCAACCACCCGCTGGCTAAAGGCAAATTTCTTCATGTCTATCCTACATCTGTCTTTTCTCAATTTGAATTTATGCCCTCTCAGGTGATTATTCTGAGCAACAGGAAGAATCCCATCAGCAATGAGCATGCTCAAACCATTCAAGGCTTTATACACCTCTATCAGATCACCTCGCTAGTGCCTAGTCTCCAGACACCGTAATTTGCAAAACTTAAGAATTTCTTCGTGAGAGTACCCCTTTGTTCCATTCACTAATCTTGTTGCCCTTCTCTGTACTCGTTCCAGCAGCTCTACATCCTTCTTCAAATGAGGCCTCCAGACCTGTATACAGTACTCAAGGTGTGGTCTGACCATTGCCTTATACAATGGAATAATCACCTCCTTATCCCTGCTAGAAAAATTTCTATATATCATCGACAATACACCACGAGCTACTCTTGCAGCCCATCTGGACTACTCAGAAAACTTCATATCTGCCTGCACAACCACTCCCAGGTCCCTTTCATTCTCTACCACTGTCAGTGTAGTACCACAGAGTTGATACGTTGCTCTGGGGTTGCTGTTTCTCATACGTAGTACTTTACATATGTCATGTTAAACTTCATTTGCCACCTCGAAGCCCATCTGCTCAACCTTTTCAGATCCTGTTGCAGTAGCATAGTGTCAGTAGTGTCCTTGACAACCCTGCCAACCTTCGTATCGTCGGCAAACATGGATATTAAGCTTGATATACCATCATTGATATCATTTATAAATACAGAAAACAATAATGGACCCAATACTGAACCCTGAGGGACTCCACTAATAACATTAGTCCACGATGAGCAGTGTCCATTGATTACCACTCTCTGTCTTCTTCCCCTCAACCACCCCTTTATCCACAGCAGCAATTTGCCTCCAATGCCACACTGCTCCAATTTGTGCAGCAGTCTTCCATGTGCAACAGTATCAAAAGCCTTTCTAAGATCCAAGTATATAATATCAAAGTTATTCCCTGCATCCAGTTCTTTTGTGACTGCATCATAGTATCCAATCAAATTGGTCAGGCAAGACTTCCCCTTAACAAAACCAAGCTGTGTCTGAGCTATGACTGAAGTCTTGTCTAGATGATCCTGCAGTGCTTCTTTAAACAGTGCCTCCATTAATTTTCGAGGAACAGAAGTTAAACTAACAGGTTTATAATTATTTGTGTCGCCCTTTGATCTTCCTTTGTGAATTGGGGTTATATTTGCACATCTACAGTCCATGGGTACTTCCCCTGAGTCCAAGGAAGCTCTCATAATTATGGCTAAGGGTTTGCTTACTTCCTTTGCTGCTTTCTTTAATATAACTGAATAGATCGCATCAACCCCAGGTGCCTTTCTTGTATTTATCTTCAACAATTTCTCCTCCACTTTACTCTCAGTTATTACAAGATTCTCTAGCTTACTGCCAGAGTTTTCTTCACCTCTGGCATTCCCTTTCCTGAATAACTCCTCATGCGTGAATGTAGATGCAAAATACTCGTTTAGATTGTTAGCTACCTGAGCAGGATCATCAACAGTTCACCCATCGATATCAAGTGGACTAATCTGATTCATCCCCTTCCTTCTAGAGTTTACATAAGTAAAGAACTCTTTGCTGTTTTTCTTTGCATCCCTTGCCAAGGATTTCTTGTAATCTGCCTTCGCCTGCCTAACCTCCTTTGTAACTTGGTTACAGATCAACTTGTATCTATCATAGGCTTCTGTGTCACGTGTTAATTTGTATGTATCCCATGCATTTTTCTTCTCTGCCATATGTCTCATTAGTTCATCTGACATCCACTTAGGCCTAAACCATGAACAATATTTCTTAGTTGGTATGTAAAGCCTAGTAGCTTCCAAGATAGGTTCTTTGAATGCTTCCCATTTTGAATTTGCTGTTGGTAACATCATCAGTTGGTCCCACTGTATAGAATTTAAATACTGTCTCAGTCTATCGTAGTTGCTTTACGAAAGCAATAACCCTTCCCTTTACCCCTAATGGTAGTTACCTCTTTGAGTAAATCCCACTTCAGCACACTGTGATCACTGCCACCTAGTGGTTCATTTACCTGCAGATTCTTAATGAATGAAGAATCACTACTGATAATCAAATCAAGAGTATTACTCACTAGTTGCCTCCCGAACATGCTGATGTAGAAAACAATCATCCAATAAATCCACAAAAGCCTTGCTAGTGTGTGAGTGACCAGCCCCCAAATTCCAGTCAATATCTGGGAAATTAAAATCCCCCATTATAAGACTCTCTGATTTACTGGCCCACTCTATTTCCCCGTACAATTTCTTATTATACTCATCAGAGTCATTAGGCCTATAGCACACTCCTACTCTCAATTTTGATCTCCCAATGCTTATGTCACACCAAACTGACTCGATACTGCACTGTCCAGCAATGTTGACTGGCTTCACTCCCTTGGATTTTATGCATTTCTTAATTAATAGCATAACCCCTCCTCCCTTCCTACCCTGTCTATCCTTTCTGTAGACATTGTACTCCCCAAATTCCAGTTCTGCATTCCTTATATCTGTGTGACACCACGTCTCTGAAATCCCCACAATATCTGCCTTTGATGTTTTGAGCAATACCTCAAATTCATCAAATTTATTTACTAAAACTCCTAGGATTGGTGTACACGCAAGTATACATGCACCTGTTCTTTTTCTTAGTTACCCTAACACAACCTATGTGTTTATTTGTACCCCAATGATTCCCAGCAGTCTCTGAACTATCCTGCATCTTATTTTCCAGGCTGCGGCTCATTTCAATAGAAGCAGTGCAAGAATCACTTTCACCTCTGCCAGTGGCTACTGTTAATCTATTAGTCCTTGTATCCCCCCAATCTAGCAGTTTTCCGACCCACCTAACACTGCCTTGATAGCATCAGCAAACATTCTTGCACCCTTTCTATTTCAGTGTATCCCATCCCTGTAGAATGGCTTATGTTACTCATTTATGGACAAATTCAATGGAAAAGTTAGGGGGAACACAAGCAGTTGCTCTTGACATCTCAAAGGCTTTCGATCATGTTTGGCATAAAGGTGTCCTAAACAGGCTTCCAACTTATGATTTGCCAACTGGTTTTTGCAAATGGTTATCCTGTTTTCTCTGTGATCTCTCACTGAGGGTGATGGTAGTTGCCTCTCTATCCTCTAACTTTTTCACTAATGCTGGTGTCTCCCAAGGTTCATTTCTTTCCCCCACTGTTCTCCTCTTGTGTATTATTGACCTTCTTCCATTGACTGGAAACCCTACCCATAGTTTTGCCAATGACAGCACATTGCATTCCACTTTCCATTTTGAGAAACCTTGCCTTGCTCAATCAACTTCAACTTCTCGAATATCCGCTACCAATTCCTTAAATGCCGATCTCCAGATAGTGGGGCAAAGACAACTTGGTTGATTTCAATCCTCCTAAAACTCAGTCTTATCTCATATCTCACAAAAAGGATTCTTCTGCACCTATGCTTACGTTTGGTGACACTCCAATTTCTAGGCAAAACGATATATAGAGATATATAATCATTTTGCCTAGAAATTCTACAGGGATGGAATCAGGGTAATCCCCAAAAGAGTTTGGGGATTACCCTGATTCCAAATCACTCTTGGCAAAAGCACATTACAATTAATCTTCTACATCTAAAAAACTTGGTTTTCTCTTTCGCTCTCAGCGTTACTTTTCTTCCAAACAGCTGCTCACTCTGTACAAATTGTAAATTTGCCCTACCATGGAATATTGTTCTCACATCTGGGGGCACCGCCCCCAGAACCTCTCTCAGGCTTCTAGATTCCATTCAGGTTAATTAACGACTCCTCTCTAACAGTCTCTCTCTACTCGCTGTCGCAGCTGCATGCATTTTCTACAGATACTTCCACAGGTACTGTTCTTCTGAATTGGCTTCTATAATTCCCGCCTCTCTTTCTAGACAGTCTGAACATGCCGCCACCAACATCCATTCTCCAATGGAGCTATTAAACTTATTGTTAACTTGAATTCTTCTAAAAATCAGTCCTGTGTGTGTTTGTTATTTGGTTTTTAGGAGCATTAGCAACTAAGGCCATATTGCTCCGGGATATGCTTTGGTCATTCCCTGACCTTTCCGCATCCTCCGTATTTGGTGGTGATGGGCTCGAACCCCGGTCTAATCAAGAAGCGTGTGCTACGCACTGCTGCTCCTTCCCACCTGGCTACGGAGGCACCTATCAGTCCTGTGTAACCATAAAATAATATATATTTGTCCCATACTCATCTGTGATGACGCAGATTTCTAGACAAAATCATGCTGACTTCTAAACTCATAGCATAACCACACGAAATACTGCTTCCTCTGCATTAAAAAAAATTGTCTTTTTTGCTGTTTTAATTACTTTCCTTCTAAATGGCAATAGAGCATACAAAACTCAAACCTGTCCTAACACAAATGGTATAGCGTAAACTCAATAATGTAATACATATAACTTCATAATGTAATACATTTATTATTATTATTATTAGCTATATGGTGCAAGGAAGCCTGAGGCTTATGCTGAACCATTCAAAAAAAAAAAAAATTCCAAGTTACCCTGGTATGAGAGAAAGAGAGAAGTAGAAGGAAATCACCAAGAAAGAGAAGATTGATGATATCCAGCTCAGGATCCTGGGTGTGCTTTTAATGTAAGCTCACTATCATAATGTATATCTAATAACATAAACTTGATAGGATAATGTATATTACTGCTGCACAACCGGTGCATAATAGTGTTATTATTCCATTTAAGTATATTACTTTAGTGTGGCATTTTCAATTAAATTGATTTTGAACGTAAATCATGCCTCAGACCAGAGTAGCAAAGCAAAGAGCACAAAGAAATAGCAGAAGAGCTGTAACTCGGGAGAGAACTGAGGGGCAGTTGTCATCTGAATCATGGCCTTGCCAAATGCACTACTTGTTTGTAGATATGCCTGTAAAGGGATGTAATACAGCCAGTGGGGATGTCTTTTTGTGTGTTCGCTGTAAAGAGTGTGAGGATATAAGATGTTAACTCAGTGTTCTGATGGGCATTTAAGGAGCTTGAAGAACAGGGTGGATGCCCTCAAAAGAATTAAGGTGGGCCCATCGATCTCTCAACTCTCACTTCAATGACAGAGCTTGCATTTGCATATCACGCAACATAGTAGCAACCCCAAAGGCAGAATGCACTGGACCTATGGGAGATAACTATTGTCAGTCACTATATTTTCAGGAAAACAGGATTTATATTGTGCAAAAAGAATAGGACCACAGTACATCTGCCAGGAGCAAAAGTTGAAGATGTTGTAGAGTAAATATCATCTTTTTAAGGGCACAGAAGGTGAAACGTATTGGCACTAATGTCATTAAAAGTAGGATATCTGCAAACTTCCTTAACAAGTACAGGACAATGTTGCGGAAAATTTGTCAAGGTTAAATTTGAAAGTGTCTGTAATTCTGGCCAGGCATGACAGGAGAGAGTATATGATAAGAGCCTTGTCACTCAATTCGGCCCTGAAGAGGCTGTGCAAGGCTCATGAGATAGAATTTTTCTGAGCATGGCCTTTGCTTAATAAGGACTGCTTTTACAGGGATCGGATACACTTGAACAGAAAAGGTGGAAAAATATTTGCTGATGCTATTGAGGCAGCATTAGGTGGTTCAGAAAACTGCTAGCTTGGGGTGGGGCACAAGGACTAAAAGATAACAATAGCTGTAGGCAGAGGCAAAAGTGATATTTGCACTGTTTCTATGGGAACATGCACCGGCACGGTACTAAGTACAATAGGTTTTGATACCTTTCATGTTTGGGGATTTCATAAAAAAAAAAAAAAAAAAAGACTGGAAAGCAAGATGCTGGGGATTTCAAATATGCTGTGGGTCAGTATGGAACAAGGAAATACTAAGAACAAGAACAGGTGCATGTATACTTGCATGTACACCAATACTAGAAGCATAGTAAATAAATTTAAAATATATATATTAGTATTAGTAATGGCTGCATGGTGCAAGAAAGCCTATGGCTGAGGTTGCACCAGCCAAAAAAGCGAATAAAACAATGATAAAAAAAAAATAAAAAAATAAAATAAATAATAATAATTAATAAAAGAAAAGGAAATTAAACCTATCATCCTATGCACTTCCCTGACCTGAAGGTACTATCCAGATGATCTTTGAATTTCTCCAAACTGTCAGCCTCTACCACCCATGCAGGCAACTTATTCCAGTAATTTATAACTCGCTGTCTAAAATAAAACTTCCTGCAGTCCAATCTAAACATTTCCCCCCGTAACTTGAATTTATGTCCCCTAGTTCATTTATAATCTTGAAAATTTTGTCCTCATTCATTTTACTGATGCCTCTCAGAGCCTTAAACACCTCAATCAAATCTCCTCTAAGGTGTCTAGTTTCCAAACTCTGCCACCCACATATTCGAAGTCTTTCTTCATAAGGATGCCCTTTTGCCGATCTCACCAGGCAAGTTACCTGTCTTTGAACCCTTTCAAGAAGCTCGATGTCTTTCTTTAGGTGCGGTCTCCATACTTGAACATAGTATTCCAAGTGTGGTCTAACAAAAGCCTTATATAATGGGATTATCACGTCCCTATCTCTACTTGCAAAAGTTCGATAGAGCATCGATAGAACACCATGGGCCTTCCTTGCAGCCTTTTTACAATGCTCAGAGAATATCATGTCTGACTGTATCGTAACGCCCAGGTCCTTTTTCCTCCAGTACTAGGTTTAGTTGAACTCCACGAAGTGAATAAGTTATTTTGGGATTACTGCTTCCCAGGTATAATACCTTACACTTTGTTGGATTAAAGCATAGCTGCCATTTTTCTGACCATTCCTGAAGTCTATCTAGGTCTCTCTGAAGAAGCTCAGCTCGACAGTGATCATTAACTACTCTACCAATTTTAACATCATCTGCAAATTTAGATATCACGCCCTCTATCCCTTCATCAATGTCGTTTATGAAAATTAAAAACAACAGTGGTCCTAATACTGATCCCTGGGGAACCCACTTCTCACATCAACCCAATCTGAGGAATAGCCATTTATCACAACCCTTTGCCTCCTGCTCTGAAGCCATCTTGCTATCCATCTAAGGATTTTCCCAGTGATTCCAACCTGTTCCAGCTTATAAAGCAATCACTCATGTGGGACTGAGTCAAAAGCTTTTCTGAAATCTAAATAAACAACGTCGAAATTATTCCCTAAATCCAACTCGTGAGTGACCCTTTCAAAATAGTGAACCAGATTTGTTAAACATGATTTTCCCTTACAAAACCATGCTGAGTATCTTTGAGAATTTCAATTCGATCCAAATGATCCTGAATTCGACCCTTGATCATTGCCTCCATGATTTTCCCTACCACTGAAGTCAGACTGACAGGTCGATAATTTCCCACTTCACTCTTAGAACCAACTTTATGTATGGAAGATACATTGGCACTTTTCCAATCCAAGGGAATCTCCCCAGAGTCTAGTGATGCTCGCATAATTAGCCTCGATGGTTCAATGCACTCACTTGCCTCCTCCCTTAAGATTATAGGGTATATTCCATCAACTCCAGGAACCTTACTGGCCTGTAGGCTCGAAAGTTTTTTCATTAAATAATCTTGCGAAATTTCAATATCATTAATTACATATTTTTCAACTTCGCTCCCACAATTTCCCATTGCCACAAAAGGTTTTTCATTTGTAAATATCGATGCAAAATAAATATTGAGTTCATCTGCAATGGCAGCTGGTGTATTTAATACTATCCCCTTTCCCTTACGTAAAGGTCCGATCTGGTTTGTCCTGCTCTTCTTGGCATTTATATATGTGAAGACTTCCTTATCCCCCTCTATGCTCTGTTTACTAGTGATTTCTCATAAGCTGCCTTTGCCTGTCGAGCCTTTTCTGTGGCTCTATTACAGATCATCTTGTAGCTGTTATAGGCTTCAGTACTTTTTATTGCTCTGAAATCTTTCCATGCCACCTTTTTCTGCTCAAGTAATGTGGCAACTTCACTATTCATCAAACTTGGAACCCTCCTCGTTGAGTATTTTTTTAATGGTAAAGACGCATTCAAGGCATCTGTGATTAATGTTTTAAAAGAATACCACAGTTCAATTGTATTCATTCTCTGTGCGATATTAAGTGAAGTAAATTGAGGGTCTGCTCTACTTTATTATTAACATATTTAATGTTGGCAATGTTTTACTCAGTGGCGGAATAAGGAAAAATCGTGCCCCACGCAAGATTTTCATTTCGGGCCCCACCTTGGGTTGCCACCATTCAGGAATTGTAATGGAGGGCACAGTTAAATGGGTTAAAAAATGTCTTTATTACTAAATATAAAAATACATTTGAACTCTATTATTGAAGTTGCCAACTTAAATCAAATAGTTCATACCAACGTACAACAGAGGCATTGATTAAGTAACTAAACCTACCTAATCAATGTGCGACTTGTGTATACCGATGATTCAACAGATAGTGCAGCATGCAAAGATGCTTTGATTGATCGGTGCAAAACAAGCAGAACATCATAAATTTATTTTAAATAAAATAATGAAAAATTGTATAATAAAACTGTTTTACAGGCCCCAAAAAATTATGGGCCCTAGGCAGTTGCCTAGGCCAAAATCCTCCCCTGGTCTTACTGTATGTTTAATTTATCAATTAAACTTAATTATACATATGTATGTAAAAGAAAATCACGTTATATATGGAGTCAGCAGGTGTTCGCTTATATCCACGGATTCAGCCATCCACAGTTGGTGTTGGAACGTATCCCCCGCGAATACGGGGGTCTTACTGTAATATGATATAATCAAAAGGTATCAGAACTTATAGTATGTAGTACCATGCATGAGGTGAAGGTTGAGAAGTTGAAAGAAGCTACTTGTTGACATTAAACTTGAATTTCTGTAGATTATAACTTTCGGTTAATATGTGTGAAGGAAGGTTTTTTCAGAAAATGGAATATGAAGGGATAAAGGAGGAAGAAGAAAAGTTGGGTCTGCTGGTTCCTGTCCTGCTAATATGGTGAAATTTGAATAAATCGAAACTGAAGGGGCATCAAAATTAATTTGAATTACCTAAACTTTGAATTATTAATCCCTCTCTCCACCTCCGTTTGAATAAGTATGTTGATATTTTAGCCTAAACCTTACACAATAAGAATATCACGAATGTGATCGCTTTAGAAATCAAGTGCAATGCTCATAAGGCATATTTGAAAAGTTTTAGGACTACAATCATAAAAAATCAAAACCTCAAGGGAAAAAATTTATTACCATTTAATCTTTAAAGTACATCCCTCATAATCCAATACACCTGTTGGCATAGTCGTACAGCTTCTGAATGGCTCTGTGAAACTGATCTGGTGGAACCCTGTTTAACTCCCTCATCATGCTGGTTTTGATCTCTGAAAAGTTGTCAAAATGGTGCCTCTTCGGGTGGGATTTCACATTGTGGAACAGAAAATAATCAGCACGTGCAAATTGTGGAAGATACAGGGAATGGTGAACCACTGTAACTCATCAATTTATTCCACCATGAAGTGCAAGCACACCTTCCTTTTTTTCAAATATTTGAAAACAATCGAACATGCAGTATCCTTGCTAATGTGAAGCTGGTTTACTATCATTCAGAGGGACAGGCAATGATCTTCCATTAACAGCTACCAAACTTTTTCAATGGTCAAGTCCGTATGAGACTGGGATGGGGAACCACTCTGTGCATCATTCGGAACATCTTCCGACCTTTATGGAACCGCCCACACCAGCAAAAAAGGTTGGATCATAATATTGCTTCATGTCCATAAGCAGCATTCACCATTGCAATTGTTTCAATTGCACTTTTTCTGGCTTTAAAACAAAATTGTATTGCCACTCTTTGCTTGGTCCTTGAATCCATTACGACATGATTTAACTGTGCCAATTTAAATATGACTTTACGATCTTTTTTAAGACTTTCAAAATGCCTTTGTGCACACTGATAAAACTTAGCACAAGGCCAGCTCAGACTTGACAGTGAAAAGTTTCAACAGTGGCCAATGTACAGCACTGGTAGTATCATTTAAAAAAAAAAAAAAAAAAAAAAATCAGACCTAAACTTTTCAGACACACCTTGTACATTTGTTGTAAGCCATTTCCTATTACATTTTCCGAAATGCATATTTTTTATTTTCAATAAAGCACACACAAAAAAAAAAAAAAAAAAGCAATTTTGTTAAATTTTCAAAAAAGCATAAAAAATGCAATTTTGTTGCTTCTCCCCATACAAGCAAACTCTTGACACATCTATGTTTCCCACTGCCTTGAGTATAGAACAGTAATTAATCTAAAAATAACTGTACATCATGAGATAGCTTCCAAACTATTGTTTATGGTGCCAATAAGAAATAAACAGTTGGTTGCTAATTTCTGACATTTATTGGGTGACACATGGCTAGTACTGAATAGAGAAGTTATCTTCTTTATTTCAGAAGCACTGCTGAATTTTGGTACTGATGTTTGAAAAAACTAATTTACTTACTAACTCATGTATGACATATACATTGTCCTGTCCTTAAATACATGTAATGTAGTTATTATGCTGATTTTACAGAACTGTATGTTCAAGAGGTTTGAAAAGAAAAATTAGCAATGCATAACAACTGTACAAATGTTATACAGTACATTATCAGGAAGCTGAAATAATGTACATACTTTTAAAAAACTTACGTAAGGTCAAGTATTAATTTTTGTCGGGCTTTGTTTGTTCCCTTTTATACAAAATCTAGTCCTTTCAGAGATCGAAAAATTTTATTGTTCACAGTGTCCTGCACGTCTACAAATCTGCATAACTGTTCAAGCATTTTAATTGATTCACTAGCTCTAGGTATTGATTCTTTCACGAAAACAGGCTCTTCGTCCTCTTCTGATGATTCAGCTTGATTTTTCTTTTTTCTGTCATTGAGTATCACAGCTTCCCTAAGTTCTCAGGATCTGTAGCCACATCTTCATCAACATTAATATACATTTCATATGAAATATCCACTTTCAGTTCCTCCCATTCTTCCAGCTCTGGGATCAGAATATCTTCTACAGGCAAGTCAGTCACAATGTCATCATTTTGTAGATGATTTGAACCCAGCTTTGTGAAAACAGTTTGCAATGGTTTGTTTCTAGCTTAACTTTTTTTCCATGCTTTGGTACTTTCACGATCATCCAACTAGCATCCAAGAGATTAATTTTTATCTTCAGTTTTGAAGAAATGCTAATTACAATTTTTGCCACCATTAGCCCACAATAAATGTGTTTCAAATTCCAAATCACATCCTGATCCATTGGCTGCACTACAGAAGTTGCATTTGGTGGTAAAAATATTTCAACTGCCTTCAAATGAGGGCAAATGATATTGCTGTGACTATACAGTTGTTAAGAAAGAGCAGAATTTTCCTATTTTAGCATTAGCATTAGTAGAGGCATTTGATGCAAGAAAGCAAGCTTATGCAGCATCAGCCAAAAAAAAAAAAAAAACCCACTTCCACTTCACCCCTCTGTTCGTTCAAAATACCTGTCCAGCTGAGCCTTAAACTTATTTAGGCTATCAACTTCCACGACAAGGGATGGAAGTCTGTTCCACCAACCAACCACCCGCTGGCTAAAGGCAAATTTCCGCACGTCTATCCTACATTTGTCTTTCCTCAATTTGAATTTATGCCCTCTCAGGTGATTTTTCTGAGCTAGAGGAAGAATCCCATCAGCATTGAGCATGCTTAAACCATTCAAGGCTTTATACACCTCTATCAGATCACCTCGCTGGTGCCTAGTCTCCAGACACTGTAATTTGCAAAACTTAAGCCTTTCTTCGTAAGAGCACCCCTTTGTTCCATTCACTAATCTTGTTGCCCTTCTCTGTACTCGTTCCAGCAGCTCTACATCCTTCTTGAAATGAGGCCTCCAGACCTGTATACAGTACTCTAGGTGTGGCCTGACCATTGCCTTATACAATGGAATAATCACCTCCTTATCCCTGCTGGAAAAATTCCTGTATATCATTGACAATACTCCATGAGCTACTCTTGCAGCCCGTCTGCACTGCTCAGAGAACTTCATATCTGCCTGCACAACCACCCCCAAGTCCCTTTCATTCTCTACCACTGTCAGTGTAGTACCACAGAGTTGATACGTTGCTCTGGGGTTGCTGTTTCCCATATGTAGTACTTTACATTTGTCAATGTTAAACTTCATTTGCCACCTCAAAGCCCATCTGCTCAACCTTTCCAGATCCTGTTGCAGTAGCATAGTGTCAGTAGTGTCCTTGACAACCCTGCCAACCTTCGTATCGTCGGCAAACTTGGACATTAAGCTTGATATACCATCATCGATATCATTTATAAAAACAGAAATCAATAATGGACCCAATACTAAACCCTGAGGGACTCCACTAATAACGTTAGTCCACGATGAGCAGTGTCCATTGATTACCACTCTCTGTCTTCTCCCCCTCAACCACCCCTTTATCCATAGCAGCAATTTGCCTCCAATGTCACACTGCTCCAATTTGTGTAGCAGTCTCCCATGTGCAACAGTATCAAAAGCCTTTTAAGATCCAAGTATATAATATCAAAGTTATTCCCTGCATTCAGTTCTTTTGTGACTGCATCATAGTATCCAATCAAGTTGGTCAGGCAAGACTTCCCCTTAACAAAACCATGCTGTGTCTGAGCTATAACTGAAGAGAATGTTTAATAGAGAATGTTTTGTCTAATTTAACAAGCCAACCTTAAAAGAGCTTGCTCATCATCCAGGCTTTTTAGTTCAACTCATACTTCACTGGTAGGCTTTTAACTTTTTTTTAAGTATCTAGGTTTTGCCGATTTTCCAATGAGTAACTGTCAGTTTTTCTGACCCATCCATATTTGCTCAATATGAATTGTCACTGTTTCTTTAATATTTTTCCACTGCTGAAATAATCACCTTTAAAAGAAAATCAAGCAAGCACTTAAAAATCAAACAGTTTCATCAATTAAAATTTTTTTTCTGTTTATACTCTGAGATGACCACATGGTCAGAGGAGTTCACAAGATGAAGAGAATACAAACAGCACCATATTTAGCAGTCATGGGCTTGAACCCCGGCCATTCAAAGTACTTATACATCCTTGCAATGACCACTTGGCTATGGTGGCCGCCATTTGATGAATTTGAAATTGTGGTCAAGTCATCAAATACAGACATTGTGGGTATATCAGAATTGCAGAATATCAGAATATCAATATGCAGAATTTGAATATGGATAATACAATGCATACATGTATTCATAGTGTATGAAGTATAAAGTGGTCTTGCAGCCCTACAGGATTCTCCAAACTCCTCAATGATCTTTTATGATGCAGTACACTCCACAAAGGCCAGAAAAGTGTAGATTGTAGTGTGGTCTGCGTAGTGTAGTGTAGTGTAGTGTTTGGGTGTATTGGTCTGTTGGTCATCTAGCTTCTTTAGGCACTAGGATTGCATATGTCACGTGTGCCAGGGAGGACCCAAAGGGAAGAAAAATTATAGGGAAGAATACAGAAAGGACATGAGTAATTACAGACCTGTGAGCCTAACTTCTGTCCAAGGGAAAATAATGGCATCACTGGCTAAAGAAGTAATACAGGAACATCTAGACAGGAGTGCAGTTATACTTCAAACACAGCATGGGTTTGTTAAGGGGAAATCTTGTCTGACCAAATTAAATAAATACTATTACAGTGTGACAAAGGACCTGGATGTAAAAAATAATTTTGATATCATATACTTGGATTTCAAGAAAGCATCTGCACATAAAAGACTGCTGTACAAATTGGAGCAGTGTGGCATTAAGGACAAGTTACTGCTATGGACAAATGTTGAGTGGGAGAAGATGGGTGGTAAACAATGGACACTATGCTATGTGGACTAATGTTATTGGACGCATCATTGTTTTCTGTATTTATTAATGATTTTGATGAGGGTACATCAGGCTTAATGTGTAAGTTTGCAGATGGTACAAAGTTTTGCAGAGGTTTAATGATAGTGATGAAGGTATGCTGAGGTATGTAAGGTATGCTGCTGCAACAAAATCTAGAAAAATTAGACAGGTGGGCTGAGAAATGACAAGTGATGTTTAATTGACAATGCAAGGTGCTGCATATTGGTAGCAGTAATCCCAAGAGAAATATATTACCTGTATGGTATTACACTCCAGTGTTCTCCCAGAAAAGTTTACCAGCCAGGTGGCATTATGAAGTAGTCTGCAATATTATAAAATTTTCCATTATTTATAAATGTGACAAGTGATTCAGAGCAAAATTAATTGCATGATTTAACATTATATGCTCCTGTCGCATTGCCCTCGATTTCACAGCATGTTCAAATTAATATTGATCGAGATCAGTGAGCAGTACCATACAGTACGAGAATTGCTTAAATTTTAACCAGGTGGTCAGTTAAATTCACCAAGCAGTGCACCCATTGAATAGGTCCTGAGAAGAACACTGCACTCAGCCAGGTGGAAAATGAAAAGGGCCTTGGGGTAATCGTGCAATCTGGTACGAAGTTCTGTGACCAGTGCAGACCAGCTGCCACCACAGCTCACAGGGTTTCATTAATGATTTACTGGAATTTTGCTAGCAGAGATAAGCAGGTAATAATCTCATTGTATAAGGCAATAGTCAGACCACATCCTGAGTATTGCATACAAGTTCTGGAGGCCTCATTTCAGGAAGGATGCAGACTTTATGTGATGGGATTCTTCCTTTTGCTCAGACTATGCATATGAGGGAGCATAAATTCAAATTCAGGAAGATGTTTGCAGAATAGATGTGCAGAAGTTTGTTTGTCTTCAGCCAACAGTTGGTTGATTGGTGGAACAAGCTTGCATCTGTTATTGTGGAAGTGAATAGTTTGAATAAATTCAAGGAAGAACTAGATAAACTATTGTAGGGAATGGATAGGTGAAGCGTGAATTTTTTTTTTTTTTTTTTGGGCTTATGCTGTGTAAGCTCACTTTTTTGCATCATTTGCCACTATTAATACTAATACTAAATTCTTTGGCACTATCAAAACAGGAGACGAGTAATTACAGACCTATTAGCTTGACTGCCGTTTCAGGAAAATAATGGAGTCACTGGTTAATACAGGACCATCTAGACAAGAAGACAATTATACTGCAGTCACAGAGAGCCTTGTTAAAGGGCAATCTGATTGGATACTGTGACACAGTAACAAAGCAATTGGATGCAAAAAAATCATTTTGACATCATATACAGTAGAGTCCCGAATATCCGAGTCCCGATTTTCCAAGCTCTTAGCTCAATTTTTACATAATGGCTGTTATGCCTTAAAGAGTTGTTTGTGTTTGTATGTATGATGAGAACAGACTGTGCTGTGCTGATTCACAGAATTTTGATGACTCATCTCTCCCCCATGCCCCTCCACCCACTCGCCAGGAAACTTCAACAGTTTTATCTGTCAGGTTCAGTTTGATGTCTTGTTCAGATGATTTCGCTTGTGACTAAAAAAAAAAAAAATTAAATTTTCTGTTTATACTCCAGCACGACAACCAGGTCAGTAGACTACAAAATAAATCGTCAAAACAAATATTTATCGTATTTAGTAGTTACGGGCTTGAACCCCGGTCCACTCAAGGAATACGCACTATGCACTCTCAATCCTAACCACTCAGCTACATCCGGTCTACCACCAGTTTATCGGTGAAGACGAAGATGATGTGTGTCTGGTTGTTGTTATTTTGTTGTTATTTGGTTTTTAGGAGCATTAGCAACTAAGGCCATATTGCTCCGGGATATGCGGTGGTCATTCCCTGACCTTTCCGCATCCTCCGTATTTGGTGGTGACGGGCTCAAACCCCGGTCTAATCAAGAAGCGTGTGCTACGCGCTGCTGCTCCTTCCCACCTGGATACGGAGGCGCCTGATGTGTGTGTCTGGAAGAAGGCTCAAAGATTTTGCACACAGAAGGCCTAAATATGATTGAGATCGCACTGTGATACATCATACAAACAGCAGAATGAGAGTTTGATTTTTTTTTTTTGATTTGGTAGTTGTTGGCACATCGGCTTCTGTGGCCATATTGCACCTCCCAAGATTTTTGCAGTACTTTGATCCAAGCCCGAGACGGGAATCGAACCCGTGACCTTTGGGTTGGCGGGCAGGTACTTTACCCACTCAGCTAGCCCGGTCGGCTGCAGAATGAGAGTACGCCCACCAATCTACTGTTGTTGAAATGCCTGAGAAACATTGCAGCAAACAAGCGAGGAACTTCTTTAAAACAGAAGACTTTGAAAGACTTTTTTTTCCAAAGCTTGATGCTGCAAAATGATAATATTAGTGATGAATCTTTTCAAGCTGGAAGAAATTTGTGGGGAAAAATGAAACATTGGCTTTAACTTCCTTGATTTTTTGATGAAATCTAAATTAATGAAACCGAAACTGTACTGTTTTAAGTGCAATAATTATTTTAAACTAATTGAATAACAAAGAGAATCAAGTGAAAAGTTCTGGCATTGTAAAATATGTTCTAAACATGCAAGTGTCTTTAAAAATAAAAATAAAATTACAAAATAAAAATACAATAATAAAATACAGTAATACAAATGCCGTCACGGCAAACTAGTTCGGCCAATAAACCACTCCGAAATTTGCCGTACTTGTCGTGTGGGCTTTCTTTACCTTTGCTATAAACACAATTACAGTATATAATTACATACACACATGTTCATGTATTCATTTTCTTACAGTACATGTGTATGTACATGTATTTCCTTAATGGAATGGCAGGAATGAGGGAGATCCTAGAGGGGAGGGGAACATCGTTGCAAGGTCAGTATATGAAAATTTTCCGTGTTAACTGAGTTTGATCGTATCCGAGCTGTTCTTGGTCCACATTAGATTTCAGAAAAGATTTTGACACTGTTATAGAAGACTGCTATAAAATTGGAGCAGCGTAGTTAGGGGCAAGTTACTGTTACGGATAAGGGGATGGTTGAGTGGGAGAAGACAGAGTTGGCTTCTAGTACTAATGCTATTCCCAGAGACACCAGGGTTTAGAGCTGGGTGCATTTTTGTTTTCTGTATATTTATTAATGATATTGATGAAGGCATATCAAGCTTAATGTCTAAGTTTGCAGATGATACAAAGGTTGTCAGAGTGGTTATTCATAGTGATCAATTTATGCTACCGCAACAAGAACTAGACAAATTAGGTAAATGGCAATATACATTAGTACATTAATGTTTGAATAAAAATCAAAACAAACATGACAGCTATATGTGTTGTTCCCTCTTCAGCACATGAATGTTTGGCAGGTTGCGTCATGTCTCTGCACCAATTCTGTTATTGTTTGTTTTTCTTCAAACAAATTTATGCTCTTTTCACAAGTAGACTGATGTTTTTAGAATAAACCAAGAATGCTAATAACATTTGTCCAAGAAGTGCCATGCCCTTTGATAACCAGTCTCTCTCTCTTCTCCCACTCAGCCATCTATAGCAGTCACAAAGTGGATTAGGCAGAATAAGGCAAGCTAAGGCAGAATATGAGATGTCTCTGCAAATATTGCAAAGAAAAGTAGTAGTCTTTTTTTACTTATGTTAACACTAGAAGGAACGAGTCACATTGGTCCACTAGATATGGTATAACAGTTGATGATCCTGCTCAGGTTGCTGACAAACTAAATGGATATTTGTTATCTATGTTCACAAAGAAAAATGTTTTAGGGTTAGGGATGCCAGAAATCAGACTAGTTTATACCTATCATAGGTTTTTGTATTTCCTGATAATATATAAGCATCTTGTGCATTTTGTTTTCTGCCACTACTCTCCTTGGGTCATCTGACATCTCTTAAGTCTGAAACTTGAACAGTATCTACAATTCTTGTAGAAGTAGTTGTAGAAGCTTGAATAGCTTCTACAATTACTTTCCCAAATGCTTCCGCTTAGAATTTGCTGCTGGTAACATTATCAGTTGGTTCCATTGAAGAGATTTTAAAAAGTTTCTGAGAACACTGTAGTCACCTTTAGGAATGCAAAGGTCCTTCCTTTGACAGCAGTTACATCTTTAAGTAAATCCCACACAATGTTGCAGTCATCAAAGTGCAAATTCAATACACTGTGATCATTGCCAACTAGTGGGTCTTCAGTCTGTATATTCTTGATTCATCTTTGTGAACATAGATGAAGAGTTACTGCTGATAATCATATCAGCAGTAACTCTTCATCTATGTTCACAAAGATGAATCAAGTGTATTGAATGCTTTTGTTGCCTATGTAAATTTACTAGTGTAGAAAACGGTCATCCAGTAAATCAAGAAATTCATTAGAATGAATGAATTTCTTGATTTACCAACCCAGAAGTTCCAGTCAATAACTGGAAAGTTAAAATCTTCCATTATAAGTCACTGATTTACTGGCCAACTCTGCAGGCTCTGAGAGGGGTAAGTAAAATGAATTAAGTTAGAATTTTCACTGTTATAAAGAATTCCAGGGCTAGAGGCGAAAAAATCAAATTACAGGGGAAGAGGTTTAGACTATATTATAGGAATTTTTCTTTTAGGTAGCAAGTTGTTGAGGTTGACAGTTTGAAGAAATTCAAAGGTCAACTTGATAGTTAGGAAAGTGCATAATCATAATTTGTAGTTTCTTATCTACTTTTATTTCTATTTATTTTTAGCCAGTGCAACCGAATACTGTGGCTTCCTTGCACTCAATTGTTGAAGTTAAAAATAAGAAAGGCACGCTGGGTGGATGGGATCTATCCAGTTACATTAAAGGAGGATCTATCCAGTTATTTTAAAGAAGGTAGCAAAGGAAGCAAGCAAACACTTAGCCATAATTAAGAGAGCATCCTTGAACTCAGGGGAAGTCCCCAAGGCAGGAGATGTGCAAATGTATCCCCAATTCACAAAGTGGGATCTAAGAGTAGCACGAGTAATTACAGACCAGTTAGTTTAACTTCTGTTCCAGGGAAAATAATGGAGTCACTGGTTAAAGATGCATTGTGGGATCATATAGACAAGACTGCAGTAATAATTAAGACAACATGAGTTTGTTAAGAAAAAGTCTTATCTAACAAATTTGATTTGATTGGTTACAAAGGAACTGGATGCAAAAAATAATTTTGATATCATATACTGTGATTTCAGGAAAGCCTTTGACACTGGTGCACATGGGAGACAACTGAACAAATTGGGGCAGTATAGTATTAAGGGTAAGTTCCTACAATGGATAAAAGGGTGGTTGAGTGGGAGAAGACAGAGTGGTAATCAATGGAAGCTGCTCTTTGTGAACTAATGTTATTAGTGGAGTCCCCCAAGGTTCTGTGTTAGGCCCACTGTTGTTTTGTGCATTTATCAATGATGTATAACTCCACAATATGAGATGATACAAAGGTTGGCAGGTTTGTTAATGACAGTTGATTTTTTTTTTTTTTTTTTTAGGAGCATTAGCAACTAAGGCCATATTGCTCCGGGGATATGCGGTGGTCATTCTCTGACCTTTCTGCATTCTCCTATTTGGTAGTCATGGGCTCGAACCCTGGTCTAATCAAGAAGTATGTGCTACGCACTGCTACTCCTGTCCACCTGGCTACGGAGGTGCCTGTTAATGACAGTAACGGCAGTGCACTATTGCAACAGGATCTAGAAATGCTGGGCAGATGGGCTGAGAGATAGTAGTAGTAGTGATGGTGGCATGTGATGCAAGAAAGAAAGTGTATGAGCTTATGCAGCATCAGCCAAAAAAAAAAAAAAAAAAATCACACCATTCCCTCCAAATGCCTGTCCAGTTCCTCCTTAAATTTATTCAACATATCAACTTCATAACGACAGATGGAAGTTTGTTCCAGCAATTAACCACCCACTGGCTAAAGGCAAATTTCCGCACATCTAGTCTACATCTGTCCTTTCTTAGTTTGAATTTATGCCCCCTTAGGTTCGTAATCTGAACAAGTGGAAGGATCCCATCAGAATTCAGCATGCTCAACCCATTCAAGACCTTATACAAGACCTCAATCAGATCACTGCGCAGGTACCTAGTCTCCAGCCACTGCAATTTGCAGAACTTAAGCCTCTCTTGGTAAGAGGATCTCTTCATTCCCCTCACCAATCTTGTTGCCCTTCTCTGTACACGTTCAAGCAAATCTACATCCTTCCTAAAATGAGGCCTCCAAACCTGTACACAGTACTCAAGGTGTGGCCTGACCATTGCCTTATACAGAGGGACAATCACCACCTTTTCCCTGCTAGCAAAATTCCTATATATCATTGACAAAACTTCATGACCTGCCCTGGCAGCCTGTCTGCATTGCTCAGAAAACTTCATATCTGACTGCACAATTACTCCCAGGGCTTTTTCATTTTCTACCACCTTAAGTGTAGTACCACACAGTTGGTACATATCTCTGGGGTTACTTCTACCCATATGCAGTACTTTGCATTTGTCAAGGTTAAACTTCAGTTGCCACTTCTTAGCCCATCTGCCCAAATTATCTAGATCCTGTTGCAGTAGCACACTGCCATTGCTGTCATTAACAACCCTGCCAACATTTGTATCATCTGCAAACTTCGACATTAAGCCTGATATACCTTCATCAATATCATTGATAAATATACAAAACAACAGTGGACCCAACACCGAACCCTGTGGGACTCCACTAATAACATTAGTCCATGAAGAGCATCACCCATTGATTATCACCCTCTGTCTTCTCCCACTTAACCATCCTTTTATCCATTGTAGCAACTTACCCTTAATATCATTCTGCTCCAATTTGTACAATAGTGTATAGTGTGTTTAGGGTCTAACGGCACCAGGAGTTTCCCCCATCTCCACGTAATATACATTGTGGTGTGATACAGAACACTGTAGAGGCCAGAGGTTTAAAAGTGTGTGGATATTGTGGTGTGTAATGTTTTGTACCATTGTTCATCTGGTCTTTTAGCTGTTGGGTTTTAAATGAGACCCACCGTTGCCCATACTATACCTCGTGGAGGCAGACCAGGTACACCAGTATAGGTCCTGCCACCTAATTTCCTGAGATTTCGGTGACTAGGACCTAAAAAAAAAAAGGGGGGGGGGGAAGAAATGCTAGAAATTGGGTCAGGCCAAAAGAGATATAAGTTATGCGGGTTAGAGTTCATTTATTTATTTTTTTTATTTTAGTGTGGGACTTGTGTAGTTTTGGCAAGGGTCAAACGCTAGTCACAAGGTAGCTAGAGAGGGAAAGGAGACTGAAGACTAGGGAGTGAAAGACAGAAATATGGGGTCAATAGTGAAGATAACCCCAAAAGTCGGCAGGGCAGGCCCATGCCTCACCAGGTGAAGATAGGGGATGGCAGGGGGAGAGGGTACAGAGTAACCATCCCCTGCCAAGGGAAGGGAAAGAAAGTGAACCAAGTGAGGGTACCCGGTTCAGATCGCCTAATGATGTTTCGGCAGCAAACTGCATAATGTCTTTGTCAGGTCTTCGTACGACATTCCTGGGACATGTTGTCCCGTCCTTGTGAGTGGTCAAGTCCAGATAATGACTCCAGTTTAAGTTAATGATTAGTTTTCAGATTGTAGCTGTTAGGTTTTTGTTTGGTTGACACATCTAGGGATCTTTATTATGGATGACGAGTGGTTGGTTTGTGGGAAAATTCCTGCTAAGGTTGTGGGTATGTTCTTCTTCTAGTAAAAAGATCCTGCGCAAACTGCGTTAAAGCTTTATAGTTGTCCTCGCTCTCCAGGAGATATTGTTCTTGGTTTATTGGCGAGAAACATATTCTAGTTATTAAGAGGCAGCGGAGGTCTTCGTATAGTTGGCAGTGGTGCATGAGGTGCTCCCACGTCTCTGGCTGTCCACAGAGGCAGAGAGTGGTGTCACTCAAACCGAAACTGGAGAGTTTTGCTCTTATTGCACCGTCTCCCGTGAGTAAGTAAGATATCAGCAGTCCCGGTGAAAACCAGTTTGGGCTTTTGGGAAACACTAGTTGATTATCCGGTATGAATCTTCGGGTGACTTCCCCTTTTGTCGAGGTCATCCAGCGGATTTGCCAGGCCTGCTGTAGGTGGGCGAGAAGGCATTTTTTCTCAAGTTTACGATTGTTCGCCGGATCAGTTGTGTAGTCTAGGCAGGTGATTGCTTTGCCTTTGGATAGTTGATAAAGCAACCCACAGCGGACGATCTCCAGGTCCAGGGGGAGAGCGCACAAGAGGACCTGGAGGGCGTGGGTGCTTACAGTACAGCAGGCTCTCGAGATTGTCAGTAGGACTGACCGTTGAATGGTCTCTAGCTTCCTTTTGTGGGTCCTCTTCTTAAGTCCCCAGTCGCGACGAGTGACTCTAGCTATTAGTATGGAGTATTTTTTGATTTTGCTTCGGAGGTAAGTAGGATGGGATGTGAATGACAGATTTTTATCCAGCAGAATACCAAGATATTTTAGTTCGGTGGAACGCTTAATTGTTGTTTCCTGAATCTTTATCTGGGGAGGCCTTCTGATATTGAGAGAACCTTTAAGTAGGATGGAGCAAGTTTTTGTTGGGGATATCTTTAAGTGGTTTTGGGTGGCCCAGTCTTGTAGGATATTTATAGCACGGTTTGCAGAGATCTCTAGTTGAGTTCTTGAGTCTGCCGCCAGCATCAGGATCAGGTCATCCGCATAGGCCTGTGACCTCACATCACGAAGGTCGAGATTTAGAAAGCTGTCGAGCACCACGTTCCAGAGAAGTGGGCCAAGTACTGAGCCTTGTGGGCATCCTCTATAGACTGGTCGTGTGACTGAACAGTATGGAGCACTGACGGTTACTGTTCTGTTTGCAAGATAGGTTTTTATACAATTGTACAAATTAGCTGGTAGTTTTGCTTTCCGGAGTCTGCCGAGGACGCTTGGTCACCAGAGGGAGTCAAACGCACTGAAATGACAAGGAAGTATTTATGGCTGGTAGTGGTAGCTGCTTTGACAATATTCTCTAAGGCGTCCACCGTGGAGCATCCTCTTCTAAAGCCGTATTGGTTGTCAGTGTGAAGGCCAGCCTTGGAGTAATGAATTTCTATTCTATTGCTTAGAAGATGTTCTAGGAGTTTGCTTAGTATGGATAGAAGAGCAATGGGCCGGTATGACTCCGGAAGGTCTTGTGGTTTTGTCGGATTCTTGAGAATAAGCCTTAATTTTGCAGATCTCCATACTGTTGGGAAATGGCCTTCTTCAAGGCAATGGTTGAGGAGATTTAGGATCTCATTTGAGATGATTTCAACAGCCTTCTTTACGATCTCGAGCTCCAGCATATCTTCTCCTGGAGATTTCTTGTTTTTAATTTTTGCTGCAGCGGTGTCCAGTTCTTCCTTGGTGAAGCTGTCTTCCACTTGGGCCGTGGTGTATGTGGTGTTTTCCTCGCATAGTAGTATTTGCTCTGGGGTGCTTGGTGGCGTGTGTTGATGGAACATGGAGTCAAGGATGTTATTTATAGATTCGGACAATGCCTTTGTATACATGCCTTGTGTCGTCCTGGTGGCTGGGATGACTTCTCCCCTGGGGAGTTTGTTTGTGATTACTCTGTAGACTACTCCCCATGGAGCAGAATTTCCAACTGTGGGCACAAACTAAGGGCACAAAAGGTGATATAGTTGTACACGTTGGCACTAATAATATTAAGAGTAGGAGACCGGCAGAATTACTTAACAAGTACAGGTCACTGTTGAACAAAAGCCGAGAATTAGGGTTGAATTTGAAAGTGTCTGCAATTCTGCCCAGACACGATAGGAGGGAGTATATGATGAGAGCCTTGTCGATCTATTCGGCCCTGGAAAGATTGTGCAAGGCTCAAGGGGTAGAATTTTTTTCAGCCTAGACTGTACTTGTTAACAGGAGAGATTGCTTCTACAGGGATGGGATACACTTAAATAGAAAGGGTGCAAGAATATTTGCTGATGCTATCGAGGCAGTGTTAGGTGGGTCGGAAAACTGCTAGCTTGGGGGGAGACAAAGACCAATAGATTGACAGTAACCACTGGCAGAGGTGAAAGAGATTCTTGCACTGCTTCTATTAGAATGAGCAGAAGCCTGAAAAACAAGATGCATGGTATTTCAGAGACTGCTGGGAGCCATTGCGGTACAAGTAAACACATGGGTTGTGTTAGGGTAGCTAAGAATAGAAACAGGTGCAGGTATACTTGCGTGTACACCAATGCTAGGAGTTTAGTAAATAAATTTGATGAATTTGAGGTATTGCTCAAAACATCGAAGGCAGATATTGTTGGGATATCAGAGATGTGGTGTCACACAGATATAAGGGATGCAGAACTGCAATTTGGGGAGTACAACGTCTACAGAAAGGATAGACAGGATAGGAAGGGGGGAGGTGTTATGCTATTAGTTAAGAAACACATAAAAACCAAGGAAGTGAAGCCAGTCGACATCGCTGGACAGTGCAGTGTGGAGTCAGTTTGGTGTGACATAAACATTGGGAGATCAATATTGAGAGTAGGAGTGTGCTATAGGCCTAATGACTCTGATGAGTATAATAAGGAACTGTACAGGGAAATAGAGTGGGCCAGTAAATCAGAGTGTCTTATAATGGGAGATTTTAATTTCCCAGATATTGACTGGATTTTGGGGGCTGGTTACTCACACACTAGCAGGGCTTTTGTGGATTTATTGGATGATTGTTTTCTACATCAGCATGTTCGGGAGGCAACTAGAGGGAGTAATACTCTTGATTTGATTATCAGCAGTGATTCTTCATGCATTAAGAATCTGCAGATAAATGAACCACTAGGTGGCAGTGATCACAGTGTGCTGAAGTGGGATTTACTCAAAGAGGTAACTACCATTAGGGGTAAAGGGAAGGTTTATTGCTTGCTTCCGTAAAGGCGACTACGATGGACTGAGACAGTATTTAAATTCTATACAGTGGGACCAACTGATGATATTACCAACAGCAAATTCAAAATGGGAAGCATTCAAAGAACTTATCTTGGAAGCTACTAGGCTTTACATACCAACTAAGAAATATTGTTCAAGGTTTAGGCCAAAATGGATGTCAGATGAACTAATGAGACATATGGCAGAGAAGAAAAATGCATGGGATACATACAAATTAACACGTGACACAGAAGCCTATGATAGATACAAGTTGATCTATAACCAAGTTACAAAGGAGGTTAGGCAGGCGAAGGCAGATTACGAGAAATCCTTGGCAAGGGATGCAAAGAAAAACAGCAAAGAGTTCTTTACTTATGTAAACTCTAGAAGGAAGGGGATGAATCAGATTGGTCCACTTGATATTGATGGGTCAAGTGTTGATGATCCTGCTCAGGTAGCTAACAAACTAAATGAATATTTTGCATCGACAGTCACACATGAGGAGTTATTCAGCGAGGGAAATGCCAGGTGTATTCAACTCTAGCAGTAAGCTACAGAATCTTGAAATAACTGGGAGTAAAGTGGAGGAGAAACTGTTGAAGATAAACACAAGAAAGGCACCCGGGGTGGATGGGATCTATCCAGTTATATTAAAGGAGGCAGCAAAGGAAGTAAGCAAACCCTTAGCCATAATTATGAGAGCTTCCTTGGACTCAGGGGAGGTACCCATAGACTTGAAATGTGCAAATGTGACCCCAATTCACAAAGGAGGATCAAAGGCTGACACAAGTAATTATAGACCTGTGAGCTTAACTTCTGTTCCAGGAAAATTAATGGAGGCACTGGTTAAAGAAGCACTGCAGGATCATTTAGACAAGACTTCAGTTATAGCTCAGACACAGCATGGTTTTGTTAAGGGGAAGTCTTGCCTGACCAACTTGATTGGATACTATGATGCAGTCACAAAAGAACTGGATGCAGGGAATAACTTTGATATTATATACTTCGATCTTAGAAAGGCTTTTGATACTGTTGCACATGGAAGACTGCTACACAAATTAGAGCAGTGTGACATTGGAGGCAAATTGCTGCTATGGATAAAGGGGTGGTTGAGGGGGAGAAGACAGAGAGTGGTAATCAATGGACACTGCTCATCGTGGACTGATGTTATTAGTGGAGTCCCTCAGGGCTCAGTGTTGGGTCCATTATTGTTTTCTGTATTTATAAATGATATTGATGATGGTATATCGGGCTTAATGTCCAAGTTTGCAGACGATACAAAGGTTGGCAGGGTTGTCAAGGACACTACTGACACTATGCTGCTGCAACAGGATCTGGAAAGGTTGAGCAGATGGGCTGAGAGGTGGCAAATGAAAAGTACTATACATGGGAAACAGCAACCCCAGAGCAACATATCAACTCTGTGGTACAACACTGACAGTGGTAGAGAATGAAAGGGACTTGGGGGTGGTTGTGCAGGCAGATATGAAGTTCTCTGAGCAGTGCAGACGGGCTGCAAGAGTAGCTCATGGAGTATTGTCAATGATATACAGGAATTTTTCCAGCAGGGATAAGGAGGTGATTATTCCATTGTATAAGGCGACGGTCAGGCCACACCTAGAGTACTGTATACAGGTCTGGAGGCCTCATTTCAAGAAGGATGTAGAGCTGCTGGAACGAGTACAGAGAAGGGCAACAAGATTAGTGAATGGAACAAAGGGGTGCTCTTACGAAGAAAGGCTTAAGTTTTGCAAATTACAGTGTCTGGAGACTAGGCACCAGCGAGGTGATCTGATAGAGGTGTATAAAGCCTTGAATGGGTTAGGCATGCTCAATGCTGATGGGATTCTTCCTCTAGCTCAGAAAAATCACCTGAGAGGGCATAAATTCAAATTGAGGAAAGACAGATGTAGGATAGACGTGCGGAAATTTGCCTTTAGCCAGCGGGTGGTTGGTTGGTGGAACAGACTTCCATCCCTTGTGGTGGAGGTTGATAGCCTAAATAAGTTTAAGGCTCAGCTGGACAGGTATTTTGAACGAACAGAGGGGTGAAGTGGAAGTGGTTTTTTTTTTTTTTTTGGCTGATGCTGCATAAGCTTGCTTTCTTGCATCAAATGCCTCTACTAATGCTAATGCTAAATGCTAAACTGTGTGGTGAAGACTAGGTGCTCCCAGGAGCGCTTCTTCCTTTGTTTAATCAGGGCTGTGTATTCATTTCTTGCTGTTCGGTACTGCTGCTTGAGATACTCAAACCTCCCGTCGCAGTTGTTGGAGCTCTGGGCACCGCCAAGGTATGGCTCCAAGAGAAGGTTTCTTCCTTTTAATAGAGTTAATTGAGCTTTCAGTGACTAGGCTTACAATTGCCTTTTGGTGCTGGTCTGCGTTCAGTCCAACTGTGCTGAGAGAGTGGGCAGCCATGATCAGTGAATCCTTAAATTGCTGCCAGTTTGCCTTATAATTGGTTGTCGGCTTACTGATCGGTGCAGTTGGAAAGTATTACACGGTGGTCCGAAGTGGTCCAGCTTTCTCTAACTGTCCAGGATGAAAGGTGTCGTGCAACGGATCTTGTGGCCAGGGTGATATCAATTGTAGCTTCCCACATTGTACTAGAGAAGGTCGGTAGGTTATTTGGTTGGTTGAGAATTGAGAAAGAACTGTTTGAGAGATATTCTTCCAGTCTTTGTCCGTTGTTTGTGCCTCATCTATCTTGAGTTTCACTGAACCACGCTGGCGACCTGCAGTTTATGTCGGCAGCAACGATGATTTTCTCATTTGGGAATTCCAGAGAGATTCTTTGTAAGTATCTAATAATCAGGAGAATATCCTCCTCAGGCCGAGAGTAGAGAGAAACTGCGTAAAATTCCCCCAAAGGGGTGATGATATGGGCACAGGCTGCTCAGGGAAGACAGTAATGTGGTATTTTGGTAACAGTGAGATCAGAGTTTCTGACCAGAATAGCCACCCATGGGGTCTCCCCATCCACTTGAACGATCTTATAAGTCAACAGATACCCTCTGACTGCCTTACTATGCGAATATGGCTCTTGAAGAAAGAGGATATCGAGGTTCTCCTCATCTGCCTTTTTCCTCAACTGCGCTGCAACTGCTTTAGCTCACTGGGCATTAATTTGTGCAAATATTATGCTGGGCCCCTTTCTTTTCGGGGGTGCAGCCTGTAGGCCAAGTGTTTGTATTTTGGGATTACTAATGATTTTGTTAGCTTCTTCTTTCGTCTCACTTTCAATGATGACACCAATATTACGTGTCTTACGCACAGATTTAATTTTTGCCATTTCCAGGTCTTCTGCTAAATTTGCGACCACTATATTTTTTACTTCCTCACGTGTGATGATCTTCTGTGGAAGTAGGTCTAACAGTTATTAGATGTGGTTTTTGTAAGAGAGTTTTCCTTTTGGTTGAGTTTCCTGATTCAGTTGTTTGTTCAGCATTTCTGGGAATCCTCAGCGCGTCTGCATAGGTAGGGGCACGCTGTTGCATTTGATTATCCCTACCGTCACGATATGCCTCAAGTTTAGCCACTGCTTTCTCGCGTTCGAGGTGCGTTGTAAGTAAAATGGTTTCCAACTTCGTCCATAGGGAAACCATGTCTGCACGCAGAGCTGTACTGACTCTGCTGTTGGTTGTCTTCATTAAAGTTTCTAGTGCAGTTCTCAGGTAGAGAACCTGCTCTAAAACGGGACCCTCGGGCAGAGTGGGATCCAGTGGAGTCTCTTCAACATCATTTTCTCCTTGCTGGGAAGATAGGTCTTGTAGTTCCTTTCGTTCACTTTGGGATCTGGTTTCCATTTCTGATTTCGGAAATGATTTTTTATTAAGCTTCTTGGAGGCTGGAGTAGGCCAGGAGGCCTCAATATCACCCCGTAGGCCTAGAGTTTGGGTAGTTTCAGGAGTAATTTCCTGGCATTCATCAATGATATTATAGTCTGCAGTGGACATGATTTTCAAAAAACGGAAAACAGGGGTTTCCAGATAATCGGGTCGCCGTTAATATTCTAAAAAGTAGCAAAATCATGGTGGTTGAAACAAGTCTCTATGATAAACAGGAACCGGGTATTGGGCTGTAGCTTTCTGGTCACGTGGGAAAAATAGGAAAAGCTCAAGCGGAAAAACCTCTAAATGAACAGAACAATTTTTTTTTTTTTTTTTTTTTGTTTATTATTATTATTATAAGTTTTTGGGGACGATAAATACAATGACAGTCTCCATTTTCTTGCAGGATAAGCCCAGGGGGAGTTTCACATTTGTCACAGAAAGTTTGTAGAAGTATGGGGAGCACACAGAAAACCAGGTAAAGTTAGTTTAAATTAGGCGAAAAGTTTCAGAGACGTTGTGCCTGTGGGCATAAGAGGAGAAAAGTACAATTAGGGAAGAAGAGGTATAATCCCTAACCTTGTTGCCACGTGACGTTATCCTTGACCTTGTTAAGCGACAATTACTAAGCAACTTAAGCAGACATTTGCTGACACACAGCGGGCGGTCCCCTCCCCAGTCACAATTTGCTAGATATTAGCGTAGCAGCTCCGAAAAGATCGAAAACTGCTCTCTTCAATTTCCTGCCAATGGCGACATAGCGACCTAACCATTAACAAAGACGTTGAATAATTAACGTTAAGATCTAGCAGAAAGATCACAGAAAATACCAAAAAAGTCTCACCAACGGAACCCTCTTCTAAACTTGTCTATGGAGAACATAATTCCAGAAGTATGAGGCACTTTAAGCACTTAAATTAAACAAAGTATCAAGAGCTCGAATTATTGCGTCTGCATGCTGAGACCTGAAGGTAACTCTCCAATTTGTACAATAGTCTTCCATGCATAACAATGTCAAAAGCTTTCCTGAAATCCAAATATATGATATCAAAATTATTTTTTGCATCCAGTTCCTTTGTAACCACATCATAATATACTATCAAATTTGTCAGACAAGACTTTCCCTTAACAAACCCATGCTGTGTCTGAATTATTGCTGCAGTCTTGTCTAGATGATCCTGCAATGCATCTTTAACCAGTGACTCCATTATTTTACCCAGAACAGAAGTTAAACTAACTGGTCTGTAATTACTTGTGTCCCCCCTTCGATCCCCCTTTGTGAACTGAGGATACATTTGCACATCTCCAGTACGTGAGAACCTCCCCTGAGTCCAAGGATGTTCTCATATTTTTTTTTTTTTTTTTTTTGATTTGGTAGTTGGCGCATCGGCTTCTGTGGCCATATTGCACCTCCCAAGGTTTTTGCAGTACTTTGATCCAAGCCCGAGGCGGCAATCGAACCCGCGACCTTTGGGTTGCCGGGCAGGTGCTTTACCCACTCGGCTAGCCCGGTCAGCGATGTTCTCATAATTATGGCTAAGGGTTTGCTTAGTTGCTTTGCCACCTCCTTTAATATAACTGGATAGATCCCATCCACCCCAGCTGCTTTTCTTATGTTTAACTTCAACAATTTCTCCTCCACTTTCCTCTCAGTTATTACAAAATCATTAAGTATCCTGCTACAATTTGACAACCTTCTGCCATTTTCAAACCTTAATAATTCCTCATGTGTGAATGTAGATGCAAAATACTCATTCAGTTTGTTTGCTATCTGAGCAGGATCATCAACAGTCAAACCATCAATGTCAAGTGGACCAATCAGATTCATCCCCTTCCTTTTAGAGTTTATATAAGTAAAGAAATCCTTGCTGTTTTTCTTAGCATCTTTTGCCAAGGATTTCTCGTAATCTGCCTTCACCTGCCTAACCTCCTTTGTGATCTGATTACATGCTAGCTTATATCTGCCATAGGCTTATGAGTCGCTTGATAATTTATATGCATTCCATGCATTTTTCTTCTCTGTTACGAGTCTCATTAGATGACAACTGAAGTTTAACATTGATAAATGCAAAGTACTGCATATGGGTAGAAGTAACCCCAGAGAAACGTACCAACTGTGTTGTACTACACTTGGGTGGTAGAAAATGAAAAAGACCTGGGAGTAATTGTGCAGTGAGATATGAAATTTTCTGAGCAGTGCAGACAGGCTGCCAGAGTAGGTCATGATATATTGTCTATGATAAACAGTAATTTTGATGGTAGGGAAAAGGAAGTGATTATCCCTTTGTATAAGGCAATGGTCAGGCCACGCCTTGAATACTGCGTACATGTTTGGAGGCCTCGTTTTAGGAAGGATGCAGAGTTACTTGAGCACGTACATAGAAGGGCAACAAGATTGGCGAGATTTGAACGAAGGGGTTCTCTTACCAAGAAAGGCTTAAGTTCTGCAAACCGCAGTGGCTGGAGACTAGGCACTTGTGAGGTGATCTGATTGAGGTGTATAGAGCTTTGAATGGGTTGAGCATGCTGAATTCTGACGGGATTCTTCTGCTTGCTCAGATTACGAACCTGAAGGGGCACAAATTTGCCTTTATCCAGCGGGTGGTTAATTGCTGGATCAAACTTCCATCTGTCATTGTGAAAGTTGATAGTTTAAATTAATTCAAGGAGGAACTGGACAAACTTTTAGAGAGAATGGATGTGTGAAATTTTCTTTTTTTTTTGGCTGATGCTAGACAAAGCTTGCTTTCTTGCATAAACATGCATCTACTAATACACAAATATTTTGATTATTCCATAAGTTATCATGTATTTTTGTGGATGAACAATTTATTTTTTGAATGAACAGTATTTATTTAGACCTAAGTTTTGCTTTATGAACTACTTTTCCGGGATGCATGGTGTTTGTAAATCAGGAGTTTATTGTACATGCAACTCTCGGTTTACAAATGTAGAACGTTTGATTTCCAAACATTCGCTATAACAAACGTCACAATTCATTCAAAATTTCTTAAATTCACCAATAGATAGAGTTCCTTATAAAACGTAATGCCAAACATATAGCGAACATAATTGTGAGATTTAAATAAATAAATTTTTATAAAATGTATTTATTACAATAAATATCAGAAAATTATTATATGATAATTATACTGAACTGTTCTTGGTTAATAAAACTAATCTAGACAGTAAAAAAAAACTGTTGGTTTACATTCAACGCCACGTAGAATGTTGAATACATATGTATGTGTAGTACACATATTATGTTAGTACTCATTTTCTTTATTTCTATTTAGTAACTCTATGTTTTTAATTAAAATTTCAATTTTGTAACTCTTTATATTTTTTAATTAAAATTAAAAAGTGCGATGTCTTGTTTTTTTTATTCATTTCTTATTTTAGTTTATGTTACATATTGTATGTAGACATGTATACTATCTTATGTAGGATGGCACCTGAACATCAATTCATCTCTGCCTTTGTACACTGTGATGATTATAGAAAGCACTGTAAATATGCCAGAAATGTGTGTAACGTTATGTTCGTGCAGTGTGTGTGTTGTTGTGTTGTTTCTGGCCGTTTTGTCACCAGGCAGGCGATCACCTGGAAAGCCTGCTCAGTGTCTGTCTACACCACGGGGAGGTAGGCCACAACTACGCATGTATTGCGACCTCCCTGGTTTACCAGCTCTTACTGCCCTAATATCAGAGCAAAAAAAAATAATAATAATAAAAAAAAATAAATAATAATAAGAAAAAAAAAAATATATATATATATACTTATCTAAGAAAATAATAAAAACTAGATAATAAAATCCTGTCCATCAGGCAGCCCAAACCCAGGAAACCAGCAAAAATGAATAAATAAATAAATAAATACAAATTAAAAGTGAAAAAAAAAAAAAAAAAAAAATAATAATAATAATAAAATAAAATAAAATTAAGAAAAAAAAATAAT
The DNA here is from genome assembly GCF_048544385.1 of Mastigoproctus giganteus. Classification (NCBI taxonomy): domain Eukaryota; kingdom Metazoa; phylum Arthropoda; class Arachnida; order Uropygi; family Thelyphonidae; genus Mastigoproctus; species Mastigoproctus giganteus. Next base: position 131,398,716 of record NC_143577.1, on the reverse strand, counting down.
AAATAAAATAAAAATAAATAAATAAATGTTAATAAATAAAGTATAAAATTGAAGATAAAGAAAAAAAAAAAAAAAAAAAATATATATATATATATATATATATATATATCTGATCCCGCACTGACCAAAAGCCAGTGCCAGCAGGGGTCTCCACTAGGAAGGCTAGGAGGTATTCCATAGTTGGGTGTCAAGACATCTCCGGCGATCAAAAGCATGACGAGCAAATTCTTGCAGGGACTGGAAGTTTTCTGTGGTGCTCAGGAAGTCCGGCTCATTTCCGGAGACAGTGATACTGGTGGAGAGAAGAAGGTGCAGTCGAAGATCTTGTTATTGATGGCAGTGGTATAAAATATGTTCCCAGTCTTCTGGGTCGCCACAAGAACAGAGAGGTGATTCAGCAAGGTTCAAAGTTGCAAGTTTGGCATTAAGGGAGCCATGACCAGAGAGTAAGTAGAGAGTGTACAGACCAGGATGAAACCATTTCTCAGTGGACACTAACGTGGCAAAGGTGACGTTAGGGATGAACTATAAAGTAACAAGACCCTTAGAGGTAGCGGACCATCTGTCTTGCCAGCTCTGCATCAAAATATTCCAACAGCGTCTTTTCTCTGCCTTGGGATCCACAGTGACATCGACAGCGTGCCTAATGTAGAAGCACAGGCCTCGATACATAAGAAAGAGATCGAGGGGCAGACAGCCATTAAGGACCTGCAAAGCAGGAGTACACACTGTCCTACAGGCCCTGCACATTGCTAAAAGCATTTTACGTTGAATGCTGTGAAGTTTATTCCGTACTGAAACCTTCTTAACATGCCAGAACCAGGTGGCCGCACCATAGGAACAAATTGGTAGAAACACAGCTTTGTAATATAACGGTAAAGAACGAGAATTAAGACTGCCAGATTGTTTAGAGAGACGCAGAAGTGAGAGGGTAAGTTTTTTGACTTTCTCTGAGAGATCTTCCAAGTGTTTAGTAAATGTAAGTTTATTATCAATGATCAGACCAAGAAATTTTAGAGAAGAAACCATGGAAAGTGATTTGTTTTGAAATTTTACAACAGGTGGCCATGAAATATTAAGCGAACCCTTAACCAGCATCATTTTAGTTTTCGATGAGGATATGGATAACTTATTTGTGGTGGACCATTGAGAGAGATCTGACATGACTAAGCTGACAGTGCTTTCAAGGGAGGCACGGGAATTGTCTGCATAGGCTGTTATTGTTGTTGTTATTTAGTTTTTAGGAGCATTAGCAACTAAGGCCATATTGCTCCGGGATATGCGCTGGTCATTCCCTGACCTTTCCGCATGCTCCATATTTGGTGGTGACGGGCTCGAACCCCAGTCTAATCAAGAAGCGTGTGCTACGCACTGCTGCTCCTTCCCACCTGGCTACGGAGGTGCCGTCTGCATAGGCCAATTTGGAAGTATAAGGAATAGTTTTAAGGAGCCATTCATCAAGAACGATGTTCCAGACAAGTGGTCCAAGAACAGAGCCTTGGAGACAGCCCCTAGTGATAGAGCAGGAGATAGAGTTAGATCCAGAAATAACAGAAACTGAACGGTTTTCAAAATAACTTCTTAAAAGGTTATAGAGAGGAAGAGGACAATCGGCAGCACGTAAGCGAGCAAACAAACTAGACCACCATAACAGATCAAACGCCGCAGAAAAATCAACAAAAATAGCAAGAACGTATTTAGAATTTGCAGAGTTAACTCGAGAAAGGAATTCAACGACAGCTTCTTCAGTTCGGAAACCATATTGATCGTCTGATACAAGAGAGGTGTTCGTGAACAGTGAAGTGAGTCTTATAGCAATCAGCCTTTCAAGTGTTTTGGCCAAATGCGATAACAGAGCAATAGGATGGAAGGACTTGCCACTTTGGGTGTTTGAAGGTTTAGGAATTAGTTTAAGAAGAGCTGTCTTCCAGATAACAGGGAATGTTATCTGGAAGACAGCTATTCCGACTCTATTCAACAAATGTCAGATTCAGACATTTGTTGAATAGAGTCGGAAGAACCGTTGGACGTAGCTTGTGGAATTGCTTGATAAAGATGCCCTCATGAAGGTCCACGCCCGGACAACCAGAGTTGTTAATTTTTAGGACAGCTGTGTCCACCTCCAGCTGCGTAAATGGCTGAGAATCAGAAGTAGTAGTGTAGGAATTATTCAGCTGTCTTATTTGTTGATGAATAGTCGAGTCATCCTCTGGGCGATCAGAAGGAAGCAGATTGTCCAAGATAGTGTTGTTGTTGTTGTGGGTGTTTTCTGGCGCATAAGCTGCTTTGGCTATAATGCGCCTATTCCTTTATTGTAATAATATATATAATATATGAGAATTTCTTGTTATGTTAGACGAGGCAAAAATCAGAAATGACTAAAAACTCCCAATTTTCTTCAGAAAGTTAAAAAATTCAGGGATATTTGAGTTATTGGTTTGTGAAGGTTAACCAAAGATAGCAGGGTTGTATTTCTGTCTTGATTATAGTGTGGGCATTCAATGAGAATGTGTTTCACAGTCAGATTTAGAAAACAATGTGGACACTGTGGTGGATCATCTCCTGTGAGTAAATGAAGGTGAGTCAAATGTTATGGCCTATTCTTGATCTTGAAAGGAGTACCTCTTCTCGTCTTGATGAACGGACACTGGAACGCCAAATTCAAGGATCCTGTTTAAATTGAAAAAGTTTGTTATGTGTTTGAGAGTGCCAGAGTGCTGTCCATTCTGTTAGGTATGCATCACGAATGATTTGTGGGTAGTCTGATGCTGGAACAGGGATAGTGGTTAAATCTAAGGTAGATGGATTTTTTGCCGCTTTATCGGCCAGTTCATTACCAGAAATTCCAGAATGTGCTGGAATCCAGCAGAAGGTGATCATTTGGTGGCGCTCTTCAATCTGCAGTAATAATCTTCTAATTTCATTTAGAAAAGGGTGAACTTTATCTGTGGAGTTAGATAATGCCATAATTGAGCTGAGGGAATCAGTGTAAATAACAAATTTTAATGAGCAGATATTTATTTAAAGTATACCCAGTAAAATAAAATAAAATAAAATATTTCCAGAAGCTTTCGGAACTCGTGTCCCTTTCTCAACTGACAGAATTTTTTTTTTTTAAATACATTACAAGCAAACTGTGGCACGTTACTCATTCGTCATTGTTGTAGCACGGACGTGTGCTGCCTTGCGCCAGTGATCATCCATCAATAAAACGGTTGTCTCCAGGATTGGATGTATACGCATGCCTTTCTGGCGATTTAATGCCTTAGGGTTGTTCATTATGTTTAGTGACTCTAGCCATAGGCGGTGGCGAAAGTGTCGCGCGTGGTCCACTATCTCAAAGTCGCGCTTGGGGTCAAGATCGTGGTTGGTAGCCCAAAAATGTTCTGCAAGCGCGGACTGGTCAGTTTCGGCAAGCCGGATTGCTCTGTCGTGTTCCGTGAGGCGATCCTGGAGACGTCTCGATGTCTCACCTACGTAGCAACTGTTACAGGCCCTACAGGTGATACGGTACACTACATTGCTGCGTAAGACAGGTGTGACAGGGGTCTTCACACTGGAGACAAGTGAACGTAGGTTCCTACCTGGTAATTGTACACATTTTATGTTGTAACTTCTCAGGATCTTCGAGATACGTCCTGACACTCCTGGATAGTACGGAATGTAGGCGGATGATATGCCGACTTGCTTCGGAGGTCTTGGGTTGGAAGTAAGCTCTTGTGCCTGTAACAAGCATCTGTTTAGTACATGGGATGGATAACCGCATCTGGTTAAGTCCGCCTTCACACGGGAGATCTCGTTACGTCTAATTGTGTCGGTGCTGGAATGGCTCCAGGCCCTGGAGAACAGGGTGCGGGCAGTGCTATTGAGATGGCTTGGAGCGTGGCCGGACCCGTAGTTGGTGAATTGACTGCACCACATGGGTTTGCGGTATACTGAGGTCTCTAGATGTGGGCCTACGCGATGCACTAGCACGTCCAGAAACGGGAGCGAACCGTCCACCTCTGATTCTACGGTAAACTTGATGAAATTGGATAGAGAGTTGAGGTATTCTAGTAGTACCGTTTCAGAACCACGTGGTATTATGGTAAAAATATCGTCGACATATCTACACCACGTTGTAATAGGTGTAGGTGGGTTCTGGTGTATCTGCTTCTCCAGATCTTCCATGGCGATGTTAGCTACTACGGAACTGACAGGGGCACCCATAGCAGTGCCATGTACTTGTTTGTAGAGTGAGTCTTCAAAGGTGAAGATGCTGCTAGAGAGGCATAGGTTGAGGGCGGTACAGATGTCATCAGTGGATAGTGACGTCCTGGATTGGAGGCTTAAGTCGCTCTCAAGGAGCCTTCTGGCGCAGTGCACGGCCTGTTGGACGGGAATCGAGGTGAATAAAGAAACCACGTCAAATGATGCCATGACAGAGTTATCAGGGATTGAAATGTCCTTAATGGTGTTAATGAATTCACTGCTGTTTTTAACGGTGTGAGATGTATTACCTATAAGAGGCGAGAGGAGGCTCGCGATGTGTTTGGACAGTTCATACGTTGGGGCACTGCAGCAAGACACTATAGGTCTGAGAGGAATACCCGGTTTATGGATCTTTGGTAATCCGTAGAATTGTGGTAGTTGACAGCCAGTACCACGCAGAAGATGGTGAGTCGCGGTCGGGATCTTCTTATCTTTAAGCCATGCGTGGACAAGTTTATTAACATTTGCTTCCAGACGTTTCAAGACTTTAACGGGAGGATCAGGTAGAGGTTCATATACGTTAGGATCGAGTAATAGGGCCAAGGCTTTCTCTCGGTAGGCTGATCGGTCCAGCACAACAGTCCGGCGCCCTTTATCCGCAGGAAGTACAACGATGGAGTTGTCTTTTCTTATAGATGACAGGGCGGCACGTTGGCGGTGGTTGAGGTTTGAGCACGTTTTTCGAGTGTTGCGGAGGACTGCGGCAGTCTTGAATCGGATCTCGTTGGCAGTTTCTTCGGGAAGGTTGGTAATACTGGCTTCTATGCCCATAGCGAGCTGTGTGATGGGAGGTTTCGATGGTATAACGGCGAATTTCATACCGTTTGATAAAACACTCAGCTGCTCGTTGGACAGTTGTTTGTTACTTAGATTCAAGACGAAAGAAGTCGTGTCGTCTGAACGAGTGTTCGTCTTTAAGGAGTTAGTTTCTATGCTCAAGTTTATGAACTTGCGCTGTTGGCGTAAACGGTAGGTATCCGAGGTCTGACTAGCCCGATGGCAGATGGTATGTATAAGGTTTGTAAATACAATAGGCGAGACCTTACCTTGTATATGTTGTAACAGTCTGGACTTGTTGTAGTCAGCGTTCCTGATTTCATGGTGGAGATGGGATATCCATAAATTTAACGTGCGCAGGCTGAAGTTAAAGCAGGCACGATCCATATGAGAGTTGTGGAACGGGGCTTTGTATCGGAACCCTTTAGGTATAATTCGATTGCTTTTGCATCTGTGGGCGAAGCGTAAATGTTGCCTGTAGCGAGCTATTGAGAGGAAGCATTTTTTGCAACTGTGCACAATCGTTGTAGGTATTATGGCCATAAAGTGATCGAATAGTGACAAATGGGCCTGGAGTACTGGGGTCCATAGTTTAACAGATATTTATTTAAAGTATACCCAGTAAAATAAAATAAAATAAAATATTTCCAGAAGCTTTCGGAACTCGTGTCCCTTTCTCAACTGACAGAATTTTTTTTTAAATACATTACAAGCAAACTGTGGCACGTTACTCATTCGTCATTGTTGTAGCACGGACGTGTGCTGCCTTGCGCCAGTGATCATCCATCAGTAAAACGGTTGTCTCCAGGATTGGATGTATACGCATGCCTTTCTGGCGATTTAATGCCTTAGGGTTGTTCATTATGTTTAGTGACTCTAGCCATAGGCGGTGGCGAAAGTGTCGCGCGTGGTCCACTATCTCAAAGTCGCGCTTGGGGTCAAGATCGTGGTTGGTAGCCCAAAAATGTTCTGCAAGCGCGGACTGGTCAGTTTCGGCAAGCCGGATTGCTCTGTCGTGTTCCGTGAGGCGATCCTTGGAGCGTGGCCGGACCCGTAGTTGGTTGCCATCTCAATAGCACTGCCCGCACCCTGTTCTCCAGGGCCTGGAGCCATTCCAGCACCGACACAATTAGACGTAACGAGATCTCCCGTGTGAAGGCGGACTTAACCAGATGCGGTTATCCATCCCATGTACTAAACAGATGCTTGTTACAGGCACAAGAGCTTACTTCCAACCCAAGACCTCCGAAGCAAGTCGGCATATCATCCGCCTACATTCCGTACTATCCAGGAGTGTCAGGACGTATCTCGAAGATCCTGAGAAGTTACAACATAAAATGTGTACAATTACCAGGTAGGAACCTACGTTCACTTGTCTCCAGTGTGAAGACCCCTGTCACACCTGTCTTACGCAGCAATGTAGTGTACCGTATCACCTGTAGGGCCTGTAACAGTTGCTACGTAGGTGAGACATCGAGACGTCTCCAGGATCGCCTCACGGAACACGACAGAGCAATCCGGCTTGCCGAAACTGACCAGTCCGCGCTTGCAGAACATTTTTGGGCTACCAACCACGATCTTGACCCCAAGCGCGACTTTGAGATAGTGGACCACGCGCGACACTTTCGCCACCGCCTATGGCTAGAGTCACTAAACATAATGAACAACCCTAAGGCATTAAATCGCCAGAAAGGCATGCGTATACATCCAATCCTGGAGACAACCGTTTTACTGATGGATGATCACTGGCGCAAGGCAGCACACGTCCGTGCTACAACAATGACGAATGAGTAACGTGCCACAGTTTGCTTGTAATGTATTTAAAAAAAAATTCTGTCAGTTGAGAAAGGGACACGAGTTCCGAAAGCTTCTGGAAATATTTTATTTTATTTTATTTTACTGGGTATACTTTAAATAAATATCTGTTAAACTATGGACCCCAGTACTCCAGGCCCATTTGTCACTATTCGATCACTTTATGGCCATAATACCTACAACGATTGTGCACAGTTGCAAAAAATGCTTCCTCTCAATAGCTCGCTACAGGCAACATTTACGCTTCGCCCACAGATGCAAAAGCAATCGAATTATACCTAAAGGGTTCCGATACAAAGCCCCGTTCCACAACTCTCATATGGATCGTGCCTGCTTTAACTTCAGCCTGCGCACGTTAAATTTATGGATATCCCATCTCCACCATGAAATCAGGAACGCTGACTACAACAAGTCCAGACTGTTACAACATATACAAGGTAAGGTCTCGCCTATTGTATTTACAAACCTTATACATACCATCTGCCATCGGGCTAGTCAGACCTCGGATACCTACCGTTTACGCCAACAGCGCAAGTTCATAAACTTGAGCATAGAAACTAACTCCTTAAAGACGAACACTCGTTCAGACGACACGACTTCTTTCGTCTTGAATCTAAGTAACAAACAACTGTCCAACGAGCAGCTGAGTGTTTTATCAAACGGTATGAAATTCGCCGTTATACCATCGAAACCTCCCATCACACAGCTCGCTATGGGCATAGAAGCCAGTATTACCAACCTTCCCGAAGAAACTGCCAACGAGATCCGATTCAAGACTGCCGCAGTCCTCCGCAACACTCGAAAAACGTGCTCAAACCTCAACCACCGCCAACGTGCCGCCCTGTCATCTATAAGAAAAGACAACTCCATCGTTGTACTTCCTGCGGATAAAGGGCGCCGGACTGTTGTGCTGGACCGATCAGCCTACCGAGAGAAAGCCTTGGCCCTATTACTCGATCCTAACGTATATGAACCTCTACCTGATCCTCCCGTTAAAGTCTTGAAACGTCTGGAAGCAAATGTTAATAAACTTGTCCACGCATGGCTTAAAGATAAGAAGATCCCGACCGCGACTCACCATCTTCTGCGTGGTACTGGCTGTCAACTACCACAATTCTACGGATTACCAAAGATCCATAAACCGGGTATTCCTCTCAGACCTATAGTGTCTTGCTGCAGTGCCCCAACGTATGAACTGTCCAAACACATCGCGAGCCTCCTCTCGCCTCTTATAGGTAATACATCTCACACCGTTAAAAACAGCAGTGAATTCATTAACACCATTAAGGACATTTCAATCCCTGATAACTCTGTCATGGCATCATTTGACGTGGTTTCTTTATTCACCTCGATTCCCGTCCAACAGGCCGTGCACTGCGCCAGAAGGCTCCTTGAGAGCGACTTAAGCCTCCAATCCAGGACGTCACTATCCACTGATGACATCTGTACCGCCCTCAACCTATGCCTCTCTAGCAGCATCTTCACCTTTGAAGACTCACTCTACAAACAAGTACATGGCACTGCTATGGGTGCCCCTGTCAGTTCCGTAGTAGCTAACATCGCCATGGAAGATCTGGAGAAGCAGATACACCAGAACCCACCTACACCTATTACAACGTGGTGTAGATATGTCGACGATATTTTTACCATAATACCACGTGGTTCTGAAACGGTACTACTAGAATACCTCAACTCTCTATCCAATTTCATCAAGTTTACCGTAGAATCAGAGGTGGACGGTTCGCTCCCGTTTCTGGACGTGCTAGTGCATCGCGTAGGCCCACATCTAGAGACCTCAGTATACCGCAAACCCATGTGGTGCGGTCAATTCACCAACTACGGGTCCGGCCACGCTCCAAGCCATCTCAATAGCACTGCCCGCACCCTGTTCTCCAGGGCCTGGAGCCATTCCAGCACCGACACAATTAGACGTAACGAGATCTCCCGTGTGAAGGCGGACTTAACCAGATGCGGTTATCCATCCCATGTACTAAACAGATGCTTGTTACAGGCACAAGAGCTTACTTCCAACCCAAGACCTCCGAAGCAAGTCGGCATATCATCCGCCTACATTCCGTACTATCCAGGAGTGTCAGGACGTATCTCGAAGATCCTGAGAAGTTACAACATAAAATGTGTACAATTACCAGGTAGGAACCTACGTTCACTTGTCTCCAGTGTGAAGACCCCTGTCACACCTGTCTTACGCAGCAATGTAGTGTACCGTATCACCTGTAGGGCCTGTAACAGTTGCTACGTAGGTGAGACATCGAGACGTCTCCAGGATCGCCTCACGGAACACGACAGAGCAATCCGGCTTGCCGAAACTGACCAGTCCGCGCTTGCAGAACATTTTTGGGCTACCAACCACGATCTTGACCCCAAGCGCGACTTTGAGATAGTGGACCACGCGCGACACTTTCGCCACCGCCTATGGCTAGAGTCACTAAACATAATGAACAACCCTAAGGCATTAAATCGCCAGAAAGGCATGCGTATACATCCAATCCTGGAGACAACCGTTTTATTGATGGATGATCACTGGCGCAAGGCAGCACACGTCCGTGCTACAACAATGACGAATGAGTAACGTGCCACAGTTTGCTTGTAATGTATTTAAAAAAAATTCTGTCAGTTGAGAAAGGGACACGAGTTCCGAAAGCTTCTGGAAATATTTTATTTTATTTTATTTTACTGGGTATACTTTAAATAAATATCTGTTAAACTATGGACCCCAGTACTCCAGGCCCATTTGTCACTAAATTTTAATGAGCAGTCAGAACAGAGATTTTCTAAGGCTAGTTTAATTGCATATAATTCTGCTGAGAATATACTGAATTCAGGTGGAAGGGCTGCTGAAATAGTGGTATTTAGGAACACTGCTGCTGCTCCAACATTTGAGTTAGATTTAGAGCCATCTGTATAAATTGGAGAAAAGTCAAAATATTTGTGAGTGTGAATTGCATGAAGAACATTTTTCCCCCACTGGCAAAGGTAAGTGTCACAGGTGGGTAGAGGAGTAAGAGTCCATGGTGGTTGAGTGCATGTTACTACTTCTTGTACAGAATGAATGGAAACTTTCCAAACTTGCATCAGTTCAAGAAGGCGAAGACCAGCTGGTTTTACTATACTTACTTCTGTAGAGGTTTTCTAATGGTGGATTAAATAAGTATGACTGAATTGGATGTGAGGCATAACTTTGTATTTTGACAGCATACTTCAGTAGCAGTGTTTTCCTACGTAGTGTTAACGGGGGCTCATGAGCGTCAATGTAGAGGCTATGTGCTGGTGATGTTCTGAAAGCTCCAAGTGCAATCCTCAAAGCACTGTGTTGAACTGGATCAAGCCAGCGCAAAACACTTGCTCTGGTAGAATCATAGACAGGAGCACCATAATCAAGACGGGATCGGATTAATGCCCTGTATAGCCGAAGTAAGGAGGTGCGATCTGCACCCCATGTTAGTGCGGATAAAGTTCTGAGTATATTTAACTTTTTTTAAACAGGAAGTATGTACATTTTTAATATGGTCTAAGAAATTTAATTTGTTGTCAAGCATTAATCCTAGAAATCTGATGTTACTATTGATTGGGATGGAGAAGTTGGAAATTTGGAGTTCAGGATCCAGATGGAGTTTGCGTTGTCGACAAAAATGGATAGCAACTGTTTTCTGTTGTGAGAGTCGATAGCCGTTAAGGTTGGCCCATTGTTGTATTTTATTCAGTGATATCTGAAGCTGCCTTTCAATTGATCTCATGCTTTGGGAATGACAGGAAATGGAAAGGTCATCTGCGTAAAGATATGACTCAACTGTGTTTGGAAGCTGTTTAGTGATGGAATTGATTCTAAGAGAAAAAAGAGTGGCACTCAGCACAGATCCCTGAGGAACACCTTCTTCCTGAATGAAAGTTGTAGAGAGGTCATTTTGGTATTTTACTTGAAACGATCTAGTGTATAGGAAGTTCTGTACAAATATGGGAAGGTTTCCCCGTAGACCGAGAGAATAAAGATCCCTAAGTATGCCATGTCGCCAGGTGGTGTCAAAGGCTTTCTGTATATCTACAGTAACCATTACCAGATGCTCGTGTTTAACGAACGCATTGCAAATGCCAAATTCAGCCTTGATCATGAGATCTAAGCATGATCTGTTTTGTCGAAAGCCATGCTGACTATTGCTCATTAGATGTTGTGACTCTATGATCCAGACGAGTCTATTGTGGACAATTTTCTCAAGGATTTTGCTGAGGCAGCTTGACAGAGATATAGGTCTATAGTTATGGGGATTGGTTGGATCTTTTCCAGGCTTCAGGAACGCCAAAACAATAGAGTGGTGCCAAGAAGCTGGATAAGTTTTTTCTAAAAAAAATACGGTTGTAAAAGACCAGGAGGAGGCGCAAAACTTTGTCATCAAGATGTTGCAGCATGATATAATAGATCCCATCTGGTCCGGCGGCACCATTACGAGCTGTTTTAATGGCATGCAATAATTCAGAATATCGTAGAGGTTTGTTACATGGCAGAATGAGGGCAGTTTGGAAGTTAATAGAATACCGTTCTCGACTGTTTTTAATTCGTTGGAAAGATGTAGTATAAGCTGATGTTGCTGAGATCTCAGCAAAAGTATTGCCCAAAGCGTTAGCTATATCCGAGGGACTAGTTAAATCCCGCCCATTCCAGGAGAGGACTGGAGAGGGTATGGTTGGAAACTTACCAGAAAGCTGTCTAATTTTTTTCCAGATTAATTTGCTGTCAGTATTTTTGTTAATTGTTGATGCAAAACAGGTCCAGGATTCTTTTTTGGCTTGCCTCTGTATGAAGCGTGCTTTTGCCCTTATTTTCTTATAATTTATCAGATTGGCTGTGATTGGATATTGCCGAAACAAATTCCACGCTTTATTTTTTGCTTTTTTTGCTTTGGTGCATTCCTCATTCCACCAATAATTATAGTGCTTTCGACCCGGTGGATTTGATAATGGTATTGTATCTTTAGTCACGTTTAAGAGATGCGACGTGATGTAATCTGTCACATCATCAATACGGTGGAGACAGATTTTTTTCTCATCGAAAGAGATTGATGACTGAAATTTTGCCCAGTTTGCTCTTGTAAATTTCCATTTCCTGAAGGGTTTAGTTAAAGGAGTCTGTGCTATCAATACCTTGCATACGATTGGGAAGTGATCACTGCCCATAGGATCGTTTATAACATACCACTCTATGGTCGGGACCAGTACTGGAGAACAAATGGAAAGATCTATTGCTGAAGTATGTCCAGTTGGGAGCTGAATGTAAGTGTGCGTGCCAGTATTCAGTATGGTGAGGTTTAGTGCATCTAAAAGTCTTTCAATGAGTCGACCACGTGTATCCAATTTAGAAGCACCCCATAGGGGATTGTGTCCATTAAAGTCCCCTAATATACAGAGAGGTGGAGGTATCTGTATGAGGAGGTCTTCAAGTTCTTTTAAACAATAAGTATGGTTTGGCTGTAAATAGATTGAGACTAGTGTTATTGCAATATGGAGAGTTATACGAACTGCAACAGCTTCTATTTCCGTTCAAAGTGGGATATGCTTAGTTGGGATCTTTGAATTTATCAGGATTACTACACCACCGTGGGCAGTATTTGCTGTATTGCGATCTCTTCGATAAAGGCAGTAGTTCTTTGTCGATGGAGAAATTTGCGAGGTTAAGTAAGTTTCTTGGAGACAGAGAGCAACGGGAGAATACTGGTTAATTAGATTATGGATATCATCTGTGTTGCAACGAAAGCCTCTGCAGTTCCATTGTACAATGAAGGCCATTATTTGTGTTTAATTGTTTGAGATGTATCTGACTGCTTTTTGAAGGTGATTGGTTTATGACGTTCCAATTTTTGTTTGTCTTTTTTTAGGAAAACTGGCCGACCGGTGTCCATTTCTTCTTCTTCGGCATGAATTTCTAATATTGGATCTTCCGGTAGAGTAGGAGATGTCGCTGGTATTGTAAGAGGAGTGTTACTTGCCTGATCTGAATGCTTGGGGTTACTGGACTGTTGCTGAGAGAGGACAGCTCGAGCCCAGTCAGAGATTGATAAGTTTGAGGGGACGGTAACTTCCGTTTGGGTGGATACTGTTTGTTGTTTTTGTGCAACATCTGCATAGGTACGTTTGGGCATGGTAGAAGCAATTATTTTCCTTGCTTCTTGAAAGCTTACTTTGTTCTCAACCTTATATTTAACAATTTGTTTCTCAGTTTTCCATCTCTCACAAGTTCTAGAATATGCAGGATGGTTACCTTTACAGTTGGGACATGTCTTTTCTGTCGCCAAACACTCAGACTGAGTATGATCGGAAGATCCACAGTTTGGACAAACTGGATTTCCTCTACATGTTGTCTGAGAGTGACCATACTTTTGGCACTTGTAGCATCTCAAGGGATTGGGTATATACGGGCAAACACGGCAAAGTAGATAGCCAGCTTTTACTGTTGATGGTAGGTTTGGGGAATTAAATGTAAGAATGATATTCCTGGTAAGCATAAGGTTATTGTCTTTTTTAGTCATGATTCTTCTTGATGCAATAACATTTTGATCCTGAAGTTCTTGGGTTAATTCATCCTCTGTCACGTTCAACAAATCCCAACTAGAAATCACACCTTTGGATGTATTTAAGGTAGCATGGGGAGATACTTTAATTGGTATCCCAGCAAAATTTGAAAGTTGTAAGAGTTTCTCTGAATGTCTACTTTTTGTTGTTTCTAAAAGAAGGTCTCCAGATTGCAGCCTTCTCACAGTCTTCGGAGATCCTGCAATACTCTCCAGGTGTTTCTGGATGAGGAAAGGAGATAATTTGCTGAGAGGTTGTTCTGAAAGTGAATGTAAAATTAAATAGGAAGGAAACTCTTTGGTTGTTGAATTTGTTTTCAACCTCTTGGGTTGTGAAATGTCATGATCAATTTCAGTATGTGGCCGAGAGCTTGTCGGCTCTAAAGATGGATAATCATTTTGCTCCATCTTTGCTCCTTTTCGCCCTTGGCAGATGAGCTTTTCTGCCAAGGTTTCTGGCCCCGCCACGGGGAGGCAGGAACAGTGCCTGGTGTGACCAAGCGAGAAGTAGTAGGGGGTTAGTAATAAGAATATGAAAAAAGAAAGGTGGCTTGCCTTTCTTGCTCTGTACAGGTACTTTTGTAGCACGAGCAGTTATAAAATAAATAGATTATTTAACGAGAGGAACGCAAAAGAACTATATATCACTTTTTGGAAATCGCACTATAAGGCACAGATAAATCGCTCGGCACCCGGGGCCCCAAGATAGTGTTGATGGTGTCCTTCCAAGTGAGAGTTTCGGTGCCGTTTCCGGGTACCGACCAATAAACAGTAGGGGAATAGGATTTTTTCCTCATAAGGCGATAAACAAGGCCCCGTGGGTTCCGATTGCCAGTAGAAGTAACTAAGTTCTGCCAAGATTTTATTTTACAAGTAGTGATGGTTTTGACGTATTGTCTTTTGAGAACTTGATATTGTGTTTTAAGACTTTCAACGTCAGGAGATGGCCAGTTCCTGCAATGTCGTTGGTAAGTGCGTCTAGCCCGATGTACTTGCTGACGAAGCAGAGTAAGTTCTCGGTTCCACCATGGAGTGGGATGGGAGGACTGAATTTTCTTTTTGGCTGCTTTATAACAGGCATGGCTGAGAGCATCATTAACATAGGAAGCTAATTCAGAAGCTGTAAAGTGATGGATGAAGTTTATGGTTCCAATTGGGAAATCAATGTTGATTGAGTCATTAAACCGGTTCCACATGATGCGTCACAAAGAAAATCTTCTAAGGTCCTGTAGTGGAGGATTATATGATTGTGCAGAGCAAGTCACGGAGAAGGTGATCGCACGATGGTCACTTGAGCAAATGTTAGTATTTACTGTCCAGTCATTAATGTTTGAAGAAACGGTGTAAGAAGTAGCAGTGATGTCTATATTTGATTCTCCATTTAGAGAGCTGAAGGTATAAGGTGAGCCGGGTTTATTTAGAACTGTCAGCTCTTGTGAAAGGAGAAAGTCTTCTATGAGTTAACCCTTGTTATCAGTATGGTCGGAGTGCCATAGACTGGATTTGGCGTTAACATCTGACATTATAATAAGTTTGGCAGTACCTACTAAAGAAATAACTTGATCGAGGCAGGCAAGATGAAGTGTAATGTCGGAAGTTGATGGGCAGTATAGTGAAACTAGAAAGTAAGAGCAATGAGGAGTAGACACACTTATGCAGACAGCATGTTGATTAGTAGGACTAATTATCTTGACTACGTCCAATTTAGAATTAACTATGGCGAAGGCCGTATGTGGCTCAGCATGTTCCGGCTGAATAACCCTAAAAGAGATAGGGTATCCAGTTATTTTACCGCAGAAATGGTATGGTTCTTGTAAGGCTATAATATCATATTTAATTTTGTTGGTTACCTTTCGGACTTCATCGGCCAGCAATCATGACTGCTGAGCATTCAGTTGAAGCAGGCTAAGTTCCGAGACTGATTAATCTGCAGATGAAGAACTGGTAATAGACAATGTATCCATAGTTAGTCCGTTGTCTTACAAGATCTATGATACGCAAAAAGTTCTGGGCATTTGTAGTCACAAATTGCCTCATTCGTCAGCGGTCCTTAATCGTGCAATCTCTAGAGCTCTTTTATATTCAGGACAGTTAGGATCACGGATAGAGTGCCGAAAGTCTCTTTTACACCTCTTGCAATTTATGCAGCAGGCAGGCTCATCCTTATGAGGGCATTCTGCATGCACATGACCACTACAGGCGCAATGTCCACAGGATGGGGAGTTATGGGTACAGTATTGTGTTGTGTGCCCATATCCCAAGCAAAAAAAGCACTTAGTAACTATTGTAAATGGCCTATCCCTATGTGAGCTACAGGCAAGAAATATTCTGTCTATTGATGAAATACACCTGTAAATTTTTGGGGAGAAACTGATTACCCAGTGTACCAATGATAAGGACCTTGACTTAGCTGTGAATCTGAACGAGATCTCTTTCTTAATCTCTTCCATTGTGAAATCATAGTCAGCTAGATTTTTATTATTCAGTTCTTCTAATATGTCCTCCTTACTTAGATCCTTGGGCACATCGTAGATAATTATGGAAGGGTTACTTTTTATAGGAACTCCCGTAGAGATTCCTGCAGAGGACAAGGAATCAGATGTTGAAATCAGATTTAAGTCCGACTTAGAGGCCGTTTCCAAAATTACGCTTTTATTGCGTGCTAATTTGATTGATTTTATTTTGACTGTTTTAAATTCTGTCTTCAGTGTTGGTTACCAAGGTTTTTACATCAGGGCTGGTTTTAAAATTGCTGTTCTCTAACGCTCTAAGTACCATTACATTCTCACTAGGTTTAGCTGTTTGTTCCTTCAGTGTGGGTCTATTTTGGACTACATCAGCATAAGATCTAACAGAAGGGGATCTCTGTAGCAGGAGGTCCTCATTTTGCACTTTCCTATCAGCAGGGGCCTGAAATTCTGGCTCTTGTACATAATTTGTTTTATTTGGAGTCATTGGGGAAAAGGTTTGTATTATTTTGTCTAGAAGATTAGTTCGCATATTTATTTCATGATTAGTGGCCTTCAGTACTTCATTTTCTATCAGGAGGGCTGTTGTTACTCTCTCAAGTTTGGACCATTTGTCCATAATAGCATCTCCTGCCTTTTTAGTTACTTTGTTGGTCTCTCCCAAAACAAAGCTCCTCATATCTTTACGCATTTTTGAAATTACCTCATAGACCGAAGATGCGTCCTGAGTAATATTTAATTCTTCAGTCGTTTTGTTATCTTCAGAATTTGCAGTTGTCCCAGCTTTTTGATCAGCAGATAAACCACCAGCAATATCTTTCTCAGGAGACAATTGTGGCATTTTGGGAAGCAATAAGGGGGGGTTCTGTCGTTTCCTCCCTCAGAGATATCTAAGTTTTCTGACATCAGTATTATTTCCATCCATACTGATTCCCTATTCCATGTTATCCAATACAAATTCAATATTAAACTCGGATATGCTGTCCTGAGAAAAGAAACTATGTAACGGTACAGCAAAGGTGGCAGTTTGGTGTAGTGATCACACAGTACGGGATTAGACAAGGAAATCTGTCAACCTCATTTGTTTATAGCACGTATGTCAAGCAAAAGGCTAACTGAAGGTTCGAACGCTTTAGCAGACTATGAATGTCCAGTCAAGGTCACACAGCTTGTTCTGCTACATGCGTGG
This sequence comes from Mastigoproctus giganteus, assembly GCF_048544385.1. Classification (NCBI taxonomy): domain Eukaryota; kingdom Metazoa; phylum Arthropoda; class Arachnida; order Uropygi; family Thelyphonidae; genus Mastigoproctus; species Mastigoproctus giganteus. The sequence goes on along the minus strand of NC_143577.1, from coordinate 131,381,638 downwards.
GGAGAACTGTCGCAACAAATGAACAATGGCCGAACATGCTGGTAAAGCAATTACAGCAACGAGCATGCAGAAATTGAAACAGTACTTATCTTTTGTCCATTCTTAAAATGAAATGGTCGCATCTGGCATTTGCACTAGTCCTTCTTGAAGTAGTAGCATTAAAAGGTAACTAAATACTGCTTCCTTAATAAACAAAACTAAAAAATAATACGGAACACAGGTACACACAACCGTTCACATTCGTTCCCCTAGGGGAATTCCTGTTACATATTGTATAGGCACCTCCATAGCCAGGTGGGAAGGAGCAGCAGTGCGTAGCACACGCTTCTTGATTAGACCGGGGTTTGAGCCCGTCATCACCAAATACAGAGGATGCGGAAAGGTCTGGGAATGACCACCGCATATTCCAGGAGCAATATGGCCTTAGTTGCTAATGCTCCTAAAAACCAAATAACAACAACATATTGTATACGGAAAACCTTAACACATACATACATTGTAATAAAACGTATTGTATAGACCATTCGACGTTTGGTTTAATGCTTTAAAATGGCTGCTAATGTATATGATACATATCGTAAAAGCTCAGGAATGCAAGCTACACAAAACGAACAACGTCTTGGAATGGAATTCGTTTGTAAATCGAGAGTTGCCTGTACTAATATTACCTACTATCTAACACCACCAGATTCAATGTGGAATGTGTGAGTAGTAAATTTTGGTACTCACTGACTAGTAAATTTGCGAATGCTATTCAGGCATTGGCTACTTTTTACAAATAACACAGCCCCCACCTCATTCCTTCTTTTCTGTCCACCCTTTCTAAATACATGTAATGGGCAAAATTTATCCTCCCCTATTTCTTGGTGACACCAAGATCTCCTTTGCCTTATTTCAGCATTTGTTGCCTAACAAGCAGTACAAACTCACTCATTTTACTGAAAAAACTTCTGACATTGCTCTAGTTGCACTACAGACTCATGTTCTGGTATTGTGTGCTCTGGCTTGGTTATTTATCCAGGTAGTTGTCACACTGGGTCACCCGAAGAAAAGGTTTTTGTGTTTATTTCTTAAATCTCTCTCTCTCTCTCTCTTCCCCCCATAGGGTAACTCGGAATTTTTTTTTTGTCTGGTGCAGAATAAGCTTCAGGCTTCCTTGCACTATATGGCTAGTAATAATAATAATAATAAACGGTATAATCTGTGTGTCCCACTCTGCATATACTTAAGAAAGAATAGGCAGAATGAACAAAATAATGTGAGCTACCTCTATATTCACCAATGTGTTTGACAGTTATTTCAAATTATGTTATAGGCAGGAAGCTAGCATTACAGTAAGGAACACAAATTATGTTATGTTGTTTAACAACATAGTATAATCTGGTTAATTAAGAATTTAGTGTAATTTGTGTTCGTTACTATTAATAGTAAAGTGTTTATTTTTCTGCTGCCACTAGTTTATCAACAAGTATATAAGAGAGTTTTAGAGGAATTTGTAAATCTGCAAACTCCTGACAATCTCTCGTATATGCCAGGATAAAGTAAAGATATTTAAAATATGTAAAGGCGAACTCTTTACATATCTTAAATGTCTCAAATAGTAGATGCTTTTTGATGGTTTAACCTTCATTAATTAATACTACTAAAAAGATCTCTCCATTGTGAATTTTATCAATTTTTCATATACACCAATACCAATACAATTGAGTCAATAAAAGAATCATAAGAACACTTAATTTTCTGTGAAAATTTAGTATTCTTACTGGTCACTAGACCAGTAAGAACACTCACTGGTGTTCTTATTTAGTGAACTTACTGATCTTACTTATTTAGTGAAAATTTACTGGTCACTATACCAGTATTTAATAATCTGTATATTTAAAAATAAAATTATATAAAAGAAATAAAATAAACAAATTAAAATGCAATAAAACAATCTCAAAAGAAATACAGATTCCAATTCTTTCCAAAGGCTTTCAGCAGATTATACATTCTGCTTGTGATGTTCACTATATGCTCTATATAAGTACATTATATAGAGCATAAAATGTGTTGCAATCAAAATCATAATTAATCTTCATTCATTAAAATGAATTTAGAAATCACAACTCTACTAGGCATATCTTGACTGTAACCTTGTATTGTGAAATTTTCATAAAACAAAAACTCTTGAGATGTTTCATGTTACTTTGATCTATACCAGGGGCGGCCAACTTAATTTGTGATGTGATCTACTTTTTTTTTTTCAAAATGTGCCGTGATCTACCATCTCAAGAATTTCATTGCACATCGTTAAAAAAGTTAATTAACACATACTGAAAAATGTTGTTTATAAATTTTAAAATTAAATACAATTCAGAATTCTTATTTTAAATTCATACGTATTTAAATTTTTAATTTATGTGAAGTTTGTGTCTTTATGTCATCTGCCAAACTTTCAAAACTGGGGATATAGTGCAATAACACCAACCGTAAAGAATCTTCTGTATGCAAGAAGTCCATAAGAGTAGAGCAATTCTTCGTCTTTGTTTGATTCAAATATGAAAAGGCCAAATCACATAGATATGTGGAACCAAAACAGGAATTTAAAAGCTCAATGCATTTTTTTACATTCGGGTACTTTTCTCAGTCTTTTTCTGATGATCTGGCTTTTAGGAAGATATCGTTTCGCAGTGTAACAATTTCATTTTCAAGTACAGGTGACCCCCACTTAACACTGATAATTCGTTCCGGAAAAACAGAGCGCTAAGTGAATCCGCGGTAAGCGAGTGCTGCATTCTCATAAGGTCACATATGTATTTGTGAGTTGTGGTCGGTGCCATAGGATATTTCCTAATCAATAATAAATGGTAGTGAAAAGATGCACAAATGTCAGTCAAAATATTAAATATTCAAATATTTGTACATATAAAATATTCTGCATTACATACGTATATAATTATGTGGTAGCTACTTACGTATCAAAATTAAACTTAAAAAAATTCAGGTTAAAATCATGAATTTAATTGATCTAAATTGATTAATTTAATTTATGAATTTAATCAAGAAAAATGTGTTGATTTTAGGTTGAACTTTGGCCCTTTTCCAAATAAACTAAAAGGGGTATTAATTTTAAATCCCCGCAGAGTTATCACCCAACAATAAAGTCAACCGATCCTTCGCCGCTTTGAAACCTGGCATGCTTTTTTCTTCTTTCAATATGAAACTTCTTTTAAGCATTCATTTCAAGTTTCGGCTCCTTAATCTGTACTTGCGGCTTCTCCCTGGATTTTAAATGTATTCAACCAGCCCTTACTTGTTTTAAATGGATCCACATTTTTTTTTTTAGGCGAGTTTTCTTCAGATAATCATATTGGCTAATCTCTCTCTTTCTCGCTTTTTTTTTTTTTTTTTATTATAATATTTAACTTAACTGAATTCTGCATTGGATATTATCTTCAATAAAATCCTAATAGCCGGCCTAGCCCTAGTTGCTTGCAATGGAACAGCTATCTTTCCCACTGCTAAAATTAATTCTTTATTTTTTTTATAATTGTTCTTACAGTTAAACTTGCAAGTCCTAAATTATGGCACACATCCGCTTGTCTTTGACCGGAATCGATTCGCTTCAAAATGTCTAATTTAATTTTCAAATTCAGTCTTTTTCTTACATTTATAGTCTTTGTACTGCATCCAGATGTTGTTGCTTTTTCATTCTTATCCGCCATTATTAACTCTTCAAAAATGTAACTGCGTTGGTTGCATTAATTATGATACAATGTTCGAGTAAACTGTCTGTTATGCACAATGTCTAATACTGTACTGAGTGATGACTAGACTTCGGATAAATGCATATAACGCAAATATTACAAGCAATATACTTGATAATTTTTTTAAAATGTTGATCTCGGAACTACGTAACAAGTCACTGTACTGCAATTAAATTAGCGTGCGAGAAAATATCACTGAGTGTTGGAAGCGTTTTAATGATGTTTTGATATTCATTTTTAAGCTACCGACTCCATCAAATGAAACGATTTCGTTAAATATGCCAAAAATGCAATCTGTAAAAGAGCGTTATAGTGATCTGAGAGAGCGTTATAGTCAGATATGGGTTATAATATAAGAACAGTGTTATAGTGAATCAGCGTAAAGCGAACTGCATTATAACGGAGGCCTGCTGTAACATTTTCTCCATGTGAGAAATCTCAGTGATTTTTTTCTGCAATTTGTTTCGTATCTCAACATTAAATGAATAAGAAATATATTGAACAATATCTTCGATTGTTTTAAAAACACTGAATCTGGTTTCAAAATCATCCACAACTTTCTTAATTTCAGAAACACATTTCTCACTATTAAATTCAAAAACAGGATATTTTTGCAAATGATCTTGCATATTTGCAAAATGATAATTTTTTTTTTCTCTTTCAGACCCTTAGCCATTGCCAAAAATTGATATTTATATGCAGAAATACTACTAATTGTGTCACCCACATTTTTATTTTTTCCATGTAATCCCAAATTCAGATCACTTAATTTACTGGTAATATCTGCCAAAAAAGCCAGATCACACAACCACTCTGTACCTTGTAGCTGCTGATAATCATCTCCTCCCTTTGATCAACAATTTTTTTAAAATTTCATTCAGCAAATTTCAAAACCTCTGCAGAAACTTATTCTGATTCAGCCACCTCACATACGTGTGTAATATCAATCTGGTTCATTTTCATCGAGTTGCATTTTGAAAAGTCTCCTTTGAAGAGATTTGTCCTCTGATGGAATTCACGATTTTGAAAGCTTCAGTATTTTTTTTTTTTTAACACTTTTAGTATTTAATCTTTTTCTTTTGCTGGCTAACACTTGTTGGTGGATGATACGGTGGTAACTCAAAAAATCTGGAAATTCATCATCCTTTTGGCACAATGCGATGAATCCATTAAGACGCCCTGTCACTGCTTTGGCTCCATCTGTTGTTATTGATACGAGCTTAAATAGTGGTAATTTAATTTTTTCAATAAAATTTTTGAATGCATTAAATAAATCAAGACCTCTAGTTCTTTCTTTTAATGAAACCTGCAGTTCTTCTCTAGTGGCAGAATCATCAAAAACCACACGAATAAAAACGAGCAATTCAGCTGTATCACTGACATCTGTAGATTCATCCAGTTTTTTGTATAGAAAAGGACACACAATTAGCAATATGAGCACAAGACTGTTCGCTAACATTTTTACTCATTTTTTTGATGCAATGCATCACTGTATTTCAAGATAATTGCAGATCTTGAAGAGCACTTTTAATTTCAATTTTGTTCTTAAAATTTTCAAAAAGAGAATCTGTTATTTCTAAATCTGGATTTAAGTTCTTTTAATTTATTTTTTCTAAAGTGACTATGAGGCAGAAAATCCGACTGGCATTTACCAAGGAGTGCGTTGAAGTGCCTTTCTAAATTTCCTTTTTTTGGTATAGTTGCGGAAGCATTACAAATCAAACAACAACATTTTTCTTTTATAATTACAAAAAAGTATTCTAGTTCCCACTCTTAATGAAAATGATACGATTTACTCTTTTTCGTAGTATTCATTTTAAATCAAAGGGTATTAAATTAACATACAAGTACTGTCCAGTTATTAATATTAAATAAGCTAAATAAGAATTCTACACATACACTATCTTCTCCACAATGTAACTGCATGAATTTTCACTAGACAAGCCTAGCAGCTGTGCAGCGAAAAGATTAGTCACATGGTTCCACGGATTTGTAATAAGCATATGCTGTGGGCACATAATAATATAACATTTAGATTTTGACTAATCTATTTTTTATATGTATATTTAAAATTCGTCGTGATTGACAAAATTAAAGCTGGGATCGACTTGTTGGCCACCCCTGATCTATACCATCATAGAAATATTAGGACAATACTATTAATATATACAAACTTAAATATAAAATGAAGGGACTGTTTTTGTCACTTGCTATTAATAAAAAAAATTTTCTCCTAACTGAATATACCACATTAACAAATACGGCAACTAACCCCCCCACTCCGACACAAAAATTGGATGTGAAATAATGCTTTCTATTGCATCTCTATGTACAAATCCTAAACCTTGGCTTCCTACTGCCACCCGTGCAGTTTGCATGTTTATGCTTAGTTGCCTACCTAGGAGGTAAATTGGTGTATTCTAGCAACCATAATTGGGAAGGGGAAAAAAAAGCAAGCTTAATTCTAATAGATTTTGATATTTGCATAGAGTTTGTTTTGGTTTCTCTTTGATTTTGCTTGTTTTGTTATCCTAAGGGAAACAAATAATCTTATCCTAAGATTATTTGTTCTCCTCCTCATTATTATAAAAAAAAATCTTTTCTAATTTATTGGGTTTCTTCCACCTCATGACAGGTAATGGTACTCTTCATGAGGTGGAAAACAAGGGGTGGTTGGTTGTGTCTGGTTACTATTATTATTATTACTTTTTTGTTGAACTCTCTTACTATTCTACACATGTTCAGGAATGCAGCTTTCTGGAATTCTATGTAAGTGTTCTCTGGGAGGCTTGTTTGTTTGTTTGTTTTTAAAGTTTTATGGTGCATTAGCATCTAAGGCTATAATGTCTCTGGGAGGCCTATTGCTACTAAGGTCTTATGGAGGCTCTTTGTCACCAGGTGTGGTGGTTGACATGGTGATCGGGATGGTCATTACATGTTCCATATGCCACATATCTTTGACTCCCTGTCTTAGGTCTGAGTATTTCTTGATCTTTACTGCATATGTTTTCTGAAGATTATCGCTGACGAGCACCGCTATGTTCATCAGGTAGATAGCCTTTTCCTTCTTGTTGATGAGTATTAGTCTGGTCTGTAGTGTGGGTTCATATTGTTTGTTATTATGGCATGGTCCCAGTATAGTCTGTGAGCCAACCGGGCTAGCCGGGTGGGTAAAGTGCCTGCCTGGCAACCCAAAGGTCGCGAGTTCGATTCCCGCCTCGGGGTTGGATCAATGTACTGCAAAAACTTTGGGAGGTGCATTATGGCCACAGAAGCCTATGCGCCAACAACTACCAAAAAAAAAAAAAAATAGTCTGTGAGTAGAGGTCTCTATTCCACCTCATGACAGGTAACTGGCCCCAGAAACAATCCAGAACATCCCTGCAGGATGCAAGGTGATCACCTAGACAGAACATAAGGCTCTTGCCCGTACGAGCCTCACACCTACTATGGTGTGAGGCTCGTACTTGTAATACAATAAACTTTCTTTGATCAGCTGGTATTTTTCTGCTAGCTTATTATGTATTATCCTGGCCACTGGTCATGTCTGTGAGTGTACTCTGTCTAGGTGATCACCTTGCATCCTGCAGAGATGTGCTGGATTGTTTCTGGGGCCAGTTGGCATCAACAACCTGTGTTATTCTGGGATCATAAGCAATGTATTTCTAGTTCCTGCTGTTGATTACCTGATCTTGAATGGCAAGCATTAATCCTTCACCCTCGGGCAAGAGCCTTATGTTCGTGAACCAAGCATAGAAGTCATCGTATCTGTGTAGTTTTGGTGGTCATTGTAGTGTCTGCCATGGAGTGTCTTCTCTGCCTACCTTTCTGTCTGTGTGAGTAGGGTCTCCTTGTTGAGGTTGAGTGTTGTATGCCATTTGTCTATCTTTCTTGTGGATTTTTAGATTGGCACTGTGTTTTCCTGTAAGTAATCACGCAGGTTCTTAATCATCTTCTTCTCTTGAATGAGAACAGTCAATCCCCTCCCTCCTTCTCTATGGGCTCTGGTCAGTCTTTCGATAGCCTACTTTGATTGGTGTTATCATTATCCAGGTTTTTATGAGAGATTTATGAGGAGATTATGAGATCGACCAGGTTAATGATGACCTCTTGGTCATCATTAACCTGGTTTGTAGATCTTCATTGTCTCTATCAGCCAGCTATGGGGCACAGAGTTGAAGGCCTTGTGGTAGTCTATGTAGGCCACATGCAGGTTGCTTTTCTTGTAGGCTTGCTCCATAACTGCAGAGTTAATGATCAATTGCTCCTTGCATCCTCTGCTCATTTGCCTCCATTCCTTCTGCTGCTTGGCCATGAAGTTGTGGCTTCCTAGTTATGTAGCTGGTCAGTATCTTGTACATTGTTGGGAGACAGGTGATTGTTCTGTACTTTGCCAGGTTTCTGGTCTCTTTGTCCTTAGCCTTCAGCTAGGTGATTTATTGAGTCAGACTCTGGGATTATGTCAGAGTGCCTTATTATCTGGGTGAACTGCTCCTCTGTGTGCGTGTGTGCACGCAGCTGAATTTCGTGTAGTTGAGGATGTTATCTATTTCTGGGGTTTGCCAATTGTGGGACTTCCTGATCGACTGTTGTACTTCTTCCTTCGGAATCTTTGACTCCCTATCTTCTGGTTTGGGGAGGATTCCATTGCCTTCCTTCTTCTCTTGTCCAATTTTCCTGTAGAAGGTGCTCTGGTTTTCATTAAATATCCTGTTGTCTGTGTTCCTTTGGGCATCCTCCCTGTAATGGCAAAGTCTCTTGCTCAATGTGAGGAGTTTCTGCTTGAGGTCGTGAAGGTATTCTTTGATCCTTTGATTATAGGTCTTGGGTTTGCTGTGGATGTCGTTTTGGTTTGAGAAAGGCCTTCACTTTTCTGATCATCTTCTTACTTCTGTTACCTCATTGGTACTGAGTCAGTTGGCCTATATTCACTCTTACCTCTTCTATCTTCTGCTATCGCCTTCTCTTCCAGGTTTGTGGTTCCTTGTCTTTGCATTTTGCATTATGTTGTTCTCTTGTTTCCCTTCTGTTCATCTTGCTGGCTGCTATAGTGGCACAGTAAATGGCTGTCCGGATGTTGTCTAGCATTACTTTGTTGTTGTTGTTGTTGAGATAATCCGGTATTATTCACATATTATGAGGTGGTCTGTGAGTTGCTAAAAGACTCTGTTCAGTCTCCGCTTCAGTATGGTGCGAGTCTTTGTGGGGTTTATTCCCTTGAATTTTGCTAGCTCTTTTTTCTCTTCTCCTATTTTGGATATCATGATTTTGTCGTTTGAACTTTAGCTGCTCTTTGTTATAGTTCTTATTCTTGTTGTTCCTCCTCCAGTTACTGGTTCAGTTATGTCTGTATTCATTATTATTTGTAGTTGGTCTCTCAAATCCTGCTTGATTTTTTTCCAAGATTGCAGGAGCTATCAGTTTCTTGACAATGGGCCATCTCTGTGGTGCTATTTGCTGTTTGGTGACCTGAAAGTTTGGAATCGTTCTAACCACTTCATGTGTAGTTTTCTTCCTGTGCTTTTACATGTCTGAATCTAGTTTCATTACTTCAAAATAAATATGTTCATACATAATGAACGTATTCATTTCGATGCTCCGCTTCGTGCATTGGCTTCTTCCCTCCTGGGTGGTCAGCTGCGCAGAAAGGACTTCCAGTAGGTTGGACTGAATGGGCTTGCCCTTCAGTTATGGTAGCAATATGGAAGACAGCGCCACTCGCTACAGTGTCATCCGCTGGAGACTATTTCCGACATTTCAAACCGACCTGCCTGAGGCTTATTGAGATTATTCTGCGCCACAATCGATGCATTTTGTTCAATATTTCTACTTCTTATCTTCATCCAGCTATGGAGGTGGACCTGTTTTAGCATTGACTTCCAGTGGTGAGTGGTAGTTATGGAAGTAACTACCACTGATGGCACTACTCTCTGCCTCAGCCATCCCTTTGACCTTGGGGAAGGTAGGTTCACTGAAGCAACTTTGACATTTTTTCCCATTCTCCTCTATGATTTCATCCCCACCACAGTGGGATTTGAACCCATGTCCTTGATATTGGTGGTCTGCCATCGTAACCGCAGGTCTAATCGCAACCTTTTTTTTTTTTTTGTTGTTATTATTGTTGTTGTTATATTATTTCACTCTGATTGCGGGTTCCACCCCATGACGGGTACTGGTACCAAGTGCACAGGATAGTTGTAATGTTTGGTGTTACTGTTGGTTGAGAAACTCTCTGACTATCCTTCAGGTTTTCAGGATCGCAACTTTCTGTCTGGAGTTCCTTGTATGTGTTCTCTGGGAGACTTGTTGCTGCTGAGCTATTATGTAGGGTCTTTGGCACCATACCAGTGGTTGACAAGATCAGGATGGTCATTACTTGTTGCATATGCCACATCTATTTGATCTCCAGTCTTAGGTCCGTGTACTTCCTGAACTTTTCCTCGTGGATTTTCAGGAAGTTGCCAGTGTTGGGCACTGCTATGTCAAAATCAGATAGGCAGCCTTTTCCTTCTTGTTGACAAGGGTTTTGTCTAGTCAGTTGTGTGGATTTGTCTTGTCCTTTGTTGTGGCACTCAAGCTGGGGTTTGTACTTGTAATACAGTACACTTTCTTTCAAAAGCTCACTAGCTTCTGATGTATTACTCTAGCTACCTGGTCATGTCTATGACTGTATTCAGTCTGGATGATCTTCTTGCATCGTCTGCCACTACTAATACTAATTAATGCCTCATCTCTTATGAAGTCTCACAGATGTTCAAATTCTGCTGCTTGCTTTTTCTATAGATACGTTCCTGTTACACTATTCTTCTGTCACTCTCTTCCAAACAAGTCTAAATTCATCCACTCAATCAGTCAATGTCCATTCACTCTCCAACACCAAACTGTAACTTTTATTCTTCCACATTTATGCCTTATACCCTTCTGTTCTTTAGTAAAACTTTCACATGTATTTCTGAAAAATACAATTTACAAAAACTAATGTCAACAATTATCTTCTGTCTTCTCAACCTTCAACCAAGTAATAGGGATTCTAATACTTTCATGATAAGGTTTTTTTTTTAATCAGCAAAAATTTTATTATCGCATCAGCAGGCAGAGGAATAGAGGACTATAAGACCAACATCATTTTTCAATACTTAAGAAGACCTATAACATAAATAGTGTTAATTTCAAATTATACAAGGTAAACAAAGGAAAAAATTCAATAAATTTCATGGAAACCATAACTTACTTTAAAAGTCCAATAATAAAGGCATTGAATCTGTGTGTGCTATCTGAAAGTGTATTCTCTGCTGTGACTTGATTAAGCAAATCCTGAATCTCTCTTTTGTTTTCACCTACAAACAAAAAAAAATTACAATTCCTTAACCTTTTAATAAAGATTAAGTCATGAAAAGTTATCAATAAATTGTTTCTGAAATTTATCACTAGTTTTGTGTTGTGCTCGAAAATTGTTATGTAAAAATAATGGAACATTATCCTTCAGCAGAAAACAATATTCTTCGCGGAACCAACAATAAGAATACAATTAGCGTACACTTACTATATTACTAAAATTAGCAATGGTCCTAAAAACATATTTTAATATGACATAATTCAGTATGCGGCCTTCAAAACACTTTACACAAATTTATAACATGTCAATGGAACTAGTTCTGCAGTCTTTCAGCACAGAACAACTTTTAACTGGTCTAGAGCAATGTTAGTCAACAATAACAACCTCTTATGTGTTTCTAATTTATTCAATAATAGTTCTATTGGGCTCAGATCATAAACCTGATCAGTACACAATATTTTCCTAAAGACAAAGCTATCACATTCTGAGTTTTAGGACAGTACTGTCCTGTGTGATTACATCAATGCTGGAAGAAATACATTATCAAGGGTATCGCAATAGTACTCCTCCTAGTTATTGCTACAAAAGCATCTCTCCAAAGCCATACTACAAAAAGCAGGCCAAAATTTGGTCTGCTAACAAGGCTAGTGGGAGCCAGACGTGTTCAAAGCCGGTAAGTGGATTTTTCTTATTTATTGATTTGAAATTATTGTTTTTCTAAAACTTTTGATTTAAATTTAGTAGTATAGCATTATTTTGTGATTTTCTGATTAATCTGGTGTATTTATTCTTTACTCGGCCTTGTAACTGCATAAAAATATCAGTAAGGGTATCAAATCCACATGTTACAAATTACAGCTATGCTGAACGAGAAGTTTTTTAGCCATATTTAGCCGCTTTATTGACCATTTTTTACATCAAATTATTTTTATAAGTAGCTTATAGACCTAGTCGGGATCGTTAGTTTATTCAGAATTGAGACAGGAAGTTAATTAATACTTAAGTGTCCGTAGATTTACCGTTCGTAACTTGCCGCCTTTGTTATATGATACGTTATATTCCGAACTAGATAGCGTTAGTATAGTATAGTATAGTATAATATTTTCAATTAAATTGTACTTTTAACTAAATATATATAACGACTTAGATAACAAACGTAACATAATTAATTAATACATTAGCATTAGCATTAGCATTAGTAGAGGCATATGATGCAAGAAAGCAAGCTTATGAGCCGCAGCCTGGAAAATAAGATGCAGGATATTTCAGAGACTGCTGGGAATCATTGGGGTACAAGGAAACACATGGGTTGTGTTAGGGTAGCTAAGAAAAAGAACAGGTGCATGTATACTTGCATTTACACCAATGCTAGGAGTTTAGTAAATAAATTTGATGAATTTGAGGTATTGCTCAAAACATCAAAAGCAGATATTGTGGGGATTTCAGAGACGTGGTGTCACACAGATATAAGGAATGCAGAACTGGAATTTGGGGAGTACAATTTGAATGCTTCCCATTTTGAGTTTGCTGTTGGTAACATCATCAGTTGGTCCCACTGTATAGAATTTAAATACCGTCTCAGACCATCGTAGTTGCTTTTACGAAAGCAATAACCCTTCCCTTTACCCCTGATGGTAGATACCTCCTTGATAAATCCCACTTCAGCACACTGTGATCACTGCCACCTAGTGGTTCCTGTATCTGCAGATTCTTAATGGATGAAGAATCACTACTGATAATCAAATCAAGAGCATTGCTCCCTCTAGTTGCTTCCCAAACATGATGATTTAGAAAACACAATCCAATAAATCCACAAAAGCCTTGCTAGTGTGTGAGTGACCAACCCACAAATTCCAGTCAATATCTGAGAAATTAAAATCTCCCATTATAAGACTCTCTGATTTACTGGCCCACTCTATTTCTCTGTACAGTTTCTTATTATATTCATCAGAGTCATTAGACCTATAGCACACTCCTACTCTCAATTTTGATCTCCCAATGCTTATGTCACACCAAACTGACCCGACACTGCACTGTCCAGCGATGTCGACTCGCTTCACTTCCTTGGATTTTACGTGTTTCTTAACTAATAGCATAACCCCTCCTCCCTTCCTATCCTTTCTGTAGACGTTGTACTCCCCAAATTCCAGTTCTGCCTTACTTATATCTGTGTGACACCACGTCTCTGATATCCCAACAATATCTGCCTTTGATGCTTTGAGCAATACCTCAAATTCATCAAATTTATTTACCAAACTCCTAGCATTGGTGTACACGCAAGTATACATGAACCTGTTCTCTTTCTTAGTTACCCTAACACAACCCATGTGTTTACTTGTACCCCAATGACTCCCAGCAGTCTCTGAAATATCCTGCATCTTATTTTCCAAGCTGCTGCTCATTCCAATAGAAGCAGTGCAAGAAGTAAAAGAGTAAAAGCAAGTAAAAAAGCAGTGCATTTTTTTACTCAAAGGCCCACCTTAACCGCACCTCTGATGTAGTCATTTCTTGTCTTGTCCTCCCTCGTCACACCACACATCCATCTTAGCATCCTCATCTCAGTCACTTCCATCTTTTTCTCCTGGGCCATTGTAATCACCCATGTCTCAGCACCATAGATCAATGTGGGTCTAACCACATTTTTATGCACTCTTCCCTTCATTTTACAATTTACTTTCTTATCACACAGCACCCCACTCATCTTTCTCCAGTTCAATCATCCACATTGCACTCTATGCTGTATTTCTGCATTCAGTCCTCCATCCCTCTCAACGTTCGATCCCAGATACTTAAATTTCGAAAGTGATGGTAGCCTTTCCTCCTGCAGTTTTATAGAGCTCTCATCTTCTCCATTTAATATCATATATTCTGTCTTTGTTCTACTTATCCTCATGCCTCTCTCTTCCAGCACTTTCCTCCATTCCTCCAATTTCTTCTCTACCTTTCCTTGAGATGGTTCGCACAGTACGATATCGTAGCGAACAGCATACTCACAGTCCAACTTCTACAGAGAACCCCTCAGTCATACCTACACTACTCTTAACCTGAGTCACTGCTCCTTCATACATTTCCTTCACAAGCCTTATGTACTTTTCTGATGCACCCTTCTCCCTCATGCATCTCCATACCTCTTGTCTGGGCACTCTATCATATGCTTTTTCCAGGTCTATGAACACCATGTGCAACTCTACTTGCATCTCCCTATATCTTTCCATCACCTGCCTTAAAGCAAAGACCACATCTATTGTTCCTCTTCCCGGCACGAAACCAAACTGTTCCTCTCCTGCCTTATCCTTCCTTCCACAATTCTTTCCCAGATCTTCATCGAATGAGACATTAACTTTATTTCCCTGTAGTTCCCACATTCCTGCACATCCCCCTTTCCTTTATAGATTGGTACAAGTATACTTTCCCTCCACTCATTGGGTATCCTCTCCTGCTGTCACAGTTTTTCCATAAAGTCCCATAGGATATCGATTCTTTCTTCTCCCAGACTTCTCCATACCTCTACTGGTATCTGGTCAGCACCTACTGCTTTCCCCCCTCTTCATTTTTCTGAGTGCGCTTTCCACTTCTTTCCTGCTTATGCCTTCCACTACTCTTTCATTCATCTCTCCATCCTCGCATAGTGCTCTTCGGTTTTCCTCATTTAGTAACTTCTAAAAATAGTCTCTCCGCCTTTCCTTAACCTTCTCCTTGTCCTGTATAACCACTCCCCTCTCATCTTGAATCTGTTTTATTGATGAAAAGTCCTTTGATGCCTTGCCTCTCGCTTTGGCTATTCTCATCAATTGCCTATCTCCATCTTTCCTTTCCAGTTCCCCACAGGCCTCGTCCACTGCCCTTGCCATTGCCACAGCCCTTTTTGCCTCCTTATTTGCTAATTTATATGCTTCTATACCTTCCTGGCCACTGTTTAATTCTATTAAACAGCGATTCTAATTGGAATCGCTGTTTGATAGAATTAAAATTCAATTCACAAATGTGATCACAATGACCCACGCTTACTACTCATAGTATAGGGAATGGTACTTTACTATGGTGAGTTCGTTGTAACGTGATTTGATTGTACAGTGAACTAATTGTAAAGGGGGGGGGGAGTACATTGTATTTTTAACTATTTACGTGAAACTTCAGATAATTGGGCCAGCCGCTTAATCGGGCCAAAATGCACTAGTCCCGATGTGTCCCAAATAACCGGAATGGACTGTATTGCATTATCTCTTTATACATTAAAAACGGTTTCCTCCTAGTGATAATTATTCTAGTCAATGGGAGAAGAGGTGCAATATAGTAGCACTGCAGAACCATCTAGACAAGACTTCAGTTATAGCTTGGACACAGCATGGTTTTGTTAAAGGAAAGTCTTGCCTAACCAATTTGATTGGATACTACGATGTAGTCACAAAGGAACTGGATACAAAGAATAACTTTATCATATATTTGGATCTTAGAAAGGCATTTGATACTGTTGCACATGGAAGACTGCTGCACAAATTGGAGCAGTGTGGCATTGAAGGCAAATTGCTGCTATGGATAAAGGGATGGTTGAGTGGGAGAAGACAGAGTGGTAATCAATGGACACTGCTCATTGTGGACTAATGTTATTAGTGGAGTCCCTCAGGGTTCAGTGTTGGGTCCATTGTTGTTTTCTGTATTTATAAATGATATTGATGATGGTATATCAAGCTTAATGTCAAAGTTTGCAGACAATACAAAGGTTGGCAGGGTTGTCAAGGACACTACTGACACTATGCTGCTGCTGCAACAGGATCTGGAAAGGTTGAGCAGATGGGCTGAGAGGTGGCAAATGAAGTTTAAAATTGACAAATGTAAAGTACTACATATGGGAAATAGTAACCCCAGAGTAACGTATCAACTCTGTGGTACTACACTGACAGTGATAGAGAATGAAAAGGAACTGGGGGTAACTGTGCAGGCAGATATGAAGTTTTCTGAGCAGTGCAGATGGGCTGCAAGAGTAGCTCATGGTGTCTTGTCAATGATATACAGGAATTTTTCTAGAAGGGACAAGGAGATGATTATTTCCTTGTATAAGGCAATGGTCAGGCCACACCTTGAGTACTGTATACAGGTCTAGAAGACTCATTTCAAGAAGGATGTAGAGCTGCTGGAACGAGTACAGAGAAGGGCAACGAGATTAGTGAATGGAACAAAGGGTTGCTCTTATGAAGAAAGGCTTAAGTTTTGCAAATTACAGTGTCTGGAGACTAGGCAACTGCGAGGTGATCTGATTGAGATGTATAAAGCCTTGAATGGTTTGAGCATGCTCAATGCTGATGGGATTCTTCCTCTTGCTCAGAATAATCCCCTGAGAGGGCATAACAAATTGAGGAAAGACAGTTGTAGGATAGATGTACGGAAGTTTGCCTTTAGCCAGTGGGTGGTTGATTACTGGAACAAACTTCCATCTGTCGTTGTAGAAGTTGATAGCTTAAAAAGATTCAAGGCAGAACTTGAGAAACATTTGGAGCGAGTGGATGGGTGAAATAAGAGGGTTTTTTTTTTTTTTTTTTGGCTGATGCTATATAAGCTTGCTTTCTTGCATCATGTGCCTTTGCTAATGCTAATCTAAGAGGGCGGGGCAATTACGTCACTTATTCAAACCAATGGGAGAAGAGGTCAGTGCAATTAAGTCAATACAAATGTGCAGGTAAAAAAATTACATAGATCATTTCCTAATTAAATTTCGATCAGTGTGTTATAATGTTAGTATAATGTACTATTATTATTATACAATACAAATATTTACAAAAAATTAAACTATTAACAATCATACCTCTACGTTGATGAAGGTTACATGGAAGGAACACAAAAATAGTTACTGGGCAAAATCAGACACTTGCTGTTGGTTGACAACGTAGAGTACGTACATGGGAGAAATGCCAAGTTCGTCGCATTGAAAGACAACTGCCTTCATAACATACGCCAGCCTCGTGAAAGAAGTTGGTGAACGTTACGGCAATTATTTGATGTTCTATTGTAATATTAGCTGATGAAGGGATCCGTTATATCTTGTATATTTGTAAATATTTTAGCCCTGCTCTTTCAGAGGCAACAATATTCCTCATGCATTACAGAACCCTTAGCAAAAGGCCTTTTCCTAAGTGACGTATATAAACGCATGTAAATAATTACATAGTGATATTTATTCCACCTTGATAATGGTCATCTCCACGTGGTGGGGTAGCCAATGGGAGAACAGGGATGCAGGTCACGTGGTACAATTGGTTTGGGTAATTACATCACTACAAATGCACAGGTAAATAAGTATATAGGTCATTTCCTGATTGGATATCGATCAGCGCGTTTCAACAGGTGTGTCTTATGTAGAAAAGATTTGACTTTCTCTGTATACCTCTACATTTAAGTAGAAAAGCGTGAAATGGGCCCAAGCCCATTCATGAAAAGATGGTGGCTGTGTATGGCAACAGTGCACCTTCAGAGTACCAGGTGAAATTCTGGTCAAAACAATTCAAGTGAGGTAGAAGGTCCATTGAAAATGATTCACATCCAGGAAGGGTTGTGACAGTGACAATTCCAGGATTGTGCTAAGCTGTGGAAAGGAGTGTAAATCTCCAGGGAGTGTAACATATTTGAGGGAACAATTATAATCATTCACCATGAACATTTGGGGATGACCAAGGTCAGTACAAGGTGGGTCCCTAGATTTCTGACCCCTGTGCAGAAGCAATCCAGAGTATGGTGTTGTGAGGAGAATTTAGAGCTTCATGGAAGGGATCCTGAAATTTTCATCTCCAGAATTGTTACAGGTGATGAAACATGGGTTCATCACTGGGATTCTAAGATCAAGCAAGGATCAGTGCAATGGAAGCACAAGGGTTCTCCCCGACCCAAAAAATTTCGGACACAACCATCAGCTGGCAAGTTTATGGCCACCATTTTTTGGGATGCTGAGGGAATTTTATACATTCACTACTTGGAACAAGCAGAGAGTTACTGAGAAGTCATATGAATCCCTACTGTACAACCTAAGGGATGTCCATAAAGGAAAAACGGCATGGAAAACTTTCCAGAGATACGCACTGCTTCTTTGAGAGACTGTGACTTTACAAAACTTACCCATTTCACCTTACATTCCGGATCTGGCCCCCAGTGACTATTTCCTGTTTCAATACCCCAAGAAAAACTTATGCATACTTTGCTTTCTGATGATAATGAACTAAAGTCTGCTGTTGCTGCGTTCTTTGATGGACAGGCCAAAGAATTTTAGTTGTCTAGTATTTCCTCAGTGCCAACAAAATGGAACAAGTGTATTGCAGTTCAGGGGAGTTGCATTGAAAAATAAAACCAGATTTTTACCTCTATCTCATTTCCTTCATAGGTAGGTGGATAATTTATGGAATACCCTCATATATGTGTGTGTTTCGTAATATAAGAGAGAGAAATGTAATACATGTTCTGTAAGCAGAACATGATAATAAACTTGATAATATTAAGTATTTGACCAGAAATTAAAAGAGTAACATTGTAATAAACATAAAAGAGATTTAGTGGTAATTATCAAACACAGAAGGCAGGTTAATGAAAACAGCATAGATGGAGTATTTTTCATTCCATACCTCAAAATTCAGTCTCAACACACTTCCCTTTACCCTTTACAGTGAAGTGTGTTGAGACTGAATTGTATAGTAAAATTTGGGATGAAAACTGTCTTAACAGGGCATTTGGGTGGGGGTCAGACAACTGTAAGTCAATAATCCAAAATCAGGGTAGGTGATTTTACTTTAGGTATTGGTATGAGGTAGTATGAGTTTCAATCTTTTGGTAGCCGACCTTTAGTAATAATACAATTGTAGACAACTAATAAAATACCTGTTATATAAAAGCACACTGCTTTAATAGTATAACCTAAAAGAAATCAGATTTATTAATTTGATAGTTAGAATGCACATTGAAGGAGATTGAAAATTTCCAGACAGTTTTAAGTTTTTTTTTCTAAGTAATGACAAACAATAAAATTAGCCCATTTTTCCAAATCAAAGTCTTTGTGGGGGGAGGGGGGTGTATAGGAAACCCACTTACACCTCTTCAAGATGTTTATGAACTGTGAAATATTTTTCACTTTGAAAATATTAAAGCTCTTTTGGCTAATAGAATAAAGTTCATATATGCTAGCAGATAGCTTCTCCTTGTAGCATTTGTACACTGTATTGTTTAATCATAAATGCATAGGTAAGCACTATTGTTTGATGTTCAATGAAATGCAACTTCGTCATTTTTAGTTTTGCAATTAGGTGCAACCATCTTTGCACAGAATAAACCATCTGATTAGTGCATTTTGGTAAGAACTTCCCAAGAGAAAGTACAAAGAATAAATAGAGACAAATCAGTATTAATATATTTAGGGGAGAAGACTAATTTACTACCTATGACTTTATGCAATGTTAGAAGACTGAGTGGGGGCAAGGGGGTTAGAATGCACTGAAAGTGCAAAATTAAAAGAGAGTGTTCAGCAGACAGAAAGGAGTTCTCCACATGTAAACTGGAAACCACTATTTTAGTGTTCAAAAAAATTCTGTTTAATGCAACATTATTGCAGGTAGGTAGGGAATTAACTCTCCTACAATAAAATATCTCTAAATTACATATAGTCATTTAACTAAACTCTATCATTACTTTCATCCTTTTACTTCCCAAGGCTGGGCTCAACCCAGATTGGTATTTATCAACATATGCTGCTAATTTTGATTACTCCATGGCTGAAGGTTCTACAAAATTATAATCAAAATTAGCATATCATGTTGATGAATCTTGATCTGAGTTGAACCATGTCTGAACAAATAAAAGGATGTCAAATTCAGAGAAGTTGAAACTTTCTTTGCAGTCAGAATAACCCATCTAATAAGCACATTTCAATAAGAACTTCCCAAGTGAGGTACAGAGAAGAAATAAAAAAAAATGGATCAGATTAATACTGAGTCGGGCATGTGGGGTCAATGAGACCCAAGAAAATATTTCACCAATTCATGATATTCATGTACTCTGTCCCCACAATTGAAACTCACATAGCTGTTTTTGAAAATATTTTCCACGATTTCAGCATTGAAATCTCTCAATTATCACACAATTAGGAAATATTCAAGAATTAAGTTATATCTACTTATATGCATGTGTTGAGTGGCATCTGTCACTTATTATGTCACTTGTCAGTTATCGATAATAAGCTAGCTTTACTGCCATGTGCTTTTCTCCCATTGGCAATGCTCTATATCTTCAAGACATTGAAGCATTGCATGGAATTAAACTGTTGCAAGTAGCATGCAGTGGGCACTCCTGTTACTAATAAGGCTTGAGTACAATTACAGGTGTTCATTGAAGCATGCTGTTTATAAATTTGGATTCTGCTCACTGAAAGGTCTAAAGAGAGTTTTAATATAAAAAATAGAATTTCCACAGTGTTTAGAAAAGATTGAAAATAAAGGTGGCATCAAAAAAGTGAACAATTTACAATTACTGCTGATTTTTCAAATGTAGATCTAAGTGACCCTGCACAATTAGAGGAAGAACAATCCTTTTCACACATGCTGATGACTTAAGAGGCAAGTATTTCAGTAAAGCTGTCTATTTTTATTGATTATATTCCTCACATTTGATAGAATCATTTCACTTCAAATGTTGAAATTATGTTCATTTGGATTAATTCTCTAAATAATCTACTGTTAAATTTAATTTTACCCTGTCTCCTCCTCTTCCCATCTACTTTTAATTAATTGCAACATCTGAATTAGGGAATGTATCAGTTCTGGCAAAGGCTCCTGAACATTACAAAAGGCAGACAGATGAATTTTTGAGTAAACTATACTCATAACAATAAGTCTGAGATAAAATTATATACTAGTACAAAAAACTTAATCCATCATTAAACAGGTCACGTGCAGATGACAAATGAGGACTAGAGGATCAGCATTAGTCTCGCACTAACAGTATGACTGTTGATAACATCAGTTACCAAAAAATTAATTTTGACAATTTCATTACAAAATAAATGAGACCGATTACAATTATATTTTAGTATTAATAATGCCAAACAATGCAAAAAAAAAACAAACATAATCAGCATCAACATCCACTCTAATAGTTTGTGTATTCTTCTTTAAATTTATTCAAACTACCCACTTCTACAATACCAGATGGAAGTTGTTCCACTGATCAACAACACTGGATGAAGGCAAAATCCACATTGATCCTGCAACCATCCTTCCTCAATTTGAATTTATGCTCCCATATGTCTGTAGCCTTATTGAGAGGAAGGATTCGATCAGCATGGTGCATACACATGAGAAATCACTAGCAAACAGAGCAAAGAGGGGGGATAAAGAATTCTTCACATATATAAATGCCAAGAAGAGCAGGACAAACCAGATCGGACCTTTACGTAAGGGAAAGGGGATAGTATTAACTACACCAGCTGCCGTTGCAGATGAACTCAACATTTATTTTGCATCGATATTTATAGAGGAAAAACCTTTTGTGGCAATGGGAAATTGTGGGAGCGAAGTTGAAAAATATGTAATAACGATATTGAAATTTCGCAAGATTATTTAATGAAAAAACTTTCGAGCCTACAGACCAGTAAGGCTCCTGGAGTTGATGGAATATACCCTATAATCTTAAGAGAGGCGGCAAGCGAGTGCATTGAACCATTGAGGCTAATTATGCGAGCATCACTAGACTCTGGGGAGATTCCCTTGGATTGGAAAAGTGCAAATGTATCTCCCATACATAAGGGTGGCTCTAAAAGTGAAGTTGGAAATTATCGACCTGTCAGTCTGACTTCAGTAGTAGGGAAAATCGTGGACGCAATGATCAAGGGTGGAATTCAGGATCATTTGGATCGAATTGAAATTCTCAAGGATACTCAGCATGGTTTTGAAAAAGGAAAATCATGTTTAACAAATCTGGTTCGCTATTTCGAAAGGGTCACTCACGAGCTGGATTTAGGGAATAATTTTGACATTGTTTATTTAGATTTCAGCAAAGCTTTTGACTCAGTCCCACATGAGCGGTTGCTTTATAAGCTGGAACAGGTTGGAATCATTGGGAAAATCCTTAGATGGATAGAATGATGGCTTCGGGGCAGGAGGCAGAGGGTTGTGATAAATGGCTATTCCTCAGATTGGGTTGATGTAAGAAGTGGGGTTCCCCAAGGGTCAGTATTAGGACCACTTTTGTTTTTAATTTTCATAAACGACATTGATGAAGGGATAGAGGGCGTGATGTCTAAATTTGCAGATGATGTTAAAATTGGTAGAGTAGTTAATGATCACTGTCAAGCTGAGCTTCTTCAGAGAGACCTAGATAGACTTCAGGAATGGTCAGAAAAATGGCAGCTGTGCTTTAATCCAACAAAGTGTAAGGTATTACACCTGGGAAACAGTAATCCCAAAAAAACTTATTCACTTGGTGGAGTTCAACTAAACCCAGTACTGGAGGAAAGGGACTTGGGTGTTACGATACGGTCAGACATGAAATTCTCTGAGCATTGTAAACAGGTTGCAAGGAAGGCCCATGGTGTCCTATCGATGATCTATCGAACTTTTGCAAGTAGAGATAGGGACGTGATAATCCCATTATATAAGGCTTATGTTAGACCACACTTGGAATACTGTGTTCAAGTATGGAGACCGCACCTAAAGAAAAACATCGAGCTTCTCGAAAGGGTGCAAAGAAGGGTAAGTCGCCTGGTGAGATCGGCAAAAGGGCGTCCTTATGAAGAAAGACTTCGAATATGTGGGTTGCAGAGTTTGGAAACTAGACACCTTAGAGGAGATTTGATTGAGGTGTTTAAGGCTCTGAGAGGCATCAGTAAAATGAATGAGGACAAAATTTTCAAGATTATAAATGAACTAGGGGACATAAATTCAAGTTACGGGGGGAAATGTTTAGATTGGACGGCAGGAAGTTTTATTTTAGCCAGCGAGTTATAAATTACTGGAATAAGTTGCCTTCATGGGTGGTAGAGGCCGGCAGTTTGGGGAAATTCAAAGGTCATCTGGATAGTACTTTCGGGTAAGGGAAGCGCATAGGATGATAGGTTTAATTTCCTTTTTATTTATTTTTTAATTTATTATTTTTTTATTTATTAATTATTATTATTTAGTTATTTATTTTATTTATTTATTTATTTTTTGTTTTTATCATTGTTTTGTTCGGATTTTTTTTTTTTTTTTTTTTTTTTGGCTGGTGCAGCATAAGCCACAGGCTTTCTTGAACCATGCGGCCGTTACTAATACTAATACACAATCCTTAAACATATATCTGCCAGGGGCAGAGGTTGATGACGTAGAGCATATATCTTCTTTTAAGTGCACAAAAGGTGATATTGTTGTACACATTGGCACTAATGATATTAAGAGTAGGAGACCGGCAGAATTACTTAACAAGTACAGTTCACTGTTGAAAAAAGATCAGTTAATTAGGGTTGAATTTGAAAGTGTCTGCAATTCTGGCCAGACACGATAGGAGGGATTATACGATGAGAGCTTTGTCGATCAATTCGGCCCTGGAGAAATTGTGCAACGCTCAAGGGATAGAATTTTTCTCAGCCAGGTCTGTGCTTGCTAACAGGAGGGACTGCTTCTACAAGGATGGGATATACCTAAATAGAAAGGGTGCAAGAATATTTGCTGATGCAATTGAACCAGTGTTGGGTGGGTCAGAAAACTGCTAGCTTGAATGGATGCACGGACTAATAGATTAACAGTAGTCACTGCAAGAGGTGACAGTGATTCTTGCACTGCTTCTATTGGAATAAGCAGCAGCCTGGAAAACACGATGCAGGGCATTTCAGACACTGCTGGGAGTCATTTCAAACACATGGGTTGTGTTAGGGTAGCTAAGAATAGGAAGGTGCATGTATACTTGCGTATACACCAATGCTAGGAGTTTGGTAAATAAATTTGATGAATCTGAGGTGTTGGTCAAAACATCAAAGGCAGATACTGTTGGGATATCAGAGACGTGGTGTCACACAGATATAAGGAATGCAAAACTCGAATTTCGGGAGTACAATGTGTACAGGAAGGATAGACAGGGAGGAGGGGGTTATGCTATTAGTTAAGAAACACACAAAATCCAAGGAAGTGCAGCCAGTTGACATCGCTGGACAGTGCAGTGTCGAGTCAGTTTGGTGTAACATAGGCACTGGGGGATCAAAATTGAAAGTAAGAGTGTGTTATAGGCCCAATGACTCTCATGAGTATAATAAAAAACTGTACAGGGAAATAGAGTGGGCTGGTAAATCAGAGGGTCTTATAATTAGTATTAGTATTATTATGGCCGAATGGTGCAAGAAAGCCTATGGGTTATGCTGCACCAGCAAAAGAAAAAAAAAAAAAAAAAAACACCGAATAAAACAATGATTAAAAAAAAAACAACTAATATTTAATAAAAGAAAGGAAATTAAACCAATCATCCTATGCATTTCCCTCACCCGAAGGTACAATCCAGATGACCTTCGAATTCCCCGAAACTGTCAGCCTCTACCACCCATGTAGGCAACTTATTTCAGTAATTTAAATATATTGCTGTTTACATATATATATATGTTATAATTTATATTTGTATATATATATTATATAATAACTCGCTGGCCAAAATAAAACTTCTTGCGGTCCAATCTCCCCCATAACTTGAATTTTTGTTCCCTAGTTCTAGCATCATTTATAATCTTGAAAATTTTGTCCTCATTCATTTTACTGATGCCTTAAACACCTCAATCAAATCTCCTCTTACGTGTCTAGTTTCCAAACTCTGCAACCCACATATTCGAAGTCTTTCTTCATAAGGACGCCCTTTTGCCGATCTCACCAGGCGAATTACCCATCTTTGAACCCTTTCAAGAAGCTCGATGTCTTTCTTTAGGTGCGGTCTCCATACTTGAACACAGTATTCCAAGTGTGGTCTAACATAAGCCTTATATAATGGGATTATCACATCCCTATCTCTACTTGCAAAAGTTCGATAGATCATCGATAGGACACCATGGGCCTTCCTTGCAACCTGTTTACAATGCTCAGAGAATTTCATGTCTGACCGTATCGTAACACCCAAGTCCCTTTCCTTCAGTACTGGGTTTAGTTGAACTCCACCAAGTGAATAAGTTTTTTTGGGATTACTGTTTCCCAGGTGTAATACCTTACACTTTGTTGGATTAAAGCACAGCTGCCATTTTTCTGACCATTCCAGAAGTCTATCTAGGTCTCTCTGAAGAAGCTCAGCTTGACAGTGATCATTAACTACTCTACCAATTTTAACATCATCTGCAAATTTAGACATCACGCCCTCTATCCCTTCATCAATGTCGTTTATGAAAATTAAAAACAACAGTGGTTCTAATACTGACCCTTGGGGAACCCCACTTCTTACATCAACCCAATCTGAGGAATAGCCATTTATCACAACCCTCTGCCTCCTGCCCCGAAGCCATCATTCTATCCATCTAAGGATTTTCCCAGTGATTCCAACCTGTTCCAGCTTATAAAGCAACCGCTCATGTGGGACTGAGTCAAAAGCTTTGCTGAAATCTAAGTAAACAATGTCGAAATTATTCCCTAAATCCAGCTCGTGAGTGACCCTTTCGAAATAGCGAACCAGATTTGTTAAACATGATTTTCCTTTTTCAAAACCATGCTGAGTATCCTTGAGAATTTCAATTCGATCCAAATGATCCTGAATTCCACCCTTGATCATTGCGTCCATGATTTTCCCTACTACTGAAGTCAGACTGACAGGTCGATAATTTCCAACTTCACTTTTAGAGCCACCCTTATGTATGGGAGATACATTTGCACTTTTCCAATCCAAGGGAATCTCCCCAGAGTCTAGTGATGCTCGCATAATTAGCCTCAATGGTTCAATGCACTCGCTTGAAGCCTCTCTTAAGATTATAGGGTATATTCCATCAACTCCAGGAGCCTTACTGGTCTGTAGGCTCAAAAGTTTTTTCATTAAATAATCTTGCGAAATTTCAATATCGTTATTACATATTTTTCAACTTCGCTCCCACAATTTCCCAATGCCACAAAAGGTTTTTCATTTGTAAATATCGATGCAAAATAACTGTTCAGTTCAATTGCAACTGCAGCTGGTGTATTTAATACTATCCCCTTTCCCTTACGTAAAGGTCCGATCTGGTTTGTCCTGCTCCTTAGCATTTATATATGTGAAGAATTCCTTATCCCCCCCCCTCTATGTTCTGTTTGCTAGCGATTTCTCATAAACCGCCTTTGCCTGTCGAACCTTTTCTGTGGCTCTATTACAGATCATCTTGTAGCTGTTATAGGCTTCAGTACTTTTTATTGCTCTAACTTTTCCATGCCACCTTTTTCTGCTCAAGTAATGTGGCAACTTCACTATTCATCCAACTTGGAACCCTCCTCGTAGAGTATTTTTTTAATGGTAAATATGCATTCAAGGCATCTGTGATTAATGTTTTAAAAGCATACTACAGTTCAACTGTATTCGTTCTCGGTGCAATATCTACCCAGTTAATAGAGGACATGCAGCACCTTAAGGCATCATAATTTCCTTTTTGAAATTATAATCCATTCCTTTGCCTTTTCCTACTGCTACCTCTCTCTCTTCGTCATCCACCGTAGAACTCCGTGATCACTTCCTGCTACTGGTTCCTCTACTGTCAGGCCTGTTATGTCATCTGATTCATGGGTGATGATGAGGTCTAGGATATTCTTTTCTCTAGTATTTTCCCTAACATGTTGATACAAATAACATATCATCTAGTTGAATTAAAAATTTTGTTTCCTATGTTGAGTTTCCTTCCCATTTTCTCCAGTCAATTAGAGGCAAATTGAAATCACCCATAATAAGACATTGATGCTTACTTGCCCAATCCATTTGCATGTAGAGGCTTTCGTCATAATCTTCACAATCACCTGGTCTGTAGATTACTCCTACTCACATTATACCTTTGTTTGCAACTATCTCACACACCATACAGATTCTATACTAGCACATGAAATGTCTGAATCCGGGAAAGCTATCATCGCACACAGGCTGCTTCTGATAAGAAGCATTACCCCACCACCCCTTCTATCTACCCTATCCTTCCTAAATACATTATACAAGCCATACTGAAACCCATCTATTTCCAGGTAGCACCACATTTCCGTAAGCCCTATTATGTCCGGGTTACTTGTTTTAACCAGCAGTTCGAATTCGCTCATTTTATTGACAACACTTCTAACATTACTATTTAACAATTAAGACTTACTGTTCTTGTACATTTAACAACCCTAACACAACCCTTCACAATCTAAAATTAACAGGCAAAGCAGACAGTGCAGATATGGAAGCTGTGAAGTTTTTTGGGCTCTCTTCCCTGGCATTGGCTACCCGCTCACTTGAAACGTTTATGCGCTCAGAACACCTAGATAATATGTCCAGTTGGGGAAACATATAACAACTCTTGAGGTATGTGTAAGAGTTCTTTGACCAATATCATCAGATAAACGCGTGTCAGTATTACCCACATCACCCCTAACTAGCAGTTTTCCTGAACCTTTAAGGTTTCCTCAATAATACTGGCAAAACCTTTTGCACCACCTTTGTTTAAGTGTAATGCTATTCTGTCTCTACAAAACAAATTCCTTCTATATACAAGTGTGGGCTAAGCTGATAGAAATTCCCCCCCCCCCCCAGAATTGCAGACACATAGACATTATGGCCTAGCTCGAGGCATTTCCTCAGCATGGAAATGGGGGATTTTAATTTCCCAGATATTCAATGGAATTTGTGGGTTGGTCACTCACAGTGTGTACTAGCAAGGCTTTTGTTGATTTAATGGATGATTGTTTTCTATATCGGCATGTTTGGGAAGCAATTAGAGACAGTAATACTCTTGATCTGATTATCAGTAGTGATTCTTCATGCATTAACAATATGCAGATAAAGGAACCACTATGTGGCAGTGATCACGGTGCGCTGAAGTGGGATTTACTCAAAGAGGTAACTACCATTAGGGGTAAAGGGAAGAGTTTTTCCTTTCGTAAAGGCGACTACGGAGGTCTGAGACAGTATTTAAATTCTATACAGTGGGACCAATTGATGATGCTACCAACAGCAAATTCAAATTGGGAGGCATTCAAAGAATTAATCTTGGAAACTACTAGGCTTTACATACCAACTAAGAAATATTGTTCAAGGTTTAAGCCTAAATGGATGTCAGATGAACTAATGAGACATGTGTCAGAGAATAAAAATACATGGGATACATATCAATTAAGAGGTGACATGGAAGCCTATGATAGATATAAGCTAGTCTGTAACCAAGTCACAAAGGAGATTAGGCAGGCAAAGGCAGATTATGAGAAATCTTTGGTAAAGAATGCAAAAAAAAAAAAAACAGCAAAGAGTTCTTTACCCACGTAAACTCTAGAATGAAAGGGATCAATCAGATTCGTCCACTGTATATTGATGTTTCAACTGTTTATAATCCCACTCAAGTGGCTAACAAACTAAATGAGTATTTTGTATCTACATTCACACATGAGGAGTCATTCAGGGAGGAGAATGCCAGAGGTGTATTCAGCTCTGGCAGTGAGCTAGATGATTTTGTAATAACTGAGAGGAAAGTGGAGGAGATTTTGTTGAAGATAAACATAAAAAGGCACACGGGGTGGATGGGAGCTATCCAGTTATATTAAAGGAGACAGCAAAGGAAGTAAGCAAACCCTTGGCCATAATTATGAGACTTAGACTCAGGGGAGGTACCCGTAGACTGGAGATCTGAAAATGTGACCCCAATTCACAAAGGAGAATCAAAGGGTAACACAAGTAATTATAGACCCTGTTAGTTTAACTTCTGTTCCAGGGGAAATTAATGGAGGCACTGGTTAAAGAAGCACAGCAGAATCATCTAGACGAGATTCTTCAATTACAGCTTGGACACAGCATAGTTTTGTTAATGGGAATTGTTGTCTGACCAATTTGATTGGATATTTAGCATTAGCATTAGTAGAGGCATATGATGCAAGAAAGCAGGCTTATGCAGCATCAGCCAAAAAAAAAAAAAAACCCACTTCCACATCACCCCTCCGTTCATTCAAAATACCTGTCCAGCTAAGCCTTAAACTTATTTAGGCTATCAACTTCCATGACAAGGGATGGAAGTCTGTTCCACCAATCAACTACCCGCTGGCTAAAGGCAAATTTCCGCATGTCTATCCTACATCTGTCTTTGCTCAATTTGAATTTATGCCCTCTCAGGTGATTATTCTGAGCAAGAGGAAGAATTCCATCAGCATTGAGCATGCTCAAACCATTCTAGGCTTTTTACACCTCTATCAGATCACATCGCTGGTGCCTAGTCTCCAGACACTGTAATTTACAAAACTTAAGCCTTTCTTCGTAAGAGTACCCCTTTGTTCCATTCACTAATCTTGTTGCCCTTTTCTGTACTCATTCCAGCAGCTCTACATCTTTCTTGAAATGAGGACTCCAGACCTGTATACAGTAATCAAGGTGTGGCATGACCATTGCCTTATACAAGGAAATAATCACCTCCTTATCCATGCTAGAAAAATTCCTGTATATCATTGACAAGGCACCATGAGCTACTCTTGCAGCCCATCTGCACTCCTCAGAGAACTTCATATCTGCCTACACAATTACCCCCAGGTCATTTTCATTCTATACCACTGTCAGTATAGTACCATAGAGTTGATATGTTGCTCTGGGGTGGCTGTTTCCCCTATGTACTACTTTACATTTGTCAATTTTAAACTTCATTTGCCACTTCTCAGCCCATCTGCTCAACCTTTCCGGATCCCGTTGCAGCAGCATTGTGTCAGTAGTGTCTTTTGACAACCCTTCCAACCTTTGTATCGTCTGCAAACTTGGACATTAAGCTTGATATACCATCATCAATATCATTTATAAATACAGAAAACAATAATGGCAGCAATTTTCCTCCAAGGTCACACTGCTCCAATTTGTGCAGCAGTCTTCCATGTGCAACAGTATCAAAAGCCTTTCTAAGGTCCAAGTATATAATATCAAAGTTATTCCCTGCATCCAGTTCTTCTGTGACTGCATCATAGTATCCAATCAAATTGGTCAGGCAAAACTTCCCCTTAACAAAACCATGCTGTGTCCGAGCTATAACTGAAGTCTTGTCTAGATGATCCTGCAATGCTTCTTTAACCAGTGCCTCCATTAATTTTCCTGGAAGAGAAGTTAAACTTACAGGTCTATAATTACTTGTGTCAGCCTTTGATCCTCCTTTGTGAATTGGGGTTACATTTGCACATCTCCAGTCTGTGGGTACCTCCCCTGAATCCAAGGAAGCTCTCATAATTATGGCTAAGGGTTTGGTTACTTCCTTTGCTGCCTCCTTTAATATAACCGGATAGATCCCATCCACCCCAGGTGCCTTTCTTGTGTTTATATTCAACAATTTCTCCTCCACTTTACTCTCAGTTATTACAAGATTCTCTAGCTCACTGCCAGAGTTGAATACACCTCTGGCATTCCACTCGCTGAATAACTCCTCATGTGTGAATGTCGATGCAAAATATTCATTTAGTTTGTTAGCTACCTGAGCAGGATCATCAACAGTTGACCCATCGATATCAAGCGGACCAATCTGATTCATCCCCTTCCTTCTAGAGTTTACAAAAGTAAAGAAATCTTTACCGTTTTTCTTTGCATCCGTTGCCAAAGATTTCTTGTAACCTGGCTTTGCCTGCCTAACCGCCTTTGTAACTTGGTTACAGATCAATTTGTATCTATCATAGGCTTCTGTGTCACGTGTTAATTTATATGTACCTCATGCATTTTTCTTCTCTGTCATATGTCTCCTTAGTTCATCTGACATCCATTTAGGCCTAAACCTTGAACAATATTTCTTAGTTGGTATGTAAAACCTAGTAGCTTCCATGATAAGTTCTTTGAATGCTTCCCATTTTGAATATGCTGTTGGTAACATCTTCAGTTGGTCCCACTTTATAGAATTTAAATACTGTCTCCGACCATCGTAGTCGCCTTTACGAAAGCAATAACCCTTCCATTTACCCCTGATGGTAGTTACTTCTTTGAGTAAGTTCCACTTCAGCACACTGTGATCACTGCCACCTAGTGGTTCCTTTACCTGCTGATTCTTAATGGATGAAGAACCACTACTGATAATCAAATCAAGAGTATAACTCCCTCTAGTTGCCTCCCAAACATGCTGATGTAGAAAACAATCATCCAATAAATCCACAAAAGCCTTGCTAGTGTGTGAGTGACCAGCCCCCAAATTCCAGTCAATATCTGGGAAATTAAAATCCCCCATTATAAGACTCTCTGATGTACTGGCCCACTCTATTTCCCTGTACAGTTTCTTATTATACTCATCAGAATCATAAGGCTACAGCATACTCCTACTCTGAATTTTGATCTCCCAATGCTTATGTCACAACAAACTGACTAGACACTGCACTGTCCAGCTACGTCAACTGGCTTCACTTCCTTGGATTTTATGTGTTTCTTAACTAATAGCATAACTCCTCCTTCCTTCCTATCCTGTCTATCCTTTCTGTAGATGTTGTACTCCCCAAATTCCAGTTCTGTACTCCTTATCTGTGTGACACCACGTCTCTGATATACCAACAATATCCTCCTTTGATTCTTTGAGCAATACCTCAAATTCATCAAATTTATTTACCAAACTCCTAGCATTGGTGTACACATAAGTATACATGTGCCTGTTTCTATTCTTAGCTACCCTAACACAACCCATGTGTTTTCTTGTACTGCAATGACTCCCAGCAGTCTCTGAAATATCCTGCATCTTGTTTTTCAGGCTTCTGCTCATTCCAATATAAGCAGTAAAAGAATCACTTTCACCTCTGCTAGTGGCTACTGTTAGTCTATTAGTCTTTGTATCCCCCCCAAAGCTAGCAGTTTTCCGACCCACTTAACACTGCCTCGATAGTATCAACAAATATTCTTGCACCCTTTTTATTTAAGTGTATCCCATCGCTGTAGAAGCAGTCTCTCCTGTTAACAAGTACAGTCCAGGCTGAAAAAAAATTCTACCCATTGAGCCTTGCACAATCTGTCCAGGGCCGAGTCGATTGACAAGGCTCTCATCATATACTCCCTCCTATCGTGTCTGGGAAGAATTGCAGACAATTTCAAATTCAACCCTAATTCACGGCTTTTTTTCAACAGTGACCTGCACTTGTTAAGTAATTCTGCCGGTCTCCTACTCTTGATATCATTAGTACCAACGTGTACAACTATATCACCTTTTTATGCCCTTAAAATTATGATGTGGTCACAAAGGAACTGGATGCAGGGAATAACTTTGATATGATATATTTGGATCTTAGAAAGGCTTTTGATACTGTTGCACATGGAAGAGTGCTGCACAAATTGGAGCAGTGTGGCATTAGAGGCAAATTGTTGCTATGGATAAAGGGATGGTTGAGTTGGAGCGACAGAGTGGTAATCAATGGACACTGCTCTTCGTGGACTAATGTTATTAGTGGAGTGCCTCAAGGTTCCGTGTTGGGTCCATTGTTGTTTTCTGTATTTATAAATGATATTGATGATGGTATATCAGGCTTAATGTCCAAGTTTGCAGACGATACGCAGGGTTGTTTAATGACACGAATACAGTACGCTGCTGCAACAGGATCTAGAAAAGTTGAGCAGATGGGTTGAGAGGTGGCAAATGAAGTTTAACACTGAAAAATGTAAAGTACTATACAGGTGACCCCCGCTTAACGCTGATCATTCGTTTTGGAAAAACAGAGCGCTAAGTGAATCCGCGCTAAACGAGCGCCGCTTTCCCATAAGGTAACATATATATTTGTGAGCTGTGGTCGGTGCCATAGGATATTTCCTAATCAATAATAAACGGTAATGAAAAGATGCACAAATGTCGGTCAAAATATTTAATATTCAAATATTTGCACATATAAAATATTCTGCATTACATACGTATAATTATATGGTAACTACTTGCGTATCAAAAGTAAACTTAAAATTCTAATTAAAATAATGAATTTAATTGATTTAATTTAATGGATGAATTTAATCATGAAAAATGTGTGGATTTGAGTTGAACTTTGGCCCTCTTCCAAATAAACTAAAAGGGGTATTAATTTTAAATGGCCCGCAGCATTACCACCCAACAATAAAGTCAACTGATCCTTCGCCGCTTTGAAACTTGGCATGTTTTTTTCTTCTTTCAATACGAAACTTCTTTTAGGCATTCGTTTCCACAAAAGTCCCGCTTCATCTATGTTAAAAACTTGTTGAGAAGTATAAGACATAATACCCCGCTTCAATAATTTTAACAAGTTCTTTTTTGAAAGTTTTGGCTCCTTGATCTGCACTAGCGGCTTCTCCCTGGATTTTAAATCTATTCTACCAGCCCTTACTAGTTTTAAATGGTTCCACATTTTTTTTTTTTTTTTTTTTTTTAGGCAAGTTTTCTTCAGATCATCATATTGGCTAATCTCTTTCTCTCTCTCTCTCTCTCTCTCTCTCTCTCTCTTTTTTTTTTAAATATTTAACTTGACTGAATTCTGCATTGGAATATTATCTTCAATAAAATTAGTCTTTCCATTTCAATCCTAATAGCCGGCCTAGTTCTAGTTGCTTGCAGTGGAACAGCTATCTTTCCCGCTGCTAAAATTAATTCTTTATTTTTTTATAATTGTTCTTACAGTTAAAGTTGCAAGTCCTAAATTATGGCACACATCCGCTTGTCGTTGACCGGAATCGATTCGCTTCAAAACGTCTTAATTTAATTTTCAAATTCAGTCTTTTTCTTACATTTATAGTCTTCGTACTGCACCCAGACGTTGTTGCTTTTTCATTCCTGTTGGTCATTATTAGTTCTTCGAAAATATAACTGCGTTGGTTGAATTAATTATGATACAATGTTCAAGTAAACTTTCCGTTACGCACGATATCTAATACTGTACTGAATGATGACTAGACTTCGGATAAATGCATGTAACGCAAATATTACAAACAATATATTTGATCATTTTTTAAAATTTTGATCTCGGAACTACGTAACAAGTGACTGTACTGCAATTAAATTAGCGTGAGAGAAAATTTCACTGAGCGTGGGAAAATTCCTCAAGTCGGCGTGGGAAATGTTTTAATGCTGTTTTGCTATTCATTTTCAAGCTATCGACTCCATCAAATGAAACGATTTCGTTAAATATGTCAAAGTGTAATCTGTAAAAGAGCGTTATAGTGATCTGTGACAGCGTTATAGTCAGATACGGGTTATAATATAAGAACAGCGTTATAGCGAATCAGCGTAAAGCAAACCGCGTTATAACGGGGGCCTGCTGTATATGAGAAGCAGTCACCCCAGAATAACATATCAACTGTGTGGTACTACCATGACAGTGGTAGAGAATGGAAAAAAAAAAAAAAAAACATGGTGGTAATTGTGCAGGGAGATATGAAGTTTTCTGAGCAGTGCAGACGGTCTGCAAGAGTAGCTCACGGTGTCTTATCAATAATATACAGGAATTTTTCTAGCAGGGATAAAGAGTTGATTATACCCGTGTATAAGGCAATGGTCTGGCCACACCCTGGATACTGTATACAGGTCTGGAGGCCTCATTATAAGAAGGATGTTGAGCTGCTGGAACCAGTACAGAGAAGGGCAACAAGATTAGTGAGTGGAACAAATGGTTGCTCTTATGAAGGAAGGCTTAAGGTTTGCATATTACACTGTCTGGAGACTAGACACCTGCGAGGTGATCTGATAGAGGTGTATAAAGCCTTGAATGGTTTGAGCATGCTCAATGCTGATGGGATTCTTCCTCTTGCTCAGAATAATCACTTGAGGGCATAAATTCAAATTGAGATAAGACAGTTGTAGGATATATTTTGCGGAAGTTTGCCTTTAGCCAGCGGGTAATTGATTGGTAGAACAGACTTCCATCTTTTGTTGTGGAAGTTGATAGTCTAAATAAATTTAAGGCTGAGCTGGATAGGTATTTGCAATAAATGGAGGGGTGAAGTGGAAGCGGGTTTTTTTTTTTTTTTTTTATGGATGATGCTGCATAAGCTTGCTTTCTTGCATCATATGTCTCTACTAATGCTAAATTATCCCTTACCCTTTGCAGTAATTTTTCCTTAACTTCACACTGCTCCAAATTGTACGGCAGTTTTTAACTGAAAGTATAAACAGTATGCAGTAAACTTTCGAAATAATGGCACCTTTGGGTATTCAAGGTGTAGTTATTTCGATTTTTCCGTTATCTAGGAAGTTTTATTTATAATGTATTTAAAGCAGAAATAATGAGGTGAAATAAGAAATAGAGAGATTAAGAATACAATTTCATTAACTGCACATAAAAAAACATAAACATGTTGACGATCTAATGTTATATTCTGCCATTAATACACTTCTGCTTATGTCCAGTTCTATTTTATTTATTATATCACGTTTAGTCTGTGCAGTAGCACAGTGGTATCATCACTGTCCTCCCCATGCTGGGTGGAAAAGGCCCGGGTCTGAATCCCGTCGATGATGCATGGAACTTTTATAGACATTTTTCACTCTGTGGCTGAGTTAGTGGGTCTCAGGCATAGATAGTAAGGTTTTCTCCCCCAGAAACTGGGGTTTTTCGTCAGGCAAAACAGGAAATTGACCAGAGAATAGAGAACACACACACACAATTTACAGACACTATACACATGGATATATGAATTATCATTCCGGGTAACCTAATGTAATAGTAGGGATTATATCAAGTTTGTCACTAAGCTTTAATGTTGTTCTTCTTTTCTTCTCTGTATGAGGTTTATCAACTTTAGGCATCATAATGAGGGAGTTTATAATTTAAAATAAATATAAAACGGCGATATAATCCGTGTTATCAGTATAGAATTCACTTTGAAAATGGTGAACGTAAACAATGCAGTAATCACGTAACTTACCATTTTCTTTTTTCAACGGTACAAGACATCTGCACTTTATGTATACATCCGATCTCAACGTGCCATTATTTCAAATGTGTCGCTATTTGGGGTGCTGTTATTTTGACAGTCTACTGTATATCTTTTAGTATTTTATCACTTTTTACAGAATAAATCTAATACACTTTATAGATACAGTTAAAACGAAACAGTATGCTATCGTAAGAAGGTACATACAATTCGAAAATGTTGCGCAGATGATTTTCTTTAATACACTTTGGAATGTAACAGATAAACCTTGGTAGCAATTTTTCATTGACTTAATGTCTTGATGGAATTGTATTCCCCCCCCCCAACCATGCTAATCATTCACAATGAAAGGATTTCAGGAAAGAAGTATAAATACAAAAAATAAAGTTTCAGTGACCTACGACAACCCATTTCTTTACATGCACTGAGCAGTTTCTGAACTATATGTTTGTAATCCAGAGACTTATGGTTATCCAAATAGTTTCCACAATGCTATATGAAAGCTTGCCATGATTTTAGTTCTAATACACTGAGATATTTTTCAAAGCTTTCATTCTGAATTCTGGGACTGAAATCAGTTCCCAGATTACGGGCGCAACAAATATTCCATTTCACATCAGCGACACTGATCTTTGGAAATTTGTCCCTTAAATAATGAAATGCTCTTAAAATCAACTTACCCATTGTTTTCACAAAAATTCTTCATTAAGCCAAGTTTAATGTGGGAAGGTGGAGGGAAAATCTTCACTGAATGCACTGCACACTACTTATTTCTGGCCATATGTGCTTCTTTCAGGCCAGCCACATTTGATGTAATGGTCTTCAAAATGGCTGCCCACAGATACAGGAAACAACAATATTATGTGAACCCTCTTTAGATGTCATTAACATATGTAGACAGGTGGAACAGGACCAGGGTATGTCTGCCGAGGGCAAAAGCTGATGATGTTGTAGGGCAGATATCATCTTTTAAGGGCACAAAAGGTGATATTGACAGTGACTGCCGCAGTCCTCCGCAACACTCAAAAAACGTACTCAAACCTCAACCACCGCCAGCGTGCCGCCCTGTCATCTATAAGAAAAGACAACTCCATCGTTGTACTTCCTGCGGATAAAGGGCGCCGGACTGTTGTGCTGGACCGATCAGCCTACCGAGAGAAAGCCTTGGCCCTATTACTCGATCCTAACGTATATGAACCTCTACCTGATCCTCCCGTTAAAGTCTTGAAACGTCTGGAAGCAAATGTTAATAAACTTGTCCACGCATGGCTTAAAGATAAGAAGATCCCGACCGCGACTCACCATCTTCTACGTGCTACTGGCTGCCAACTACCGCAATTCTACGGATTACCAAAGATCCATAAACCGGGTATTCCTCTCAGACCTATAGTGTCTTGCTGCAGTGCCCCAACGTATGAACTGTCCAAACACATCGCGAGCCTCCTCTCGCCTCTTATAGGTAATACATCTCACACCGTTAAAAACAGCAGTGAATTCATTAACATCATTAAGGACATTTCAATCCCTGATAACTCTGTCATGGCATCATTTGACGTGGTTTCTTTATTCACCTCGATTCCCGTCCAACAGGCCGTGCACTGCGCCAGAAGGCTCCTTGAGAGCGACTTAAGCCTCCAATCCAGGACGTCACTATCCACTGATGACATCTGTACCGCCCTCAACCTATGCCTCTCTAGCAGCATCTTCACCTTTGAAGACTCACTCTACAAACAAGTACATGGCACTGCTATGGGTGCCCCTGTCAGTTCCGTAGTAGCTAACATCGCCATGGAAGATCTGGAGAAGCAGATACACCAGAACCCACCTACACCTATTACAACGTGGTGTAGATACGTCGACGATATTTTTACCATAATACCACGTGGTTCTGAAATGGTACTACTAGAATACCTCAACTCTCTATCCAATTTCATCAAGTTTACCGTAGAATCAGAGGTGGACGGTTCGCTCCCGTTTCTGGACGTGCTAGTGCATCGCGTAGGCCCACATCTAGAGACCTCAGTATACCGCAAACCCACGTGGTGCGGTCAATTCACCAACTACGGGTCCGGCCACGCTCCAAGCCATCTCAATAGCACTGCCCGCAGCCTGGAGCCATTCCAGCACCGACACAATTAGACGTAACGAGATCTCCCGTGTGAAGGCGGACCTAACCAGATGCGGTTATCCATCCCATGTACTAAACAGATGCTTGTTACAGGCACAAGAACTTACTTCCAACCCAAGACCTCCGAAGCAAGTCGGCATATCATCCGCCTACATCCGTACTATCCAGGAGTGTCAGGACGTATCTCGAAGATCCTGAGAAGTTACTATCCAGGAGTGTCAGGACGTATCTTGAAGATCCTGAGAAGTTACAACATCAAATGTGTGCAATTACCAGGTAGGAACCTACGTTCACTTGTCTCCAGTGTGAAGACCCCTGTCACACCTGTCTTACGCAGCAATCTAGTGTACCGTATCACCTGTAGGGCCTGTAACAGTTGCTACGTAGGTGAGACATCGAGACGTCTCCAGGATCGCCTCACGGAACACGACAGAGCAATCCGGCTTGCCGAAACTGACCAGTCCGCGCTTGCAGAACATTTTTGGGCTACCAACCACGATCTTGACCCCAAGCGCGACTTTGAGATAGTGGACCACGCGCGACACTTTCGCCACCGCCTATGGCTAGAGTCACTAAACATAATAAACAACCCTAAGGCATTAAATCGCCAGAAAGGCATGCGTACACATCCCATCCTAGAGACAACCGTTTTATTGATGGATGATCACTGGCGTAAGGCAGCACACGTCCGTGCTACAACAATGATGCATGAGTAACGTGTCACACTTTGCTTGTAATGTATTCAAATTTGTCAGTTGATAAAGGGACACGTGTTCCGAAAGCTACTGAATTTGTACTTATATTTTATTTTATACTGGGTATACTGTAAATATCTATTTGAAAATTATTAAAGGTGATATTGTTGTACACGTTGGCACTAATGACCTTAAGAGATCTGCAGATTTACTTAACAAGTACAGGTCAATAGTGGAAAAAAGTAGCGAGTTAGGTTTAAATTTTAACCCTAACTCGCAGAGTTAGTACAAGGCAATGGTGAAGCCACACCTTGAGTACTGTATACAGGTCTGGAAGCCTCATTTCAAGAAGGATGTAGAGCTGCTGTAACGAGTTCAGAGAAGGGCAACAAGATTAGTGAATGGAATAAAGGGTTGCTCTCACGAAGAAAGGCTTAAGTTTTGTAAATTAGTGTCTGGAGACTAGGCACCTGCGAGGTGATCGGATTGAGGTGTATAAAGTCTTGAATGGTTTGAGCATGCTCAATGCTGATGGGATTCTTCCTCTTGCTCAGAATAATCACCTGAGAGGGCACAAATTCAAATTGAGGAAAGATGGTTGTAGGATAGATGTGCGGAAGTTTGCCTTTAGCCAGCGGGTGGTTGATTGTTGGAATCAACTTCCATCTGTCGTAGAAGTTGATAGCTCAGATTCAAGGCAGAATTTGACAAACATTTAGAGTGAGTGGATGGGTGAAATAAGGGTTTTTTTTTTTTTTTTTTTTTTTTGGCTGATGCTATATAAGCTTGCTTGCTTTCTTGCTCATGCTAATTTGAAAGTGTCTGCAATTCTTCTCAGACACTATAGGAAGGAGTATATGATGAGAGCTTTGTCAATCAATTCAGCCCTGCGGAGATTGTGCAAGGCTCATGGAATAAAACTTTTT
Source organism: Mastigoproctus giganteus (assembly GCF_048544385.1). Classification (NCBI taxonomy): domain Eukaryota; kingdom Metazoa; phylum Arthropoda; class Arachnida; order Uropygi; family Thelyphonidae; genus Mastigoproctus; species Mastigoproctus giganteus. Next base: position 131,341,826 of record NC_143577.1, on the reverse strand, counting down.
TCTACCCCGTGAGCGTGGTCTGTGCTTGCTAACAGGAGCGACTGCTTCTACAGGGAAGGGATACACTTAAATAGAAAGGTTGCAAGAATATTTGCTGATGCTATCGAGGTAGTGTTAGGCAGGTCGGAAAACTGCTAGACTGGGGAATTTACAGACTAAATGATTAAAGGTAACCGCAGGTAGAGGTGAAAGTGATTCTTGCATAGCTTCTATTGTAATGAGCAGCAGCCTAGAGTGCAAGTTGTTGGGGACTTCAAGAGATGCTGGAAGTCATCATGGAACAAGTAAATACATGGGCTGTGTCAGGGTAACTAAGATTACGAACAAGTGCATGTACTCTAATGCTAGAAGCATAGTAAATAAAACTGATAAATCTGAGGTGCTGATCAAGACATCAAAGGCAGATATTGTTGGGATATCAGAGATAAGGTGTCACACAGATATAAGCAGTGCAGAATTGGAATTTGGGGAGTACAATGTGTACAGAAAGGATAGACAGGGAAGGAAGGGAGGAGCGGTTATGCTGTTAGTTAAGAAACACAAAATCTAAGGAAGTGCATCCAGCTGACACAGGTGGACAGTGCAATGTTGAGTCTGTTTGGTGTGACACAAACACTGGGTACGGGCAAATGAGAGTAGGAGTATGTTATAGGCCTAATGACTCTGATGAGTACAGTGAACAGATGTGCAAAGAAATAGAATGAGCCAGTAAATGAGAAATCAGTTAAAATTTCATATTACAAGACATTGAATCAATGTCTTGTAATGGGGGATTTTAACTTTCCAGATATTGACTAGAACTTGTGGGTTGATGACTCACATGCTAGCAAGACTTGTGTGGATTTATTGGAGGATTGTTTTCTACAATCCTCCAATGTGTTAGGGTAACTAATAATAAGGATAGGTACATGTATACTTGCATGTATACCAATGCTAGAAGTATAGCAAATAAATTTGAAGAATTTCAAGTGTTGGTCAAGACATCAAAGGCGGATATTGTTGGGATTGCAGAGACGTGGTGTCACACAGATATCAAGAATGCAGAACTGGAATTTGGGGAGTACAATGTGAACAAAAAGGATAGACAGGATAGGAAGGCAGGAGGTGTTATGCTGTTAATTAGGAAAAACAAAATTAAAAGAAGTGCATCCAGTTGATATAGATGAACAGTGCACCGTTGAGTCAGTTTGGTGTGACATAAGCACTGCGAAAGCAAAAATAAGAGTAGGAGTGTGTTATAGGCCTAATGACTAGAACGAGAACAATGAACAATTGTACAGAGAAATAGAGTGGGCTAGTAAATCAGAATGTCTTAACAGTAATGGGGGATTTTAACTTCCCAGATATTGACTGGAACTTGTGGGTTGGTCACTTACACACTAGTAAGACGTTTGTGGATTTATTGGATGATTGTTTTCTGCAACAGCATGTTCGAGAAGCAGAGAGGGTAATACTCTTGATCTGGTTATCAGCAGTGATCATTCGTGTATTAAGAATTAGCAGATAAAGGAACCACTAGGTGGCAGTGATCACAGTGTACTGATGTGGATTTACTTAAAGATATAATTACCATCAGGGGTAAACGAAAGGGTATTTGCTTCCGTAAAGGTGAGTACAGTGGTCTAATACAGTTTTTAAATTCTGTACAGTGGGATCAACTGACGATGTTACCAACAGTAAATTCTAAGTGGGAAGCATTCAAGGAATTAATCGTGGATGCTACTAAAAGTTTCATACCTATTAAGAAATATTGTTCAAGGTTTAGGCCTAAATGGTTATCTAATGAACTAATGAGACTTGTGACAGAGAAGTAAAATGCATGGGATGCATATAAATTATCAAGCGACTTAGAAGCCTATGGCAGATATAAGCTAGTCTGTAATCAGGTCACAAAGGAGGTTAGGCAGGCGAAGGCAGATTACGAGAAATCTTTGGCAAAAGATGCTAAGAAAAACAGCAAGGATTTCTTTACTTATATAAACTCTAAAAGGAAGGGGATGAATCTGATTGGTCCACTTGATATAGATGGTTTGACTGTTGATGATCCTGCTCAGATAGCAAACAAACTGAATGAGTATTTTGCATCTACATTCACACATGAGGAGTTATTAAGGATTGAAAATGCCAGAAGGTTATCAAATTGTAGCAGCATGCTTAATGATTTTGTAATAACTGAGAGCAAAGTGGAGGAGAAATTTTTGAAGTTAAACATAAGAAATGCACCTGGGGTGGATGGGATCTATCCAGGTATATTAAAGGAGGCAGCAAAGCAACTAAGCAAACCCTTGGCCATAATTATGAGAGCATTCTTGGACTTGGGGGAGGTCCCCACAGACTGGAGATGTGCAAATGTATCCCCAATTCACAAAGGGGGATCGAAGGGTGACAAGTAATTACAGACCAGTTAGTTTAACTTCTGTTCGGGGTAAAATAATGGAGTCACTGGTTAAAGATGCATTGCAGGATCATCTAAACAAGACTGCAGCAATAATTCAGACACAGCATGGGTTTGTTAAGGGAAAGTCTTGTCTGACAAATTTGACATAGAAAAAATTTGACATAGGACATAGGAATTCCAATTGCTCTTTGCTCCTCAATCTATATCTTCAATTCCCTCTCTAATTAAGCCATTTTGCTGACTTGCCTCTAATGGTCTTCTTCTGCCATGGTCCTCCTCCAACTGTTTTCTCAGTTGGAGGATGAGGACCAAACTTACGTTCAGCAGCACGATTTCCATTCACTTTTGCAAATTGGATTCCTTTTAACTTGAATTCAGCACTGTAAATCTTTTCTGAGCCATTTCTGAGCAGAATATGGCAAAACGTAACCTAATATACCGGTAACAAGTGCGATACAATGAGCGCAAAGACAACAAGCGTGAAAAAGTGGGAAATGCAAGTAAAAAAATCTACAACCACTGTATAAGACGCACCCAGTTTTTAAACCCCAAATTTTTCGAAAAAAGGTGCGTCTTATACATGGGGAAATACGGTATTTGTTGACCCATGCGACTCTTTTTTCATCCCTCAAGAAACCACTTTGTTTGGGCATGGCACCAATGTATTTGTTGCTATGGGTTAAATGTTTTGTAGGTGGCAGCTTATGGAACTCCTCGTGCAATGTTCTTTATATAGTATGCATATTAGTGACTGTTGTAATAGTTTGACTTTAAACCATTTCATTTCAATAATACTCTATGGCAGCTCTGGTTGTGGTGTTTCCAGAAAAATTTCTGTTCAGAGATCTCCATAATAATAATAATCTCAGACACAGACGTCTGCCTTCCACATACATACATACATACATCGTTCCACACAGAGGTTCTTGTTGTGTTAATTAAGCTCCAAAATCCATTGTAGTCTAATAAATACTCATATGTGGAATCTCACCACCTGTCCATGATCAAATTTGCCAAGCTTTATTTCTTTCCAGCACATCAACTTCTGCACCTTCATTCTGCACCTTTCTTCTATTACCCTGCTCTCTACAAACTCTGTACAAATTTGCAACATACACACATAATGATTGCTGAATTATGACCACCTACCAAATACCGTGTTGGGCAACTGTTCACAGGGATAACAGATGCTATTCACCTAGGTACTGACTCTGCTAGAGGTCTAAAGATATCTGTAGGAATCTGCTGCCATGCTGCATGTAAGGCTTTCCACATTGCCAGAAAAGATAACAGTTGTGTGTCCATACTTCCTACCTCCCATTCCAAAACATCCCACAGGTGTTGTTCAATTCGATTCAAGTCATGCAAATTTGGAGGCCAATCAAGATGAGTGATATCTTCACTGTGTTCTCGAACCATTTGTGCACAGTGTGGGCCCGATGAAATGGCATATTATTGTCTTGGAAGATCTCATTTCTTTTCAGGAAAAAATTCAACATGGCAGGGTGCATATGGTCTAAGAGCTCCCAGTAGACCTTGCCAGTGAAATGTTGTTCCATACACACCAGTTCTTGCCAGAAAACAAGTCCCACATTAAACAACCACTGCCACCTGCTTGAATAGTAGGCACTATGCACGATGGGTTCAAGGACTGATGTTGTTTGTGCCACACACACACACACACACAAAAGTGTCCACTGATGTGCTGTTCCAGGTATTTGGACTCATCCAATAGCACACTCATTTACAGTCCTCCAGTCAGCACGTTGCTGACACTACGGCATTTGCTGTCGACAATGATCAGCAGCGAGGAGAGGGTGTCTCTTGTGTTTTTGCTGTGGAACCCAATATGTCTGAGTGTGCAGCATATCATCATTTGGGATACTCTACTTGCATTCTCCATATTGTGATGTCAACTGTTGCATGGTGACCTGCCATTATGCCTGTACAACATATTACACCCTTCACTCAATACAAACATCCACTTTGTGTAATCTTTTTCAGTTCTGATGGTGGGAGGGGGGGGGCGGGTTTGACCCATTCAACACAATTTCTTTGTACACCTTAACCATAGTGAGTTGGAAGAGCAACCAACAAGATGTGCTTTTACTGATAAGGAAGCACCTGATGCACGGAGCTCCCACAATCATGCCTTCTAACACTCCGTAATATCTTTACAATGTCCTATAGCTGCTACTTTATCACTTTGACTTACACAACCTGATGCAAATTACCACTGCTCTAGTATATGAAACTGAAATGGCTTTTTATTCAGTGAGCTAAGTGGCATAGTCCATTACAGATGGTGTGGTCATAATTCAGTGATCTCTGAGTGTATATATAAATAACAAATAAAAATGTGCAACATGTGTTGCCAGGTAAGAATAAACTGAAACTGTGATAGTGAAAAAGAATGTAACATGGTTGTGCACCAGCCCCTATCAACACATATTTACACAGTAATAAGTTTAATATATTTTTATATCTATATTTTATTTAATATAAATATATATATAAACTTGGTTAATCTATTTTTGGCTTTTATTTAGTGTGCATAGATTAAAGTCACTACTTATTGCAAATCAACAGGCAGTCTCAATTACATGTTCATTACTAGCAGGTGTTATATACATATTTATAGGCTTATCAAATTTGGGAATTAATAGCATTTCTACAAAGGTAATACAGCAGACTCTCAATTTACTGGGATCGGATTAAACGGGACACCCCAAGGATCCAAATATAAAAAAAAAAAAAAAAACCCATAAAATTCAAGTAATAAATAGAATAGATAAAAAGAGATGTTTTGGAAATCATAAATAAGCTACAAGCAGCATTATAAGTTGTCACTGGGAGGTACACATTATTAGTGTACCTATTATCCTGCAACCCCTACTGTCTTCACCTTACCCTCAAAAAAAAAAAAAAAAAAAATGTTTAGTTTGTTTTAGTCATCAACATCAGCCATTTTCAATCCACTGCAGGATGAAGGCCTCTCCAGCAACTTTCCAGTTCCTTCTGTTTTGAGAACTGGCCATCCATTTACTACCCACAAACTCATGAATTTCATCTATCCATCTCCGCCTTTGTCTTCCAGGTTTTCTTCTAGCTCCTCTTGGGTACCATTCTGTTATTTTCTTAGTCCATCTGTCATCATGTCTTCGAGGTATGTGTCCTGCCCAAGACCATTTTAGTTCTTTAGTTTTGATAAGAATGTCCTTTACTTCAGTTTGCTGCCTAATCCATGTGTTTCTCTTCTTATCTAACAGTCTGATTCCCAATATAATTCGTTCCATTCTTCGCTGTGTAGTTCTCAGCTTCTCTTCCATTCTTTTGGTGAGTGCTCAAGTTTCACTTCCATAAGTCATGGTGGGGAGTAAACATTGGTTCGTTATTTTATGTTTCAGACAAACTGGGATATTGCTCTTCAGTATGTCACTATATTTCATGAATGCTATCCATCCAAAATTTATTCTTCTCTTGACTTCCAGCCATTTATCATTATTACAGCTAATAACTTGTCCCAGATAAGTATATGACTCCACTTTTTCAATTACTGCTCCTTCAGTCATTATTTCCCTTTCTGTGGCATATTTGTTCATCATTACTTTTGTTTTAGTCATATTCATCTTTAGTCCAAAATCCTTACTAACTGTGCATAACTGATTAAGACTTTCCTCTAATTCTTTGGGATCGTGGCTTATGACCACAATGTCATCTGCAAATCGAAAATGGTTTAGGTACTCTCCGTTCACACTGACTCCTTTCTGTGACCAGTCTAATCTTCTGAAAGCTTCCTCAAGGGCAGCAGTAAACAGCTTCAGAGATATTGTCTCCTTGTCGAACTCCTTTCTCGATTTTAAATTTCCTACTGTCTTTGTCTAGTCTAATAAAGGAGGTAGCACTCTTGTATATTTTCTTCAAAATCATAATATGTGGGGTATCTATGCCTTGTCTTTCCAGTGCCTGAAACATTGCCTTATGCTGTATGGAGTCAAATGCCTTTTCATAATCCACAAATGACAGACATAATGGTGTTTTATATTCATTTGCTTTCTCCATTAGCTGTGATATTACGTGAAGGTGATCCATAGTTGAGAATCCTGTCCTAAAGCCAGCTTGCTCTTTCGGTTGATTCTCATCAAGTATTCTTTCTAATCTGTTAGTAATGACCCTTGTGATCAACTTGTAGATGTGGGATAACAAGATGTGGGATAACAAACAACTCTACAGTAACTTCATCTTCCCCAGGGGCTTTCTGATTCTTCATTTTCTTCAATGCATGTTCTACCTCATTAGGAGAATATCGGGTATGTCGTATGTGTTGCTACTTTTCAATCCATCTTCCCGTCGCTCATTGTATAATTCTCTATAGTAGTCTTCTGCTATTTGAATTATGCCTTCTCTGCTGTTTATAAGTACACCATCGCTATTCTTCAGTTTCAGTATCATTTGTCTTTCTGTATTACTGCTCATGGCTGCTGATTTAAATCCTTTGTTTTCCCTAAATGCTTGTTCTACTTTTCTTGTGTTAAATCTTCTTATGTCCTCTCTGAGTCTCTTTCTAATGGCTTTGCATAACTCAATATACTCAATTTTCTCCCTGTCAGTGTTTTTCTTGCTCTTCATTTGTCGTCTTTGGTTCATCATGACAAGTGTTTCTTGACTAATTTTTTCTTCTTTGGATTTCTTTTTCCCTATAGGTTTCTCACTTTTAGAAAGTTGTAATATTCCTTTTGCAAAAGCACATGGTGATGTGCTTTTGAATTCCAAAATGTTGTTTTTAAAATCTTTATGAACCAGAAACACAACTTCACCTTCACTCCTTTCACTGTTTCCATTGGTGTACAGCAGATTTTCACTTGATAAACTTATAAGTGATTCATTTCTTCTTCTTGTTTCAGCCAAACCAATGATATTCCAATTCACATTTTCTAAGTCCTTTTCCAGTTCTAATATCCTCTCTTCACCGATGAGTGATACTACGTTATAACAGGCCAAGTTCAGTTTCTGTGCATGGCAGCCTGGTCGTACCCAGAGATTCTTAGCACCCCCTGCTTCCACTCTGATCCTCTCGATGCCGTAAGAGGGGGAGTGATAGCTGCTGGGAACTGAGGGCCATTTGTTTTGTCGTGCTGTCATATGCTGGAGGGTTTGGTCTTTTCCTCTTCAAGGTGACCAGGCATCTTGAAGAGAACCGCTCTACGCGTTCGTTGCCACCTAAGTGACGTAACAGGGCTTACCATCGAGAAGGTGTGCATGAGTGGATTTTAGGGAGGCAGGCCAACCGGACGTCTTCTAAATCTTCTGTAATAGAGAGATATTGGATTCATCAGTGTTTTAGGCTGAGTGTCTGATGTCTCAGTGTTGGCATTTGAGGTGAGCGGATGCACTTAGTCAGGGCTCCTCAGTTAAGTGGTTTACTTTTGGATAGTGCTTTTAAATATTTGATATTGTTGAATTATTTTGTTATAGGTTTTCCTATAACAGTTTGATTTTAATAATATTATAGATATAATTTTTTAAAGTTAACTTTCATTGATATTTATTTAATTTTATAATAGTAGTTACGAGATCTGCCTTAAACACGTCACAGGGTATCGTGACTCACACGGAACTAGCCGATGGCGATTTACGGGTGAGTCATGATTTAATCCGTTGTGGAACGTGTGGAATGTTTTCCAAGGTCGACCTGGTGACTAATTCTACTTCACCTGGGGATTCTTTTCTTTTTGATCGATGTGAGGAGTGCACCGATCTTAAATTACAATTTGGTGCACTGATGGAACAATTTGAGTCCCTGAAAAAATGGGTACTTGCCCTCGAGAATAATGCATCTGGGAGCTCGTCAGGGACTCAAGACTCCAGCAATCGACCAAGAGATGCACACCCGATTAGAGCCTCAAAACAGAAAAACCAAGTGCAAACTACTCTGGTTAAAAAGGACATTGTTTTATTAGGAGACTCCATTGTCAGGGAAACGGGGAATATTTTTTGTAATAAGGATAGGTGGAGTAGAACCAGGGTATGTCTGCCGGGAGCAACTATTGATGATGTCACCAACACATTGTCAGATTTTAAAGGGGGTAAAGAGAATATTATTATTCAGGTGGGGACTAATGATATTAAACGTACACGATCTGACGATTTGTTGGAAAAATACAGGACCATGCTGAGGAAATGCCGCGAGCTAGGCCATAATGTCTATGTGTCTGCAATTCTGCCCAGACACGATAGGAGGGATTATATATTAAGAGCCTTGTGGATTAAATCAAGACTTGAAGGAATCTGCAAGGCTTTAGGGGGGAAATTTCTATCAGCATGACCCACACTTGTAGGTACAAGGAATTCGTTTTTAAGAGACGGGATACACTTAAACAAAGGTGGTGCAAAGGTTTTTGCCAGTATTATTGAGGATACCTTAAAGGTGCAGGGAAACTGCTAGCTTGGGGGGATGTGGGTAATACTGACATGCGTTTATCTGATAATGGTCAATGTAACTCTTGCACATACCTCTTATCTGTTACCCCAACTGGATGTATTATCTAGATGTTCTGGGGGCAGAAACGTTTCACGTGAGCAGGTAGCTAATATCAGGGAAGAGAGCCTAAAAAACTTCAAGGGTTGTTTTAGGGTTGTTAAATATACAAGAACTGTAAATCTTAATTGTTTATACAGTAACGTTAGAAGTGTCGTCAATAAAATGAGCGAATTCAAACTGCTGGTTAAAACAAGTAACGTGGACATAATAGGGCTTACAGAGACGTGGTGCCACCAGGTAATTGGGGATGATGAGTTTAAGTACGGCTTGTATAATGTATTTAGGAAGGATAGGATAGGGTAGATAGAAGGGGTGGTGGGATAATGCTTCTTAAGCAGCCTGAGTGCGACGATAGCTTTCCTGGATTCAGACATTTCACCTGCTAGTATAGAGTCTGTATGGTGTGAGATAGTTGGAAACAAAGGTATAATGCGAGTAGGAGTAATCTACAGACCAGGTGATTGTGAAGATTATGACAAAAGCCTCTACATGCAAATGGAATGGTCAAGTAAGCGTCAATGTCTTATTACGGGTGATTTCAATTTGCCTCTAATTGATTGGAGTAAATGGGAAGGAAACTCGACATGGGGAACAAAATTTTTAAATCAACTAGATGACTGTTATTTGTATCAACATGTCAGGGAAAGTACTAGAGAAAAAAATATCCTAGACCTCATCATCACCCATGAATCAGATGACATAACTGGGCTGACAGTAGAGGAACCAGTAGCAGGAAGTGATCACAGAGTTCTACGGTGGATGATGACAAGAAGTAGCAGAAGTAAAAGGCAAAGGAATGGGTTTTAATTTCAGAAAAGGAAATTATGATGCCTTAAGGTGCTGCATGTCCTCTATTAACTGGGTAGATATTGCACCGAGAATGAATACATTTGAACTGTGGTACGTTTTTAAAACATTAATCACAGATGCCTTGAATGAGAATATACCATTAAAAAAAAATACTCCACGAGGAGAGTTCCAAGTTGGATGAATAGTGAAGTTGCCACATTACTTGAGCAGAAAATGGTGGCATGGAAAGGTTACAGAGTAATAAAAAGTACTGAAGCCTATAAAAGCTACAAGGTGATGTGTAATAGAGCCACAGAAAAGATTCGACAGACAAAGGCAGTTTATGAGAAATCACTAGCAAACAGAGCAAAGAGGGGAGGATAAAGAATTATTCACATATATAAATGCCAAGAAGAGCAAGACAAACCAGATCGGACCTTTACGTAAGGGAAAGGGGATAGTATTAAATACACCAGCTGCAGTTGCAAATGAACTGAACAGTTATTTTGCATCGATATTTACAAATGAAAAACCTTTTGTGGCAATGGGAAATTATAATTATTATTTTTTTTGTTTGTTTGTTTTTAATCATTGTTTTGTTTGGATTTTTTTTTTTGGCTGGTGCAGCATAAGCCATAGGCTTTCTTGCACCATGCGGCCATTACTAATACTAACACACAGGATACCTGTTCCCCTCTAAGCCCCCTTTGTTTTAGTACGTTGTGTCAATTGTGTTCTGTTGCACCGCAAAAAGACAAATTTTGTTTCGTTATTTATTAGTAACGGCCGCATGGTGCAAGAAAGCCTATGGCTTATGCTGCACCAGCCAAAAAAAAAAAAAAATAAATAAATAAATAAATAAAAAATAATAATAATTAATAAAAAAAAAAAAAAGGAAATTAAACCTATCATCCTATGCACTTCCCTTACCCGAAAGTACTATCCAGATGACCTTTGAATTTCCCCAAACTGTCAGCCTCTACCACCCATGAAGGCAACTTATTCCAGTAATTTATAACTCGCTGGCTAAAATAAAACTTCCTGCAGTCCAATCTTCCCCCCGTAACTTGAATTTATGTCTCCTAGTTCTAGCATCATTTATAATCTTGAAAATTTTGTCCTCATTCATTTTACTATGCCTCTCAGAGCCTTAAACACCTCATTCAAATCTCCTCTAAGGTGTCTAGTTTCCAAACTCTGCAACCCACATATTCGAAGTCTTTCTTCATAAGGACGCCCTTTTGCCGATCTCACACCAGGCGAGTTACCCGTCTTTGAACCCTTTCAAGAAGCTCGATGTCTTTCTTTAGGTGCGGTCTCCATACTTGAACACAGTATTCCAAGTGTGGTCTAACATAAGCCTTATATAATGGGATTATCACATCCCTATCTCTACTTGCAAAAGTTCGATAGATCATCGATAGGACACCATGGGCCTTCCTTGCAACCTATTTACAATGCTCAGAGAATTTCATGTCTGATCGTATCGTAACACACAAGTCCCTTTCCTCCAGTACTGGGTTTAGTTGAACTCCACCAAGTGAATAAGTTTTTTTGGGATTACTGTTTCCCAGGTGTAATACCTTACACTTTGTTGGATTAAAGCACAGCTGCCATTTTTCTGACCATTCCTGAAATCTATCTAGGTCTCTCTGAAGAAGCTCAGCTCGACTGTGATCATTAACTACTCTACCAATTTTAACATCATCTGCAAATTTAGACATCACGCCCTCTATCCCTTCATCAATGTCGTTTATGAAAATTAAAAACAACAGTGATCCTAATACTGATCCTTGGGGAACCCCACTTCTTACATCAACCCAATCTGAGGAATAGCCATTTATCACAACCCTCTGCCTCCTGCCCTGAAGCCATCCTTCTATCCATCTAAGGATTTTCCCAGTGATTCCAACCTGTTCCAGCTTATAAAGCAACTGCTCATGTGGGACTGAGTCAAAAGCTTTGCTAAAATCTAAATAAACAATGTCGAAATTATTCCCTAAATCCAGCTCGTGAGTGACCCTTTCGAAATAGCGAACCAGATTTGTTAAACATGATTTTCCCTTTACAAAACCATGCTGAGTATCCTTGAGAATTTCAATTCGATCCAAACGATCCTGAATTCCACCCTTGATCATTGCCTCCATGATTTTCCCTACTACTGAAGTCAGACTGACAGGTCGATAATTTCCAACTTCACTTTTAGAGCCACCCTCATGTATGGGAGATACATTTGCACTTTTCCAATCCAAGGGAATCTCCCCAGAGTCTAGTGATGCTCGCATAATTAGCCTCAATGGTTCAATGCACTCGCTTGCCGCCTCTCTTAAGATTATAGGGTATATTCCATCAACTCCAGGAGCCTTACTGGTCTGTATTCTCGAAAGTTTTTTCATTAAATAATCTTGCGAAATTTCAATATCATTAATTACATATTTTTTAACTTCGCTCCCACAATTTCCCATTGCCACAAAAGGCTTTTCATTTGTAAATATCGATGCAAAATAACTGTTGAGTTCATCTGCAACGGCAGCTGGTGTATTTATTACTATCCCCTTTCCCTTACGTAAAGGTCCGATCTGGTTTGTCCTGCTCTTCTTGGCATTTATATATGTGAAGAATTCTTTATCCCCCCTCTTTGCTCTGTTTGCTAGTGATTTCTCATAAACTGCCTTTGCCTGTCGAACCTTTTCTGTGGCTCTATTACACATCACCTTGTAGCTGTTATACGCTTCAGTACTTTTTATTGCTCTGTAACCTTTCCATGCCACCTTTTTCTGCTCAAGTAGTGTGGCAACTTCACTATTCATCCAACTTGGAACCCTTCTCGTGGAATATTTTTTTAATGGTATATATGCATTCAAGGCATCTGTGATTAATGTTTTAAAAGTGTACCACAGTTCAAATGTATTCATTCTCGGTGCAATATCTACCCAGTTAATAGAGGACATCTAGCACCTTAAGGCATCGTAATTTCCTTTTCTGAAATTAAAACCCATTCCTTTGCCTTTTACTTCTGCTACCTCTCTCGTCATCATCACCGTAGAACTCCGTGATCACTTCCTGCTACTGGTTCCTCTACTGTCAGCCCTCTTATGTCATCTGATTCATGGGTGATGATGAGGTCTAGGATATTCTTTTCTCTAGTACTTTCCCTGACATGTTGATACAAATAACAGTCATCTAGCTGATTTAAAAATTTTGTTCCCCATGTCGAGTTTCCTTCCCATTTATTCCGATCAATTAGAGGCAAATTGAAATCACCCATAATAAGGCACTGACGCTTACTTGACCATTCCATTTGCATGTAGAGGCTTTTGTCATAATCTTCACAATCACCTGGTCTGTAGATTACTCCTACTCGCATTATACCTTTGTTTCCAACTATCTCACACCATACAGACTCTATACTAGCACGTGAAATGTCTGAATCCGGGTAAGCTATCGTCGCACTCAGGCTGCTTCTGATAAGAAGCATTACTCCACCACCCCTTCTATCTAACCGATCCTTCCTAAATACATTATACAAGCCATACTGAAACTCATCATCCCCAATTTCCGGGTGGCACCACGTCTCTGTAAGCCCTATTATGTCCGTGTTACTTGTTTTAACCAGCAGTTATGTCAGGCATATCAATTTTTTTATAGTAATTTTTTTTTTTTTTTTGTTGTTGTTTAAAAATCGCAAAAATAATGGGTAAACGGAAAAGAGTTCAGTTTTCAGTTAAACTGAAAACTGGAAATTATTCAAAAACTTGAAAACGGTGTATCCGTTAAATCATAGAATTCCAGCTATCGGTATTTTTGAAAATGCAATAAGATTGAGTTTGCTACCTGTTTATAATTAGATACACAAACAGAAAAACCCAATAACACGGAAAGTGCAAATTGTTTTTATTGTTTAATGGTAGTGACCTCCAGAAATGTGCTTTAGCAAAATGTGAGCTCACACAGGGTGATAATAGTGAGTTTTCGCCTTAACCCTGTGAAGTTCTTTACAGAAAATTTCATTTTGACCGTTATCAGTACCGACTAAGAGAATACGTGACAGCGGTACTAGTAAATCTACCAAGAAAACGAAAGCGATCGATTTGGATCAGAAAATTAAACTAATAAGGATGTATGAAAATGGTCAAACATTAACAAGTATCGTGCTGAATTCAGATTTGTCAAGAATAATATAGTAGCAATAGGTTATTAGTCATTCCTGAGTTATGTAAAACTCGACTTATGCAAGAAATCCTGGAACGTATCTCTTACGTATGTAGGGAACTTTTGTATTTTTGGATTAACCAGGAAATCGATTATCCGGAATTTGTTGTTTACCATCTATCCTGGAAAATCGAGAGTCTACTGTATATATAAAATCCACCTCTTACATGGATATTGTTTACCTATTCAAAGTGCAAGAGAAAAATTTTGAAAATAATGAAAATTTTGAACTAATAAAACATGCAGCTTTTATTTTCATATTATTGTCCTCTAAACCCAACCAAATATCTGTTTTACAAATTTTAAGCATACGGAAAGGAAATTTGGTTAATTTCTTAATAATTACATGTAGTGAAACAGGTAGTTTTCTTATTATTACTAGGAAACCAATCAGTGTAGAAGGTTTGGTTTTTTTTTACTGAGCATATATCTTTTCCAATATTTGCTCTCTGGACACTTTGACACGACTTGTCTGTCAGTGGATCATTAGCATTAGTAGAGACATGATGCAAGAAAGCAAGCTTATATAGCATCAGCAAAAAAAAAAAAAAAAACCCTCCCATTTCACCCATCCATTTGTTCCTAAAGTTTGTCCAATTCTTCCTTGAATTTATTTAAGCAATCAACTTCCACAACAACAGATGTAAGTTTGTTCCAGCAATCAACCACCCGCTGGCTAAAGGCAAATTGCCACGCATCTATTCTGCAACCGTCTTTTATTTGAACTTATGACACCTCTGGTGTATAATCTGAGCAAGAGAAAGAATTCCATTAGCACTGAGCTTGCTCAATCCATTCAAGGCCTTATATACCTCAATTAGATCACCTTGCAGATTCTCCAGAAGCTGCAACTTGCAGAACTTAAGCCTTTCTTGGTAACACCAACCCTTTGTTCGACTCACCAGTCCTGTTGCCCTTCTCTGTAATCATTTCAGCAGCTCTACATCTTTCCTAAAATGAGGCCTCCAGACCTATATACAGAACTCAAGGTGTGGCCTGATCATTGCCTTATACGGGGAGACTAATACCCCCATATCTCTGCTAGTAAAATTCTTGCACCATGAGCTACTCTTGCAACCATTTTGCATTGCTCAGAAAAATTCAGGTCTGACTGCGCAATTACACCCACGTCCTTTTCATTCTCCACTACCCTGAGTGTAGTACCACACAGTTGGTACATTTCTCTGGGATTACTGCTACCCATATGCATTACTTTACATTTGTCAAGGTTAAACTTCAGTTGTCACCTCTCAGCTTATCTACTCAACTTTTCTAGATCCTGTTGCAGTAGCATACTATCATTAGTGTCATTAACAACACTGCCAACCTTTGTATTATCTGAAAACTTAGACATTGACCTGATATACCTTCATCAATATCATTAATAAATACCAAAAACAACAACAGTCCTCGCACAGAACCCTGGGGGACTCCACTAATAACATTAGTACATGACGAGCAGAGTCCACTAATAACCACTCTGTCTTCTCCCATTCAACCATCCTTTTATCCATTGTAGCAACTTGCCCTTAATGACATACTGCTCCAATTTGTATGGTAGCCTTCCATGTGCCACAGTATCAAAAGCTTTCTTAAAATCCAAGTATATGATATCAAAATTATTCTTTGCATCCAGTTCCTTTGTAACCACATCATAGTATCCAATCAAATTTGTCAGACAAGACTACCCTTTAACAAACCCATGCTGTTAACTATACTTGCAGTCATGTCTAGAAGTTAAGAACAGAAGTTAGACTAACAGGTCTGTAATTACCTGTGTCACCCTTTGATCTCGCTTTGTGAATTGGGGATACATTTGCACATCTCCAGTCCACATGGACCTCCCCTGAGTCCAAGGAAGGTTTCATAATTATAACTAAGAGTTTGCTTACTTCCTTTAATATAAGTAGATAGATCCCATCTGCCACAGGTGCTTTTCTTATGTTCAATATCAACAATTTCTCCTCCACTTTGCCCTTAGTTATTACAAAATCATTTAGCTCCCTGCCAGAATTTGATAAGCTTCTGGCCTCCAATTCCCTACACACCTCCTCATGTGTGAATGTAGATGCAAAAATACTCATTCAGTTTGTCAGATATCTGAGAAGTTCATCAAGTTGCCGACGGTCAATCAAATCGTCGACAACTTGTAGGGGTCAGCAACCTTTTTTGAATGAAGAGCCATTTTTGATCTAATTAAAAAAAAAAGAGAGAATCCAAAGAGGAGGAGGGAGGGGGGAAGTTTTTAAAAAATGAAATAGAGTGGGAAAGTGTTTTTTTAAAAAATATATTACATAATTTGTAATATATATATATATATATATACACTTATACATATATTTGAATAATGTTTAAAATAGTTGGAAACAATCTTTCATAATAAAAATAAAATAAAAAGGTACAGCAAACGTCAGAGGCAGCAAAAAGCATATTCCTCGACATGATGCTTGAAATATAACCATACAAATAAATTAGAATGAGAGTTAAAAATAAAAAATAATGCCAGCAGTATGGCAAGACGAGCGAAAATAGTCGGAATTAAACTTAAGAATCAAACCAAACAGGGAGGGAAGAGAGGGGTAACAAGAGTAAAAATATTGCAGCAGAAAATCCCTAAGATAATTTAGAACATCTAATTATAAGAATAATAAATAATAATTCATTAAATTTTGAAAGCCAATTAAAATAGAAATTTAACATCACCCCATCTTACGGGAACCAGGTCCAAATTTATGTGAAATATCACCAATAGATCTAGACCACTACAGTAAAATAAAACAAAAATAGACCAAAAACAGACTGACCATTACGCCCCATCTCAATAGAGGACCACAAAGCCAATAATGGTCAGGGAATTGCTGCATTTCGATCACTAGACAAATCGCCGCAAAGGCGAGTTGATCGAAAGATCAGTCCGCCACCTGATCCCCCAGATCAAACTGCCAATGCAGAGGACCTGAATAGCAGTCGTCCTGATGCAGCGAAAATTAAAAATAGAACAGATTCAAGCACTCCAGTGCAAAGCCACACTACTGACAATAGTAATCTTAACCAGTTTATGTAGACGAAAAATGAAAAATGGATGGCACCACAAACGCAGCATTAGCAATTCGCCCACTATTGTCATGTGATATAATTATACATATATTTGAATAACGTTTAAAATTTTATTTTTAATTATGAAAGATTCAGTTTCCAACTATTTTAAACTCATCTATCACTGTCCACTTTGGTAGAATTGCAAGGGCAGCCTTTTGCCTCTCCAAATCCTCATTTTCAGTTTTAAGGCCCACATGTCCTTGATTTTTAAGTCCTCTAACTCCATTTCAAATTGTGCTTCATGTGAGCTAAAAGTTAAAGAGCTGCAGTTACATGTTCAAAGAGCTCGTTGCGGCTCGCAAGCCGCAGGTTGCTGACCCCTGTTCCAGAGTTTACATATAAGTAAAGTCTTTACTGTTTTTCTTTACATTGTTTGCCAAAGATTTCTCGTAATCTGCCTTTACTTACCTATTGTCCTTTGTGACTTGATTACATTCTATCTTATATCTACCAAGGCATCTGTGTTTCCTGATAATTTATATGCATCCCATGCCTTCTTCTTCCCTGCCACAAGTCACATTAGGTCAACTGACATCCATTTAGGCCTAAACCTTGAACAGTATTTCTTAATTGGTATGAAAAGCCTAATAGCTTCCAAGATTAATTCCTTGAATGCTTCCCATTTAGAATTTGCTGTTGGTAACATTAGTTGGTCTCAACAGTACAGAATTTAAAAACTCCGAGACCACTGTAATCACCTCTACAAAAGCAAAAACCCTTCCCTCCCGATGTTAGTTACATCTTTAAGTAAATACCACGTCACTACACTGTGATCACTGCCACCTAGTGGTTCCTTTATCTGCAGATTCTTAATGCATAAAGAATCACTGCTGATAAGGAGATCATGAGTATTACTCCCTCTGATTGACAAAATTTACCCAGTCTGTAAGAACTGACTGAACTACAATCAGTTCTTACAGACTGAGTAAATTTTGTGAATTTAGTGAGAACTCATCAAAAGAATTCCTAACCCAAGTCATAAATTTCTGATGTCAAAGAAGGAAAGTCAAGCTTTTCTGTCAGTGATTTCAAATGAATGGTAATTCATCGAATAACTACTTCAATAATTTATCTGAATTGGAACCATAAGTAGCAAAAGACACATTTCAATATTTCCATTCAAAAGGTGTTTTTTCCAAACCTGGAATTTATTTTAAGTTTGGGTCAAAATGCTTTCTTTTGGGCGCTGCATGCTGCTGTTCAAAGTGTTTAAGTGCTG
The DNA here is from genome assembly GCF_048544385.1 of Mastigoproctus giganteus. NCBI lineage: Eukaryota > Metazoa > Arthropoda > Arachnida > Uropygi > Thelyphonidae > Mastigoproctus > Mastigoproctus giganteus. The sequence goes on along the minus strand of NC_143577.1, from coordinate 131,323,568 downwards.
ATAAATATCTGTTAAATAGGTTAATTTCAGCAGCCATTTTGTAACTTCAAAGTCAGAAAAAATATTTTTATTATTCTCTCTGACAGTTCTTCCCAACAATAAAATTTTTCTATTATTTCATCTTTGTTTTAAAGTAATACTAATGCCAGCAGCTTACCTGTTATGTCTGTTGGCTTGTTAATTCTAAGAGCAAAGTTAGTATCGTTTAGTATTTCAGAATAAAATCAATGTTGTGGGATATGTCATCCACACAACTACTAATAAATTCATTAGGAACAAGTAATTTGTTAATTACACTTCCAGCCTCTTTTCCTATCATTATTTTCACTATTATTTTACAAACAGGCAGGTATTATTAGGCTGTCAGCAATAGTGTGACATTTCATTTTTTGTCCAATTAGCTCAGCTACTAAATAGCTTGATTCTTTATCTGGTGCACTGATAGTTACTTTATTCTCCACATCTTTATATTATTTGTCTTCTGAATCCAAAAGTTGCTGAAAGTAATCAAATGTTTTATTTGACAAGTGGTTGTGATTAGTAGAAAGTGTTGATTTAACTGGGCTGTGGCCATAGCTGTGCTTATCAGTTCTTTCCTTCAAGGCACAATGAAATGAGACAATTTTCACCTCCAGTACATGTAAAACCCATTGCCAAGTACCTCTTCATTGTAATAATGAATTTTTTACACTGCCCCCTCCTTTACTAATGCATCTTCTTTTTGTATGGACATTAAAGCCTGATATGCTTTCATTAATATTCACACATGAGGAGTTATTCAGGGAGGGGAATGCCAGAGGTGCATTCAACTAGATAATCTTGTAATAACTGAGAGTAAAGTGGAGGAGAAATTGTTGAACATAAACACAAGAAAGGCACCTGGGGTGGATGGAATCTATCCAGTTATATTAAAGGAGGTGGCAAAGGAAGTAAGCAAACCCTTAGCCATAATTATGAGAGCTTCCTTGAACTCAGGGGAGGTACTCATGGACTGGAGATGTGCAAATGTGACCCAATACACAAAGGAGGATCAAAGGGAGACACAGGTAATTATAGACCTGTTAGTTTAACTTCTGTTCCAGGGAAATTAATGGAGGCACCGGTTAAATAAGCATTGCAGGATCATCTAGACAAGAGTTCAGTTATAGCTCAGACACAGCATGTATTTGTTAAGTGGAAGTCTTGTCTGACTAATTTGATTGGATACTATGATGTAGTCACAAAGGAACTGGATGCAAAGAATAACTTTGATATCATATATCTGGATTTTAAAAAAAGCCTTTGATACTGTTGCACATAGAAGACTGCTGCACAAATTGGAGAAGTGTGGCATTGGAGGCAAATTGCTGCTATGGATAAAGGGATGGGTGAGTGGGAGAAGACAGAGAGTGGTAATCAATGGACACTGCTCTTCGTGGACTAATGTTATTAGTGGAGTCCCTCAGGGTTCAGTGTTGGGTCCATTGTTGTTTTCTGTATTTATAAATGATATTGATGATGGTATATCAAGCTTAATGTCCAAGTTTGCAGATGATATGAAGGTTGGCAGGGTTGTTAATGATACTATTGACAGTACACTGCTGCAACAGGATCTAGAAGAGTTGAGCAAATGGGCTGAGAGATGGCAAATGTACTACATATGGGAAGCAGTAATCCCACAGTAACGTATCAACTCTGTGGTACCACACTGACAGTGGTAGAGAATGAAAAGGACCTGGAGGTAATTGTGCAGGCAGATATGAAGTTCTCTGAGCAGTGCAGATGGTCTGCAAGAGTAGCTCATGGTGTCTTGTCTATGATATAGGGGAATTTTTCTAGGAGGGATAAGGAGGTGATTATCCCCTTGTATAAGGCAATAGTCAGGCCACAACCTTGAGTACTATATACAGGTCTGGAGGCCTCATTTTAAGAAGGATGCAGAGCTGTTGAAACGAGTAAAGAGAAGGGCAACAAGATTAGTGAAGGGAGCAAAGGATTGCTCTTATGAAGAAAAGCTTAAGTTTTGCAAATCACAGTGTCTGGAGACTAAGCACCTGCGCGGTGATCTGACTGAGGTGTATAAAGCTCTGAATGGTTTGAGCATGCTCAATGCAGATGGGATTCTTCTTCTTGCTCAGAAAAATCACTTGAGAGGGCATAAATTCAAATTGAGGAAAGACGGTTGTAGGATAGATGTGCGGAAGTTTGCCTTTAGCCAGCGGGTGGTTGATTGCTGGAACCAACTTCCATCCGTTGTTGTAGAAGTTAAATAGATTCAAGGCAGAACTTGACAAACATTTGGAGCAAGTGGATGGGTGAAATAAGGGTTTTTTTTATTTTGGCTGATGCTATATAAGCTTGCTTTCTTGCATCATGTGCCTTTGCTAATAAACATCATAAACAACAAATGGCCCAGCACTGAACCTTGGGGGGGGGGATCCACTAATAACATCAGTCTGAGTAGAGCAATGCATACTGATAACCACTCTATCTTCTCCCATTTAACTATCCCATTCTTGGGATGATTTGTTCAGCACTTTGTTACATAAGCAACAGTGTCATTAACAGATGTCCTTGGCCCAATTAATTCCTCTAGCACTGCTATATGATTATAAATATCATTTTAGCAGCATGTACATCAAAAGCAGGTATATCAAAAAATGTAAATTAGTGAAATGATGACCACCTCAATCTGCATAAAGAATTACAAATTATTCTCAGACATTTCTTGATACTTCCTGTACCACTTCTTCAATGAATTCCTGTAATGTTAACGATGTACTTATATTGGTATGTGCATGTTAGGCTGATGGCATCATACAGTGCTGGCCTGAAGAATTTAGCTTTGCACTACACATAATTTTCAATTATCATGAAATTATCACACATTGCAAAGATTAAGGCTTGTGTTTCTGTTGCATTTTACAATGCAGAGCACACCTGATGGCCAATTCATTAATGAAAGTAAGTAGAAATTTGCAGAATTTTTTAAAAAATTCTGATTTCATTGTGGTTTTACTATTTATTATTTATTTATTTATTGCAAAATTAAAAACTATATTTTTGCGAAAAGGTGGATATAATCATTGTAACCAACTAATTAATATTGACGATGAGATGGAGAAGAGGGCAAATCAAATAAAAAAAAATGGATTTTCCAATGTAAATCTGGAAAGTTCACAGCTGTGTTATTCTATCTTATACTCCTTCTGCCTACAGTTCTTTCCTTCTTGCTTTTCCCCTACATTTCTTGAAGTATACATCTGTCATCATTAAGTATTCATACTCATTGCACTAATATAGCTTTTACAGCTGATAAATATAAATGCTGAGAGCTCCTGTTTTTTAGATTTTATTATTAATGCTTTTAACTTAGGATATTTTAAGCATTTTTATTGAAATAATTTCATTGTATGTTTTTAACTGGTGTTATTTTGATTTTAACTATATATTTATATAGTAAACATATACTAAAGTGTGGTCAGCATAGTCAAGAATTATTCAAGTATCTAATTCCAAACCTTCCAAAGATTCATTTTCTACCCAGCTGTTACATTTGCCAGGTCGTACATTAATGTATGACCTGGAATTAATGTATGACTGGTAATTAATGTATGACCTGGAACACATTAATGTATGACCTGAAACTGCATTTCAGCATTTGCATAATGATTCTAGTTCACAATAATGTGTAATAAGATGAATAAAAATAAGATGAATAGTAATGCTGCCAATACTGCCACCACTAGGTGGCTGCAAAATGGCTATAACTCAGCAAGGAAGCATTTTTCGACTTGTCAATAGTAATTCATTTTCAATTTCTTGGTAAGCACTTTTACCAGACCTTCCAGAAACATGCTGCATGCATGTATGCATGCCATATGCAGGCAAGCAGATATCCTTCAAAGATACTGAAGTGAGCAATTCAATTTAGGAAAAACACCATTATATACCAGTGTGAAATATTCACTAATTTCTTAATTTTGATGTAAAAAAAAAAAAAAAAAAAGCCTTTTTTAAAGCTCCTGCCATTATAGTTGTTTACAGCTTCAATCAAATAAAGTTCTCTATGGGATTTTCAGATAATTAACCCATTAATAATTCCTAAAAATAAATAGTGCTCAATGTACACTAAAATGTATACAGAAGTACCTTCTACAGCTTCAAGAATCATGATCTGCACATATTCAGTTTTCGAAAATGCTTACCTTGCTGTACAGATGCTTCTGCAACTCTCCATGGGGTATTAGGAAGAGGACCAAAAAATCCCTGTACAGTTGGTAGCAAACCATCAGAAAGGAGAGCATGAATAGCAGGACATAAGAATGTTAATATTTTTTGTCCAACTGTCGGTGTCAGGGTATTGTTTCCCAGACGCACCTTGGGGAATGAACAAAAATCAGCATAAAATTACATTAATTATATTTATAATATTTGGTCATTATACATTATTATATCATAATGTGTGGTGTTAAATTGTGAAAATACAAACAATGAGGCTATATTAATAGTTATTATAAAACCATAAAATTTATAAAAGATATATGCAAATATTACTACTAAACACTGCAATGTCCTGTTAGTACAAATAAGGGAGGAGGCCCTCTCCCATGTTCTTTCTGTCTACACATCACTGACATAATAAACAAGTATGCAAACAACTGACATAAGTATGCAAGCAAATGCTGAACTTTTCTGGAGTTCAGAATAATACTTGTGCTTATGCTTAGGCAGCTGCTGACATATTCAGGATGTGACACATGTTGCTTCACATTACAATTAGCAGAGTCCATTCTGCGCTGATGTCAAAATTAAAATAGACCCCACTACTGGACAGGAAAAGTTTCAGAACTATGAAGGACATTACACAGAAAATATTGTATACAATGATATAATAAAATAACACATTTGAAATAAAAGATAAAAAAAGAAAATTGCAGCTTTAGTTGCAAGTTCACTAGCAGGTATATAAATCAATAAATTGGAAAAATTTTAAAATAACTGACATGCCATTGTTGGATAAAATCTGACTAAAGTATATAAGGTTCAATCAAATAGTTAAAAGCAGTCAAGTGTGCATCATTAAAATTGGTACACTGAATTAACATATATCTGAAAGATAAAATGGTGTCACAGGTCTCGCACACAGAAAAGGTCATCAGCAAAATAGAATGTGTCAGATGACTGTGCCCTATGAGGAGCTCAGAAAAAACAACTTCCTCTTTACGATTCCTTCACACACTACACTGCCGTGGTTCAATTACAGGCTTTATCTAATGTAATTTATTTGTAGTCTGTCTATTCCATAAATCCAGCCATTGGGAATCTAATATGTTTGTATTATTTCCTGTATGGCCTCCGTAGCCGAGTGGTCAGGAGCGGGAGTGCAGTAGCACATGCTCTTTGAGTAGACCAGGGTTCAAGCCCCTGACTGCTAAATACGGTCGATCTGCCAATCCGCACTGAACCAGCGTGGAAGATTATGGTTCATTTCCTTCAGCATGAATTATTGAGGAGGCTTCTATCCTGCAGTGGTTATGGCTGCAGCTTACCTTTTTATTTCCTATAGGAGAATGGGAAGCCACGATCGTTAGTGAGAGTTGCTGATTTGGCCGCAATATCAGCCAAATCAGCAGCTAATCCCAATGTGGCTGGCTAGGGATCCAGTAGAAGTGGATGTCAAATTCATGTTCAGAGAGAAAGAGAGAGAGAGTGTATATATCTGCTGAACCTGAGACAGGGCTGGATGTGAATTGTATCTCAATGATAATAAAGACTGTAATGAACAAAAGAATCAGAATAAATATATCTTTGGTATCAGCAAATTAAGATAATTCTGGTCCAGGGTTAACTCTATAGCATGTAGCTCTGCAGCGTATATGCATTCAGTGAGAATCAGCTTGGAAATAGTAGTGTCTGGAAAGACAGCAGCAGATCCTAAACATAATTCTGACTCTGAGGAGTTGGCATCCACAAGGATGCCAACTCCTCTATGATTTCTGTTTTTTTTTTTTTTTTTTAATTTGGAGTCTCGAAGTGTCCCAGTTAATCCAATCCAGGTAAATCGAGAGTCTGCTGTACTTTAATATTACTGTATTTAATGTTGGAAATGTCTTACTGTGTGTTTAATTTATAAATTAAACTTTATTATACATATGTATGTACAAGAAAATCACGTTATATATGAGGTCACCAGGTGTTTGCTTATATCCGCAGTTTCAGCCAGGCATGGTAGGTCTTGGAACATATCCTCCGCAGATATGGGGGTCTTACTGTATGATTCAATAAATGTCTTTCAAAATCCACTTTTCTTCCAATATGGAAAACAGCTTTACTCAATGTACTACTTTAAAGCCCAACAAACCTCTTGAATATCCTTGTTCTTACAAATCTTATCATCATTCAGTTTGCCAGTTTAGGTTAGGTTGCTGATTGATTAATCTCGTTCAGAATTACAGCATTACTAACTGAAAATGCTTTCTTGTAACCAGTACAGCTTCCATTCTAGAATTGCAACCCTGATGCCTTAGTTGACTTTTTCCAACTAATTAGGAGCACACATTATAAACACTCTTGCTATTTTTATTGACTTTGAGAGTGCTCTGAACTCACTCTGGCAGGATAGCATCGTCAAAGTTCTTAGACATGCCAACTGTTTATTACAATTATTTATCATCATAAGAATTTATTTCAGCAATGCATATGTCATTATCAAAACCAAATTTCAATCTATAATTCAACAAGTTTATCACGGATGCCCTCAAGGCTCTATACTTGGACCTTTATTTGGGAATCATATAATGGATACTTAGTTGTTCACGGAATTCGGCAATCAACTGCATATGCCAATGACTTAAAACTTTATTTTTTGAGGACTCTTGGCTGCAACTAGAAACCAATGCTAATTCTGTACTGAAATCTTGTACCAATATTCTTACTTCAATGACAAAAACTAAACTAATAGTTCTTCAAGGGATGTCTTTCTACTAATAGAACTCATAACCACTCCATAAACAGGATTAATAATCATTCCATCCCCTGTGTTAATGCACCTAGATTCCTGAGTCTAACGACTGATAATCAGTTGTGCTTCACTCTCCATAAAACTACCTATCACAAAAGTGATAAAATTATTTTATCACTTTTGCGGTAGCACAGATATATAGGTAAGTGTTCATGCTTCTCCAAGTGTTAACACAAAAGTGTTAAATTCCTTTACCTACAAATTGGTCAAAATTATATTATTTTGTAATTATATTGTCTTATAAAACTATATTAGCATTAGTAGAGGCATATGATGCAAGAAAGCAGGCTTATGCAGCATCAGCCAAAAAAAACAAAAAAAACACAACCCACTCCCATTTCATCCCTCCATTCGTTTGAAATAACTTTCTAGCTGAACCTTAAATTTATTTAGGCTATCAACTTCTACAACAAGGGATGGAAGTCTGTTCCACAACCAACCAACTATTCCCTGGCTAAAGGCAAATTTCCGCACATCGATTCTACATCTGTCTTTCCTCAATTTGAATTTATGCCCTCTCACGTGATTATACTGAGCAAGAGGAAGAATCCCATCAGCATTGAATGCACAAACCATTCAAGGCTTTATTCACCTCTATCAGATCACCTCGCCGGTGCCTAGTCTCAAGACACTGTAATTTGCAAAAACTTAAGCATTTCTTCGTAAGAGCCACCCTTTGTTCCATTCACTAATCTTGTTGCCCTTCTCTGTACTTGTTCCAGTAGCTCTACTCTACATCCTTCTTGAAATGAGGCCTCCAGACCTGTATACAGTACTCAAGGTGTGGCCTGACCATTGCCTTATACAAGGGAATAATCACCTCCTTATCACTGCTAGAAAAATTCCTGTATATCATTGACAACACACCATGAGTTACTCTTGCAGCCTGTCTGCACTGCTCAGAAAACTTCATATCTGCCTGCACAACCACCCCCAGGTCCTTTTTATTCTCTACTACTGTCAGTGTAGCACCACAGAGTTGATACGTTTCTCTGGGGTTACTGTTCCCCATATGTAGTATTTTACATTTGTCAATGTTAAACTTCATTTGCCACCTCTCAGGCCATCTGCTCAACCTTTTCAGATCCTGTTGAGCAGCATACTGTCAGTAGTGTTCTTAACAACCCTGCCAAACTGTATCGTCTGCAAACTTGGACATTAAGCTTGATATGCCATCATCAATATCATTTACAAATACAGAAAACAACAATGGACCCAACACTGAACCCTGAGGGACTCCACTAATAACATTAGTCCACGATGAGCAGTGTCCATTGATTACAACTCCCTATCTTCTCCCCCTCAACCATCCCTTTATCCATAGCAGCAATTTGCCTCCAATGCCACACTGCTCCAATTTGTGCAGCAGTCATCCATGTGCAACAGTATCAAAAGCCTTTCTAAGATCCAAATATATAATATCAAAATTATTCCCCGCATCCAGTTCTTTTGTGACTGCATCATAGTATCCAATAAAATTGGTCAGGCAAGACTTTCCCTTAACAAAACCATGCTGTGTCCGAGCTATAAGTGAAGTCTTGTCTAGATGATCCTGCAGTGCTTTTTAAACCAGTGCCTCCATTAATTTCCCTGGAACAGAAGTTAAACTCACAGGTCTATAATTACTTGTGTCAGCCTTTGATCGTCCTTTGTGAATTGGGGTCACATTTGCACATCTCCAGTCTATGGGTACCTCCCCTGAGTCCAAAGAAGCTCTCATAATTACGGCTAAGGGTTTGCTTACTTCCTTGGCTGCCTCCTTTAATATAACTGGATAGATCCCATTCGGTCGATGGGATCTTTATCAAGAGCCTTTTTTATGTTTATCCTCAACAATTTATCCTCCATTTTCCTCTCAGTTATTACAAAATCATCTAGCTCACTGCCAGAGTTTACTTCACCTCTGGCATTCCCAGAGGTGAAGTAAATGTAGATGTAGGTGCAAAATACTCGTTTAGTTTGTTAGCCACCTGAGCAGGATCATCAACAGTTGAACCATCAATACCCAGTGGACCAATCTGATTCATCCCTTTCCTTCTAGAGTTTACATAGGTAAAGAACTCTTTTCTGTTTTTCTTTGCATCCTTTGCCAAGGATTTCTCATAATCTGCCTTTGCCTGCCTAATCTCCTTTGTGACTTGGTTACAGACCAGCTTATATCTCGGGCGCCTCCGTAGCCAGGTGGGAAGGAGCAGCAGTGCGTAGCACACGCTTCTTGATTAGACCGGGGTTCGAGCCCATCACCACTAAATACAGAGGATGCGGAAACGTCAGGGAATGACCACCGCATATCCCGGAGCAATATGGCCTTAGTTGCTAATGCTCCTAAAAACCAAATAACAAACAACAAACAAACAGCTTATATCTATCATAGGCTTCCATGTCACCCATTAATTTATATGTATTCCATGCATTTTTTTTCTCTGCCATATGTCTCATTAGTTCATTTGACATCCATTTAGGCCTAAACCTTGAACAATATTTCTTATTTGGTATGTAAAGCCTAGTAGCTTCCAAGATAAATTCTTTGAATGCTTCCCATTTTGAATTTGCTGTTGGTAACATCATCAGTTCGTCCCACTGTATAGAATTTAAATACTGTCACAGACCATCGTAGTCGCCTTTACGAAAGCAAAAACCCTTCCCTTTACCCCTGATGGTAGTTACCTCTTTGAGTAAATCCAACTTCAGCACACTGTGATTACTGCTACCTAGTGGTTCCTTTATCTGCAGTTTCTTAATGCATGAAAAATCACTACTGATAATCAGGTTAAGAGTATTACTCCCTCTAGTTGCCTCCCAAACATGCTGATGTAGAAAACAATCATCCAATAAATCCACAAAGGCCTTGCTAGTGTGTGAGTGACAAACCCACAAATTCCAGTCAACATCTGGGAAATTAAAATCCCCCATTATAAGACCCTCTGATTTACTGGCCCACTTTATTTCCCTGTACAGTTTCTTGTTATACTCATCAGAGTCATTAGGCCTATAGCATACTCCTACTCTCAACTTTGATCTACCAATGCTTATGTCACACCAAAGTGACTCGACACTGCACTGTCCAGCGATGTCGACTGGTTCACTTCCTTGGATTTTGTGTGTTTCTTAACTAATAACATAACCCCTCCCCCCTTTCTATCCTTTCTGTACACATTGTACTCCCCAAATTCCAGTTCTGCATTCCTTATATCTGTGTGACACCACATCTCTGATATCCGAACAATATCTGTTTACTTGTACCGCAATGACTCCCAGCAGTCTCTGAAGTACCCTACATCTTGTTTTCCAGGCTGCTGCTCATTCCAATAGAAGCAGTGCAAGAATCTCTTTCACCTTTGCCAGTGGCTACTGTTGATCTATTAGTCCTTGTATCCCCCCCCCAAGCTAACAGTTTTCCGATCCACTTAATTCTGCCTCGATAGCATCAACAAATATTCCTGCACCCTTTCTATTTAAGTGTATCCCATCCCTGTAGAAGCAGTCTCTCCTATTAACAAGTACAGACCAGGCTGAAAAAAAATTTTTCAGCCTGGTCTTTGAACAATCTTTCCAGGGCCAAATTGATCGGCAAGGCTCTCATCATATACTCCCTCCTATCATGTCTGGGCAGAATTGCACACTTTCAAATTCAATCCTAATTCACGTATTTTTTTTTTCAACAGTGACCTGTACTTGTTAAGTAATTCTGCCTGTCTCCTACTCTTAATATCATTATTGCCAACGTGTACAACAATATCACCTTTTGTGCCCTTAAAAGATGATACATGCATCATGTATAATTCAGTTCTTGTCACTATTGCTATATATATATATATATATATATATATATACTGTAAATGCTTGGTATCACAGGGCCAAACTAATAACTATCTAAAATAAACTTGCTTCTCTTCAAGGGTGTTTTCTTCTTATATTAACCAAAGCTCTCAGAATGGTGTCCACCTCTGCTTTGCCAGTTTCAACTGGAAATATTCTGTTTGATCATCTTCTAATCTTCGGAGGTCTCATTATTTCATTCAGCAAAATTGTTAAACTGTCTCAGATATTTCATTTAGCACAATCTTTAAACTGTCTCAGTTATTTAATTTGCATAATCTTTTGAAGACAGAGAAAACTTTCTGCTAAAGATTTATAAGCAAAAATTCTAAATCCATATTGGAATTGATCATTATGCTTCATGATCAACTCAAACCTTTCTTTCAATGACTGGATTGTGCTTTCTAAAAATGTCAAAAAAGGATACCCTAAAATTTTTCCATTTGAATCGTTCCAACTTCATCTTAGTTTTCATTATGAAACATTTGCTTTTGGGATGAAATGCTGTTTTCTCAAAAATCAGGTAAAATTTCCAATTCAACTGCCCCCTTTTTTTACATTGCCTAGAACATTATTTCCCAATCATTGATGCCATGGACCACAAAAAAAGATTAAAACTTACATGCAAATATATTAACAACTATTTTTAAAATGCAATGATATGTCGTTGTACTTAACATATGTAGTATATGTTAGTTTGTTATAGGTGTATGCATGTATATTTCCCATCAATGTTAACTACAAAAAAAAAAAAAAAAAAAGAAGCAAGGATCTGTTTTTAAATTTTTCATCCATTCTGGAATTTTTAAGGTATTCAATTGACTTTGATATCAGGGAGACAGCTTGTGACATATTTAAACTGACCTCTTAGAAGACTTCGCTTGTAATGGTTATGTGGTTCAAAATGTCATAAGAATTAGGCTATGGATAAATTTGCTTTAATAGTTTTTTTTTTCAACAGCCAAAAATTCTAACCCTAATTTTCTATACAGAATTCCTTTTTTGAACTGTTCACTTGTCTCTTGCCGATTCAGTGTAATTTTTCCCCCTGTTGCTCTGAATTTTGCAACTCCTAAACATCAGCAGCCTGATCCAATGCCATGATAGATCACCCTTTAAGCCAGCCCTGGCCTAACAACAAAATGTTTTATTCCTCAGGGTCAATTTTGTCAGCAAAACTATTAAATGGTTTACCCTAGGTTTTCTCACACAGGATGGATCCTCGAATGTGAAGTTAGCTAGTTTTAATCTTTTTACATCCGATCATTGTCACTGTGGTACCTATGAAGATTGGGTGTGCACATATTGTTTGATTTCCCAGTCTACAATAATATTAGATGTCAACCATTCTTGGTAACTGGAATTCTGACATGTAGCACAGAAACACAGGTGTTTTTTTTTTTTAAATAAAGGGGAAATCCTACTTTTGGCAGTTGCAGTACTGTTTTAGAAGCTTTCGGCAGAAGAAAATCTCTTCTCATCTGTTACTCCAGATTTGCCCAATAACAACTCTAATGTACCTATGAATGGAAACTGATTCAGAAATGAATACTAGTTCTCAAAGTTTGTCTTGTATAGAATCCTTTCAATTTAACAGAATATGTCTCAAGATCTTTGTTTTCACAAGTAAACTGTACACAACTATGACTATTTACATTTCCTGTACAGGCTTTCAGTATGTTATGATTTCATACGAAACTGAATACAGAAAGTCCACACAGTTCTTCACCCTACTGTTCATAATTTCATTAATTCATTGCCACTCGTATATCACATGCACACCACAATCCATAATAGATCATATTCTGTTTTTAATGTTTGGCTTCAGCAATACAATGGGAAATAGTATAAAACACAGGGAAATAATTTTGAATTTAAAGTTTTGCTATTTTACAGGAACCAAAGAAAGAGTGTGAAATAAAAAAAAAAAATTTTTAAAAAGTGCAGTTAAAGTTATCCTTAAGAAACTAAACACAAACAGAAAAATAATAAACTTTGCAATTTTCTGCTTAACATTCTCAAAATGGGTTAACATTAAAGTGACACTGCTACATTACCTGCTCAAATTTGTCTTTTACTTGTCGAAAATGTTGAATAAGGATATCTACCGATTTCTGTATGTCTTCCACTAGTCCTAAGAATAAAGTTGGAAACTATATTATAATGCAAAAATACAAAAAATATAAAAAAGAAGTTAAGACTAAAATGTTTAGAAATTACAAGTTTCCAATACGGGCAATTGGCATAAAATTTTATTGGGTATTGATTAGCATTAGGTATAAAATTTTATTAGGTATTAAAGTTTTATTAGAAATACTTCAGAACCTAAACACAAGCTCCTAGAGTCATGACTTATGCCAGTAATTTTGAGGGAAACGGCAAACGAGTGCCCTGGACCATTAAGGTTAGTTATGAGGTCACCATTCAACACAGGGAGATTCCTTTGCATTGGAGAAGTGCTAGTGTGTTGCCAATAAATAAAGGCAGTACTAAGAGCAAAATGGGCAACCACTAGCCAGTCTGTGTACTTCACTAGAAGTGATTTCAACAGTGCAATACAGACATTTAGATAGAAATGGAATTCTGAAGGAAATCCAACACAGTTCTGTAAACAGAAAATCTTGTTTAACTAACCAAGTTGCCTATATTAACAGAATTACTTATAAGCTACAGGTAAGAAATAATTTTGACATCGTTACTTAGATTTTAGCAAAGTATTCAACTCAGTTCCCACATGAGAGTTTACTGTATGAGCGGGTGGCCGAAGAGTGAAAGGCAGCAGATTAAAGGTAACTATCTTCAGAGGTGGGCTATTATCAGAAGTGGAATCACACAAGAATTGGTACTGGGGCAGTTTTTGATTGTCTTAAGTGACATCGATACAGGGATAGATAGAGGTATGGTGCCACATAGGATAGAGGTATTATGTCAAAACTTGAAGAGCAACTAATTCAGTGCTCCTTTCAGACAGTCCTTGATGGTCAGAAAGTAGTGACTATGTTTCAACGTAACAAAATTCAAGGGGAAAAGCAACCCAAAAGTAACGTACACTTAGTGAGGTTGAATTAAAAACAGCAGTGGAATAAGTTTGTTTGTTTGTTATTTGGTTTTTAGGAGCATTAGCAACTAAGGCCATATTGCTCTGTGGAATAAGTGATTTGGAAGTTACACAATATAGGTAGACGTGAAATCCTCACAGTGTAGATAGACAGTGATAATATCCCATGGTGTTCTATTGATATATCAAACTTTTTGCATGTAAAGATAGGTTCAACACATTCCCACTGTATAGTGCAATGCTGAGACCACAACTGGAATGCTTGTCCAAGTATGGAAAGAACATAAAACACAGCACTGAGCTTTTTGAAAGGGTCAAAAGATGGTGAAACCAGAAAAAATGCACCATACATATGGAGTCAATTAAGTTCTTTAGAAGCAATATCATCACTTGGCTCGATTTGTTAACTGCTCTACCCATCCTTAAATAATCAGTAATTCATAATGGCTTCCCTTGGATACTATCATCAATATCATTTATGAAAATCACAAATAGGAGAGACCAACAGTCAGCCCTGACAGACCCCACTTGCAATACTGCTCAACCCTGCCAATTAGCCACTGATAACCCTCTGTTTCTTATCCTTTAGCCAGCCTGTGTTCCAGTGAAATTTTTCTGTATCAGCCAAAATTAAATGAATAAAGATAATAATAATAAAATAAAATAATCCTTATATCATTCCCATTCCCACATGGTAATCATCTAACTCTGGTTTAAAACTTAAGTTACATGCACTGCCTCCACCACATTAGGAAGCAATTTATCCCATTGTTCAACAACCTGCTCTCATTGCAACCTGCAACAACCTCATTGATCTATTTCTGCCTCTGGATTCATGAGCATGTCGCTTGACATTGCATCAGACAGGAGTTGCTGATGAGCCCCATGTCGAATTTGTTCAATGCCATGAACTTGCTTGAACAGAGACTTAATCACAGCTGATAGCATATCGTTTTGAATTAAATTCATTGTATTCCCACCATCTTGCACAAAGAAATGTCATTTTCAAGTTGTGCAAGTTGAAAAATGCATAACAGATAGTGGTAACCTCCACCACCCCAAGCTGAAGAATTCTTCCAGTCTCTAACAACATTCACATCCTCCACCATTAACAAAGGACAATCAGGCATGCTGTCAAACTTTGAACCTTTTCAAGAAGTTCAATGCCATTTTTTAGGTGTGGATTCCACACATGTACACAGTATTCCAAGTGTGGTTCCACAATAACCTTACACAATGGAATTACAGGTAGCCCTCATTTTGCACCAGTCCGATTTGTGCCAATTCGTAATAGCGCCAGTCATAAACCACAAGGACATTTTTATTTTATTTATTTTTGCATTTTTTTTATAAATTGAAAGTTTAAAATTGTCAGACAAAATTTATCGGCATCGTACTATGTATCATGCACTGTTCTTGTGATGAACCAATCAGTGATTAGCAAGTCCGCATCATTAGCATTAGTAGAGACATTTGATGCAAGAAAGCAAGCTTATGCAGCATCAGCCAAAAAAAAAAAAAATAAAAAATAAATAAATAAAAATAACCAATTCCACTTCACCCCTCTGTTCGTTCGAAATAACTGTCCAGCTGAGCCTTAAACTTATTTAGGCTATCAACTTCCACAACAAGGGATGGAAGTCTGTTCCACCAACCAACCACTCACTGGCTAAAGGCAAATTTCCTCAATTCTGTCCTACATCTGTCTTTCCTCAATTTGAAGTTATGCCCTCTCAGGTGATTATTCTGAGCAAGAGGAAGAATCCCATCAGCATTGAGCATGCTCAAACCATTCAAGGCTTTATACACCACTATCAGATCACCTCGCTGGTGCCTAGTCTCCAGACACTGTAATTTGCAAAACTTAAGCCTTTCTTCGTAAGAGCACCCCTTTGTTCTATTCACTAATCTTGTTGCCCTTCTCTGTACTCGTTCCAGCATCTCTACATCCTTCTTGAAATGAGGCCTCCAGACCTGTATACAGTACTCTAGGTGTGGCCTGACCATTGCCTTATACAAGGGAATAATCACCTCCTTATCCCTGCTAGAAAAATTCCTATATATCATTGACAATACACCATGAGCTACTCCTGCAGCCCATCTGCACTGCTCAGAAAACTTCATATCTGCCTGCACAACCACCCCAGTTCCCTTTCATTCTTTACCACTGTCAGTGTAGTACCACAGAGTTGATACGTTGCTCTGGGTTTGCTGTTTCCCATATGTAGTACTTTCATACATTTGTCAATGTTAAACTTCATTTGTCACCTCAAAGCCCATCTGCTCAACCTTTCCAGATCCTGTTGCAATAGCAGTGTCCTTGACAACCCTGCCAACCTTCGTATTGTCTGCAAACTTGGACATTAAGCTTGATATACCATCATCAATATCATTTCTAAATACAGAAAACAATAATGGACCCAATACTGAACCCTGAGGGACTCCACTAATAACACTAGTCCACGATGAGCAGTGTCCATTGATTACCACTCTGTCTTCTCCCCCTCAACCACCCCTTTATCCATAAGCAGCAATTTGCCTCCAATGCCACACTGCTTCAATTTGTGCAGCAGTCTTCCATGTGCAACAGTATCAAAAGCCTTTCTAAGATCCAAGTATATAATATAAAAGTTATTCCCTGCATCCAATTCTTTTGCGACTGCATCATAGTATCCAATCAAATTGGTCAGGCAAGACTTCCCCTTAACAAAACCATGCTGTGTCCGAGCTATAACTGAAGTCTTGTCTAGATGATCCAGCAGTGCTTCTTTAACCAGTGCCTCCATTAATTTTCCGGGAACAGAAGTTAAACTAACAGGTCTATAATTACCTGTGTCAGCCTTTGATCCTCCTTTGTGAATTGGGGTACATTTGCACATCTCTAGTCCATGGGTACTTCCCCTGAGTCCAAGGAAGCTCTCGTAATTATGGTTAAGGGTTTGCTTACTTCCTTTGCTGCCTCCTTTAATATAACTGGATAGATCCCATCCACCCCAGGTGCCTTTCTTGTGTTTATTTTCAACAATTTCTCCTCCACTTTACTCTCAGTTTATTACAAAATTCTCAAGCTTACTGCCAGAATTGAATACACCTCTGGCATTCCCCTCGCTGAATAACTCCTCATGTGTGATTGTCGGTGCAAAATATTCATTTAGTTTGTTAGCTACCTGAGCAGGATCATCAACAGTTGACCCATCAATATCAAGTGGACCAATCTGATTCATCCCCTTCCTTCTAGAGTTTACATAAGTAAAGAACTCTTTGTTGTTTTTCTTTGCATCCCTTGCGAAAGATTTCTTGTAGTCTGCTTCGCCTGCCTAACCTCCTTTGTAACTTGGTTACAGATCAACTTGTATCTATCATAGGCTTCTGTGTCACGTGTTAATTTGTATGTATCCCAAGCATTTTTCTTCTCTGCCATATGTCTCATTAGTTCATCTGACATCCACTTAGGCCTAAACCTTGAACAATATTTCTTAGTTGGTATGTAAAACCTAGTAGCTTCCAAGATAAGTTCTTTGAATGCTTCCCATTTTGAATTTGCTGTTGGTCCCACTGTATAGAATTTAAATACTGTCTCAGTCCATCGTAGTCGCCTTTACGAAAGCAATAACCCTTCCCTTTACCCCTAATGGTAGTTACCTCTTTGAGTAAATCCCACTTCAGCACACTGTGATCACTGCCACCTAGTGGTTCATTTACCTGCAGATTCTTAATGCATGAAGAATCACTACTGATAATCAAATCAGGAGTATTACTATCTCTAGTTGTCTCCCGAACATGCTGATGTAGAAAACAATCATCCAATAAATCCACAAAAGCCTTGCTAGTGTGCGAGTGACCAGCCCCCAAATTCCAGTCAATATCTGGGAAATTAAAATCCCCCATTATAAGACTCTCTGATTTACTGGCCCACTCTATTTCCCTGTACAGTTTCTTATTATACTCATAAGAGTCATTAGACCTATAGCACACTCCTACTCTCAATTTTGATCTCCCAATGCTTATGCCACACCAAACTGACTCGACACTGCACTGTCCAGTGATGTCAACTGGCTTCACTTCCTTGGATTTTATGTATTTCTTAACTAATAGCATAAACCCTCCTCCCTTCCTATCCTGTCTATCCTTTCTGTAAGCATTGTACTCCCCAAATTTCAGTTCTGCATTCCTTATATCTGTGTGACACCACGTCACTGAAATCCCCACAATATCTGCCTTTGATGTTTTGAGCAATACCTCAAATTCATCAAATTTATTTACTAAACTCCGAGCATTGGTGTACATGCAAGTATACGTGCACCTGTTCTTTTTCTTAGCTACCCTAACACAACCTATGTGTTTACTTGTACCCCAATGATTTCCCAGCAGTCTCTGAAATATCCTGCATCTTATTTTCCAGGCTGCAGCTCATTCCAATAGAAGCAGTGCAAGAATCACTTTCACCTCTGCCAGTGGCTACTGTTAATCTATTAAGTCCTTGTATCCCCCAATCTAAAAGTTTTCCAACCCACCTAACACTGCCTCGATAGCATCAGCAAACATTCTTGCACCCTTTCTATTTAAGTGTATCCCATCCCTGTAGAAACAGTCTCTCCTGTTAACAATAGTCAAAGTCAATAGTCATAGTCAAATCAGAGACGAGAAAGCTTCCCGCCCTCAAAGTAGCCACTCTTGGATGCGGGTGGTAAAAGTCCATGCAGTGAAGCATCCAGCTGGTTGTTGTTTATGCCATTTACAAATATTGGAAATTTATTACGCTAACATTTTTTATTAATCAAAATCTAAAAACTGAATCACTACACTCACCAGGCATTCATAGTTCCCGTGGTGTCACATTTCAGAAGAGGATGGGCCAATGAACAAAAGATTAAAATGGATTATCCAGAGTTAACTAAAGTCACTAAATCACAAAGCACAGGCAAGACCACCTGTACCCATACAGAAATGACAGACAGGATTGGAAGGGAGGAGGGATTATGCTGTTAGTTAGGAAACACATAAAATCTACAGCTGCGTATCCAGTTTTGGGAACGAGAGTGGCTCCATGGAGGAAACATTTTTTACTACTCCAGCTAATAGGGAAGTTTTTCGGAAATTTCTGATGTTTTATTGACTTAATTGGAATATAAATTTATTTTCTAGAAGTAGCTTCATATTCCTAGTTATGATACCTAGTTTATTTTGAATTTCGATAGAGATTTTGTATGTTATTAATTAGTAGTGGTTAAACTTGTACAGTTCGAAACTTAGTGCCATTGTTGTAATATATTTTAGATCGTTATGGAATAGTGAACATATATCTCGAACTCGATAGCGTAAGGTATAATGTAAAACTAGAAAGTGTATTATGTAGCACTGTATTAGGAATCTGTTAGCTTAGTATAGTATTCCCACTTTATTAAAAATCTTATTAATTTTTATTCTTAATTAAATTGTATTTAAATGGAAATCATGCCCCAGACTAGAGCAGCAAAGCAAATGTGCACCAAGTAGCAAAAGTGCTGTGGTTCGGGGAGGAACCAAAGGGGGCGATTCTCCAACGCATCACAGTCTAAAGAAATGTGCAAAATGTGACATGTTTGCAGACCTTTCTAGAACAGGATATGATCTAGCAATGGAGGATGCTTTTGTGTGTGTGTGTGTGTGTGTGTGTGTGTGTGTGTGTGTGTGTGTGTGTGTGTGTGTGTGTGTGTGTGTGTGTGTTAGGTGCAGAGAATGTAAAGAATTTGGGCCCCAACTCAGCGTTCTGATGGGTGTCTATGAGAGTTTGAAGACTGGGGTATATGCCCTCGAAAAATTAAAAATAGGAGGCCCGTCAAGCTCTCAGCTACCCAGTCAATGCCAGAGATCACTCTTGTGCACCAGGCAACAAAGCAGCAAACTTCAGGACAGAATGCACTGGTCTACAGGAGCTAGTTATTTTCGGTAACTCAATTGTCAGGGAAACGGAAAATATATTGTGCAAAAAGGATAGCTGGAATAGGATCAGGGTATGTATGCCAGGGGGCAAAAGTTGATGATATTGTGAAGCAGATATCATCTTTTAAGGGCACAAAAGGTGATATCACTGTACACGTTGGCACTAATGACATTAAGTGTAGCGATCTGCAGATTTACTTAACAAGTACAGGTCAATTGATAAAATATGTCGCAGGTTAGGGTTAAATTTGAAAGTGTTTGCAATCCTGCTCAGACATGATAGGAGACAGTATATGATGAGAGCCTTGTCAATCAATTTGGCAAGGAAGATATTGTGCAAGGCTCACGGGGTAGAATTTTTCTTGGCATGGTCTGTGCTTGTCAATAGGAGAGACTGCTTCTACAGGGATGGGATACACTTAAATTGAAAGCGTGCAAGAATATTTGCTGATGATATCGAGGCAGTGTTAAGTGGATCGGAAAACTGCTAGCTTGGGGGGAGGGATACAAGGACTAATAGATCAACAGTAGCCACTGGCAGAGGTGAAAGTGATTCTTGCACTGCTTCTATTGGAATGAGCAACAGAACAAAAAGCAAGTTGCTGGGGATTTCAGATGCTGCTGGGAGTCATGAAACAAGTAATTACATGGGCTGCGTTAGAGTAACTAAGAGTAAGAACAAGTACAGGTATACCTGTACACCAATGCTAGGATTATAGTAAATAAATTTTATGAATTTGAAGTGCTGGTCAAGACATCAAAGGTGGAAATTGTTGGAATATCAGAGACATGGTGGTGTCACACAGATATAAGGAATGAAGAATTGGAATTTGTTGAGTACAATGTGTACAGAAAGGATAGACAGGATAGGAAGGGAGGAGAGGGTTAGGCTGTTAGTTAAGAAACACAAAATTTTAAGAAGCGAATCCAGTTGATATAGATGGACAGTGCAATTATTGAGCCAGTTTGGTGTGACACAAGCACTGGGAAAGCAAAAATGAGTGTAGGAGTTTGTTACAGGCCTAATGGCTCTGATGAGTAAAATGAACAATTCTGGTTTACAAATCTGGTTTACTGGCCCACTCTATTTCTCTGTATTCTTTTAATACAGAGAAATAGAGTGGGCCAGTAAACCAGAGTGTGTTATAATGGGAGATCTTAACTTCCCAGATATTGACGGGAAGTTGTGGTTTGGTCACTCGCACACTAGCAAGGCTTTTGTGGATTTACTGGATGATTATTTTCTACAGCAGCACATTTGAGAAGCAATCAGAGGGAGTAACACACTTGATCTGATTATCAGCTGTGATTATTCATGCATTAAGAATTTACAGATAAAGGAACCACTAGTTGGCAGCGATCACAGTGTATTGATGTGGAATTTACTTAAATGATGTAACTACTTACCATTAGGGGTAAAGGGAAGGGTTTTTGCTTTAGTAAAGGTGACTACAGTGCTCTCAGATATTCTTTTAAATTCTATACAATGGGCCCAACTGATGATGTTACCAGCAGCAAATTCTAAATGGATAGCATTCAAGGAAGTAATCTTGGAAGCAACAAGGCTTTTTGTTCCAACTAAGAAATACTGTTCTATGTTTAGGCCCAAATGGATGTCAAATGAACTAATGAGACTCGTGGCACAGAATAAAAATGAATGGGATGCATGTGGAGGAGAAATTATCAGGCAACACAGAAACCTATGGTTTCTGTGTTGCCTGATAATTTCTTTAATAATAAAAGATATAAGGTAGTCTGTAATCACATCACATCACAAAGGAGATTAGGCAAACGAAGGCAGATTATGAGATTCTTTAGCAAAGGATGCAAAGAAAAACAGCAAAGACTTCTTTACGTATATAAACTCTAAAAGGAAGGGGATGAATCAGATTGGTCCACTTGACTGTAGACGATCATTCTCATACAGCTGCCAAACAAAATGAGTATTTCACATCTACATTCACACATGAGGAGTTATTCAAAGAGGGGAATGCCAGATGTTTATCCAACTCTAACAGGGAAGGGAGCTAAGTGATTTTGTAATAACTGAGAGCAAAGTGGAGGAGAAATTGTTGAAGTTAAACATAAGGAAGGCACCTGGGGTGGATGGAATCGATCCAGTTATATTAAAGGAGGCAGCAAAGAAAGTAAGCAAACCCTTAGCCATAATTATGAGAGCATCCTTGTACTCAGTGGAAGTACCAAGGAACAGATATGTGCAAATTCATCTACAATTCACAAAGGGGGATCAATGGGTGACACAAGTAATTATAGACCAGTTAGTTTAACTTCTGTTCCGGGGAAAATAATGGAGACACTGGTCAAAGAAGCATTGCAGGATCATCTATATAAGACTGCAGTAAGAATTCAGACATATCATGAGTTTGTTAAGGGGAAGTGTTGTCTGACCAATTTAATTGCATACTATGATGTGGTCACAAAGGAACCGGATGAAGAAAATAACTTTGATGTCATATACTTGGATTTCAGGAAAGCTTTTGATATTGTTGCACAAGGAAGACTACTGTACAAACTGGAGGGGTATGGCACTAAGGGCAAGCTGCTACAATGAATAAAAGGATGGATGGTTGAATAATAGAAGACAGAGCGTGGTAATCAATGGGCACTGCTCTTCGTGGACAAATGTTATTAATGGAGTCCCCAGGGTTCAGTGTTGTGCCCAATGCTGTCTTGTATATTTATCAATGATACTGATGAAGATGTATCAGGCTTAATGTCGAAGTTTGCAGATGGTATAAAGGTTGGCAGGGTTGTTAATAACGGTAACGCTGTTATTAACACTTGCAAATGATAGTAAAGTTGTTAGATGCTTTGTCAACTGGGGTGATAATGAAATTGTCCTGTAATTCTAAAATGTTTTTTCAGCTTGCAGTTTGGAGTGTAGTGGTTATTGTAAAGTTTGTAGGACTTGACAATAGCTTTTTTGAAGTCTTGATAGATAATGGTTATACAGTTTTGAAAAGCTTCATGTGGAATCGTATATTTAAAAGCAAGCTTGTTGGCAAAATGTGTAAGGTTTAGATATTTTTTGTTGTGATTAACTTGGTTAATGAGTCTGAATTTGAACTCTTTACTCATATCTGTTTTTAGATTATTGTCGTTTATGATGTTTAGATTTCCGATTATGATATGTCCATGATATTGATCAACAAAAGGAGCATAATCTGGATTACTGCAATGGCATAGGAGATCATTAAGTGAAATATTACCTTGCTGGTTGTTGGTGGCAAGTTGTTTGTAGTTGCAGATTTTTAAACCTAATGGAGGATCACAACTGAAACAATGATGTATATCAAATTTGTAAAGGTTGTTAAAAGGTAGTAGGTAATTGTATTTGTTAAGAATGGAGGACCAAGGTACAGTGTCAAACCATTTATGGAGAAATATGATGTTACAATATTCAATGCAGTGAGTAGTAACAGTTCCATTTCTATAGAGATTAATGTCTTGTATTGTGTTTAAGCCATATATTGGTGAACATGAATTTATGGCTGAATGAGACAAGTGCTTTTAGAACACATTTTAATGCTAAAAAGGATTTGGTAAATTTTTTGGAGATCAAATGTTGTGTGGTCCCATGAACTAAGGATATTGGAGAAATTGAATTTGATATTTTTAAAAGGTTTATGTTTCTTGTTACCAAGAGCATGTCGGTGTATTTCGGTTTGCAAAATATGACTGAGTTTAAATAATTTATAGATACAGTGCATGGTGTTCAAGGATCTATTACAACATACTATTTTATTGAAGAATTTATTATTTAAAGCATGTAGATAAAGTGATTTGTGAATACACATAAAGATGTTTTCGTAGTATTCACGTTTGTGGTTGTCTTCAATGAAGCCAAGATTTTGATCATAGCATTACTGAAATTATGGTGAAGCGGTTCAAAGTTTTTTACACTGCTTATCCCCGCATGGTACACACCTTTGTATATTTGTATTTTTAATTTCTTTTACTTTATTTAGTTAATTTTTTACACTGTATACGAACTACCATGTCTGATAGCATTAAGATAGGGGCTGCATATTTGCTTTTTCCCTTTTCTTGTACTATAGACAAGTTTGGAAACACAGTTCCTGATACATGGTCAGGAGTAGTCCCCTGATTAAATGCCGAGCCATGTATACTTTTTTTCTTTTACTGTACTCAGATTCTGCATATTTGCCATCCCTATATTCGACCTTCTTTCCAAAAATTGCCCTCCCGTGTCTGAATACAGTGATATCTCTTTATTATTTATTTGGTAATTTGTAATTTTTCATATATTGTTTTCTTCCATAGTCCCATTTCATTATTGCACTAGGTTTTTTAAAATTCTTTCACTTTTTCACTACTACTTTACTTTCTTTTTCTACTTTCCTTTAAACCTCTTTTAGTTCAGGCACTCTGTGTACTTCTCTTTTCCATCTTTTCAGACTCTATACTTAGGTTACAAACTACACATTTTTATATACTTTTGCTTCCTTTGGAGCATTTGACATAAGATCTCTTTCATAAAATTTCCCTATTTTTCTCTCTGCATATAGGCAGCAATAATCCGAGATTAACATACCATCGGCATTATATTACATTTGGGATAGCAGAAAATGAAAACAGCTGGGGAGTAATTATGCAGTCAGCTATGAAGATCTCTTGGGCGTGCAGATAGGCTGACAGCAATGTTCATGGGATTTTGTCAATGAAAATGGAATTTTGTCAATGAAAATGGAATTTTGCTAACAGTGATAAGGAGATGGTTATCCTATTGTGTAAGGCAATGATTCGCTGCATTTTGAGTTCTGCATACAGATCAGGAGGTCTCATTTTAGGAAGGATGTCGGCCTGCTGGAATGGATGCAGAGAAGAGCAACGATATTGCTAAGGAGACCAAAAGAGGGCTTCAATTCTGCAAATTGCAGCATCTGGAGACTAGGCATCCGCAAGGTGATTCGATTGAGGTATCTAAGTATTTGAATGGAGTGATAAGCTCAATGATGATGGAATCCTTCCTCTTGTTCAGACTACACACGAGGGGCAGTAATTAAAACTGAAGAAGGGTAGCTGTAGAGTAGATTGTGTGGAAATTTGCCTTCAGCCCGAGAGTGGTTGACTGTCGGACTCCCATCTGGTGTTGTTGAAGTGGGCAGATTGAATAAATTCAAGGAGTTACTAGACAAGGTATCAGATAGGAGATAGATAAGTGATAAGGAAGGTTTTTTTTTTGTTGTTGTTGTTTTTGTGGCCAATGCTGCATAACTTGCTTTCTTGCATAAATAAATACTTCAAATTAAATACTTCTACTATAAATACTACAAATTTATAAGGACATAATGTTTTAATCCTCCATAATAGCATCTAGGCAGCTGTCTCAGAAAGGAGGTTAATAAATGGCCTCAGTACATTTTGCTTTTCTTAATAAATAAATGTCTATTTTAATATAGACCACCAAGGCCAAACAAATTTTTGTTTTTAACATTTTATTACAGCTGATTTAATAGCACAACAGCTAACAACAGGCATGCACTGAAATTTCTGTGGCAGCATAAGGGCTCAATCTTGTAATGTGCAAATTTCCATTTGCAATGTTACCAACTGACTATAGCTTTGGTCCTTGAGGTTGTCACAGACATTCTCTCAGATATGCAAGACAAGCTGTTCTTGCTACCTGGGAGTCTAAAACGCTGATGGAACTGACATTCGGGTGACACTTAAGTCAAGTGGACCCAATTTCGGCGAAGTCCGGACGGTCTATGACAGCCAAATCCTCTGCTTGCACCTTCAAGATGGTGGGACTGTTAGTAATCCTGGGTATAACCTCCGTGCACAAGTACATGGTGGGTGACCACACAGGTGTGAACCAACGTAAGCAGGGGTCGAGGTGTGGCGCCCACACCACATGGAGGAACGCCGCCCCTCTATGTTACCAGGCAGTACTAGGTGGTAGATGACTCTCATCAACCGGTGAAATACCACCACTTTGCTTATTGGAGGCTTGAAGTGGTGGAACCCATGTTTAGTCTCTAGAGCTAAGTTCCGGCCAACCCCTCCCTATCTCTTCCACCATGCAGTATGATTGATGATTTTTGAGGTTATGATGAATGTCGTGGCGAGATCCAATATTCCTTACATTTCGAGGGTACAGCTCTAAAACGGTGTTCGCAGGCCGGCCGCTATATAGTACACCGGACCAAACCTATTGGTAACTCTCTAGGAGGCTTCCGGATCAGCTAGTGTATAATCTTGCTACCTCTACTCTGCCAGATAGTGACTGGAGGGAGTCCGAGTAGTGTGTATGCGGGGAGCATTGTCGAGGCCACGTTATGTCAAGGATCTGGGTATATTCTTACCACATGTACGCCATATCCAAAAATTTCATTACTTCATACAGCATGTCCCACCCACTTTTTCTTACTATTGAATACACCATGAATTGTCAAAATAATAGAGCAAGCTTATCTGCGAAAAGATCTAAACCTCCCAAGGACTTCCTAATTCATTTCACAAATATACGTGGTCTCAATTCCAATCTCAACAATGTCCATTTCCACTTGCAGTCTTCCAAACCCCATGTACTTTTTCTGACTGAATCTCAGTTATCAGTTGATTCAACTACTGCTCATCTCAGATGTCCAAATTATTTGCTGTATGATTCCTTTCGTCTCAAAGGTGGTACTTGTGCATATGTCCGTTCTGATATTCCCTGTCAGAGACTTGGCAATTTGGAATCTCCTCTCTTTGATCTTCTCTGGCTTAAAATCTCTCTACCTCATTGTGTCAAATTCATCTGTTGTCTCTACCGTTCTCCCAACTCCACTAATCACTTGGAGCTCTTTGACTTCCTCTCTTTGCAACTTGACTTTCTCCAGTCCAACTTTCCTAACAGTGAGGTAATTTTCCTTGGTGATTTTAACGTTCACAACTCCAGCTGGCTTCCGTTTTCTAGTTACACTGACCCAGCAGGTCGAGATGCTGAGGCTTTTGCAATTACTAATGACCTAGCACAGATTGTTCATTTACCTACAAGAATACCGGACAATCCTAATCATACAGCCAATACGCTTGATCTTTTTCTCACAAACAACCCTTCTAAATACAAGGTCGAAGTGAGAGGTCCTTTAGGCACTTCAGATCACAACTTGGTGATTGTCTCTTCTCCAACGGAACCTTTATCTCATGGCTATTCCCAACCTCGTATTGTATGGCATTACAAGAATGCAAAATGGGATGACTTGCGAGACTTCTTTTCTTCTTTTCCTTGGTCTGATTACTGTTTCAAAACTTCTGATGTCAACGTTTGCTCAGATCGTGTCAGTGAAATTATTCTTGCAGGAATGGAATCCTTTATCCCACACTCCACTTTAAAATCTCGTCCTTTATCTAAACCTTGGTTCTCCAACAAATGTGCTAAGGCTGTTCAAGAGAAGAATGTTGCATATCGTAACTGACTTGTTTCTAATTCTTCAGTTTCATTTTCTGCCTACACCAAAGCTCGCAACAATTGTAAAGCAGTTATTAATCAGTCCAAACTAGAGTTTGAACAGGCTAAGAGTAGAAAACTTGCTTCTTGCCCTAATGGTAGCCGAGCATTCTGGCCAAAGCTATTGGCCAAAACTTTTGCCCATCTCTGCTCCCACCTCAGTCCAAACCAGATGGTTCTGTTGTCACTTCAGCCAAGGATAAAGCTGACCTGCTAGCATCCCATTTTTCTTCCAGCTCATGTATTAATGATCTTGGTAAAACACCTCCCACCATTCCTAACATGCTCCATTCAATGCCTTCTGTGGTCTTCCGTCAAAAGGATATCAGAAGGATTTTGATGAATCTTGATGCTAAGAAAGCTCCAGGTCCTGATGGTATTTCTCCACTTGTTCTCAAAACCTGTGCTCCTGAACTTACTCCTATTCTTTGCCGCCTTTTTTCACTTTCTTATTCCAAAGGTGTTTTTCCTTCTGCTTGGAAATTTGCTCATATCCAGCCAGTTCCTAAAAAGGGTGACAAATCCCTCCCATCCAATTATCGTCCCATTGCAATTACTTCTACTCTTTCTAAAGTAATGGAGAAATCAATTAACCGGCAACTCTTAAACTACCTAGAAACCTTCCGTCTGATCAACGATCGCCAGTATGGATTCCGTCAGTGTCGATCCACTGGTGATATTCTGGCTTATGTTACCCATTTATGGACTAATTCAATGGAAAGGTTCGGTGAAACACAAGTAGTTGCTCTTGACATCTCAAAGGCTTTTGATCGTGTTTGGTATAAAGGTCTTCTAAACAAGCTTCCATCTTATGGTTTGCCAACTGTTTTTAGTAATTGGTTATCCAGTTTTCTCTCTGATCGCTCACTGAGGGTGATGGTAGATGGCTCTCTGTCTTCTAACTTCTCCACTAATGCCGGTGTCCCCCAAGGTTCAGTTCTTTCCCCCCACTCTTTTCCTCTTGTATATCAATGACCTTCTTCCATTGACTGGAAATCCTATCCATAGTTTTGCCGATGATAGCACATTGCATTCAACTTTCCATTTTGAGAAACCTTGTCCTGCTCAATCAGCTTGAAGCTCTCGAAAATCCGCTGCCAATTCCTTAAATGCCGATCTTCAGGTAATTCTCCAGTGGGGCAAAGACAACTTAGTTGATTTCAACCCTTCTAAAACTCAGTCTTGTCTTATATCTCGCAAAAAGGATTCTTCTGCTCCTATGCTTATCTTTAGTGACACTCCGATTTCTAGGCAAAATGATATATCTCTTTTGGGGATTACCCTGACTTCTAATCTCTCTTGGCACAAGCACATTACAAATATTGCTTCCTCTGCATCTAAAAAACTTGGTTTTCTCTTTCGCTCTCGGCGTTACTTTTCTTCCAAACAGCTGCTCACACTCTGTATAAATCGCAAATCCGCCCTGCCATGGAATATTGTTCCCACATCTGGGGTGGTGCCCCCAAAACCTCTCTCAGGCTTCTTGATTCCATTCAGAAGAGGGCAGTTAGGTTAATTAATGATTCATCTCTAACAGAGTCTCTCCACTCGCTTTCTCATAGACGTACTGTTTCCGCTGCATGCCTCTTCTACAGATACTTCCATGGGCACTGTTCTTCTGAATTGGCTTCTATAATTCCCGCTCTCTCTTTCAAAACAGTCCGAACACGTGCCGCCACCAGCCAACATCCATTTACTGTCCAGCTTCAAACCCACAGAACCAACTTTTCATCTTCCTCATTTATTCATTCAACTGCCGTTTTCTGGAACATCCTTCCTTCATACGTATTTCCTGAAAATTACAATCTACAGAAGTTCAAGTCCAATGTCAACAAATATCTTCTTTCGTCTTTTCAACCTCCAATCCAAGCACGGTACTAAGTACTATAGGTTCTAATACCTCTCGTGTTTGGGGTTCTCATAAAAAAAAAAAAAAAAAAAAAAAAAAAGCCAGAACAGGCAGTTAAGTGTAGTTGTATCATTAAGGTAATCTGCATGCTGATCTAATTCAATGAAGTGTTGGAACTTTTAATATACTTATAGCATAAGATAATAAGCATTGCTCTACTTCTGAACTCAAAAAAAGTTATTTCTCTTATCTCTAATAACATGCATCTTAGGAACAGGATGATTAATTATATAAAAATATCATTTAATTTTTTCAAACTTTTATTAATATGTATCAAAATTAATTTATTAAAATTTAATTAATTTACATTTTAATAAGCAAGTCAACAGTTTATTTACTACTATAAAATAAAATATCTCACCAGTTTTCTTTTTCAGCACTTCATGAAATATCTGTGGTGAAACTGAAGTTGAAATATTAGGGAAAAAAGGCAATGCATTAGATGGAGACAAAGGAGATAAGCTCTGTGGAGTTGATATAGTGAATTCTTGAGGTGGACAAGCATCATCAAAGTCATCCTGAAAGTCTGATGATTTCTGCTGACTCTCTAAAAAAACAGAGAATTACATTAGATATCAATTTTCTTGCAAAATGTAACTAATAAAACCAGTAACAAAATGGAAAACCTCATTCAATTTGTTTCTTGATAATTTTTGGCATTATTATGCCAAAAATTATCCAGAACTGGGTCAATTCATGGTACTCTAATTAATTCATACTAATTGCATATTATTATATCTGTACAAGTGTGTCCATGGGCTGTTCTGTATGTTGTAAGCATTGAAAATCTAACAATATTTCATGGGAGGGGACCAACTCCCTGTAGATGAAATTAGCTAACTGCATTCCCAACTGAAGAAACTTTTAAAAATCTAATGGTCCTTTAATAAATTGCACTGTATAAGTATAAATGCGGGAGCATTCTGATTTAAATATATAAAATGTGAAAGTGCTTGTGTTGTGTGCATGTATAAGTGTGTGCGCACGCACAGATGCTATGAGTTTAGTGATGCATAAGCTGCAGTGGTTGTAATGCCTATTCATGGGAATTATTCTAAAAAAAAAAAAAAATTGTAGCCACTTCATTTTCATTAAAGAAACCTGTTCAATAATGATTGATGAAATACAGCCACTCCCCGGCTTACGTAATACTCAACTTACGAAAATTCAAATTCATGTAACTTTTTGTTGACCAGTGCAAACTTAAAAAAAAATCGTGGAAATGAATTTTGCATCCCGTAGGAATAAATGGAGGTATCATGAAACTATCGTAATGTGAACTGATCCTAATAACATTGTTTTTTTGGTTTTTTTGGTAATTCGTTCCAAGACCTTGGAAATTGATATTTTCGCTATAAAACTAAGCTATTTAACTTTCTAAAATATCATTTTATATAATGGAAATTGCACTTCACTTTAATTGTTATCATGTGTTCCATTATAAGAATCAATTTTGAATGCCTTTGTGATATTTTTCTAAAACACATTTCTGGAGGTCACTACCATAAAACAATAAAAACAATTTCACTTTCTGGTTTGTTGGGCTTTTCTGTTATGCAATCTATTATAAACGGGTAGTAAATTCGATCTTATTGCTTTTGCGATAATACCGATAACTGGAATTCTGTGGATTTTTATGTTACGGCATTATGGTGAAATGAGTTCCCCTTCACTGAAATCTTCAATGATATAAAAAACATAAATTTTCAGAATCTTCTCTTCATTCCTATTTACTTATTACAATGGTGAAGGGACCAATGGAAAGTGCAAGTGCTTGCAGTGCTAGGAAATGAAACAAAATTGATTTAGAAATGAAGATGATTAATTCAGAAGTACGAAGCAGGATGACAAAGTTTGTCTATTATGTGCAATAGATGACAAAGTTTGTCATTTATTGCACGGAATTAGGTCTTGCTGCTTCAACAGTGAATACTATTTTATGGGACAGTGTGCATATAATTTAAGGATCAATGTATTTAAGATCAACAGTGATCGCAAAACACTGTTCAGGTGCTATAGGGAAGATGGAAAAGCTATTAATAATATGGATGGAAAATCAGATTCAGAAGCAAGTGCCCCCAAGTGCAATGGCCATTCAAGCAAAAGCAAGGTGTATTTATGAAGATATTAAGGATAAGTACAGAACCCAAAGCCAAGTTCATGGCAAGTATTGGGTGGTTTAATAGGTTCAAGCATCATGCTGGTTTCCAAAACATTAAAATATGCGGTGATGTCGCCAGTGCCGATTCTGCAGCTGCAGAGAAATTTTGTGATCTGTTGGAAAAAACCCCTTCTAGATCTCCACAGCCCTCAACTTCCACAGCCGGTGCTTATCACCTGGAGAGTTAATTCTGGCAACGATGCTCGAAAGCTAAAACTTGCTGACGTTATGCCTGTCTCCTCTCTCTTGTTGTAATTTTATAATTTTGTACACTTTTGTATTTTTTACTGCACATGAGATAAAAAAATTGAATAAATACAGTAGAGTCCCGATTATCCGAGCTAATGTGGACCAAGAACAGCTCGGATACGATCAAACTCGGTTAACACAGAAAAGTTCCGTATACTGACTTTCCAACAATGTTCCCCTCCCCTCTACAACATCCCTCATTCCTACCATTTAAGGAAGTACATGTACATACATATGTACTGTAAGAAAAAGAATACATGTACATATATATATGTAATTACATACTGTAATTGTGTTTATGGCGAAGGTAAAGAAAGCCCACACGATAAGTACGGCAAATTTCGGAGAGGTTTATTGGTGGAACTAGTTTGCCGTGACAGCGGCAAATTTGTATTGTTGCTCGCTCGGTAAACAGATGGTGGGTGTTATCAGTCAGGAGTAGATATTGAATCCCATGGAAGCTTGAACCCCTCCTGAAGTTGAGGGGCTAACCTGATCTTTTTTCTGTAGAATCATGGGTGGATTAGAGGATAATTTGTTTATTATTACTGTATTTTTATTTTGTTATTTTAGTTATTTTATTTTTTTTTTTTTAAAGACACTCACGCACAGAACATATTTTACAATGCCAGATCTTTCCACTTGACTCCGTTCATTATTCAATTAGTTTAAAATAATTATTGCACTTAAAACAGTACAGTTTCAGTCTCATTATTTTACATTATCAAAAAAAAACAAGGAAGTTAAAGCGACGTTTCATGCTTCCCCATAAATTTCTTCCAACTTTAAAAGATTCACCACTAATATTATCTTTATGACATTCATTCCGAAACTAATTATGCACCGTTCTTAATTCATTATTAATACACGTCATAATGCCAACCAATGACGAAACCGATGTTATCATCGGTTCTGTTCTGTTCATGCACCAATCAGTCATCGTTTGTCACGCCTACCTGTCAAATATATCGTTTTAGACTTCTACTACAGACCAATAACATCCACTGACTGTTTACCGAGCAAGCAACACTACAAGTGCGGTACGGCAAAGTACAGTGTATTGTACTTTCACGGCTAAACTTTGCCGAAATTTTCTGTGCTTTCTTTACCTTAGCCTGTCTTTACCATAGTATTCTACTGTATGTACAGTACATGCATCATTTTGATTACAGCATCAGGCATTAGAAAAAATGTCTTTCAAAGTCTTCTGTTTTAAAGAAGTTCTTCGCTTGTTTACTGTTGTTGTTCAATTAGGGATTTATTAGGTGAATTGGCAACTATGGCCATACAGTGCGGTCTTAATCGCATTTAGGCCTTCTGTATGCAAAATTTTTGAGCCTTCACCCGAATACACATCATCATCTTCTTCACTGGTACACTAGTGGTAGGCCTGACATAGCTGAGTGGTCGGGAGTGAGAGAGCATAGCACACGTTCCTTGAGATCCAATCTTCCTTACCAGAGTTCCAGCCCGTGACTACTAAATACAATAAATATTTTTGTATTTTGAGAGCCTTGTCGATCAATTCGGCCCTGGAAAGATTGTGCAAGGCTCAAGGGGTAGAATTTTTTTCAGCCTGGAATGTACTTGTTAACAGGAGAGATTGCTTCTACAGGGATAGGATACACTTAAATAGAAAGGGTGCAAGAATATCTGCTGATGCTATCGAGGCAGTGTTAGGTGGGTCGGAAAACTGCAAGCTTGGGGGGAGACAAAGACCAATAGATTGACAGTAGCCACTGGCAGAGGTGAAAGAGATTCTTGCACTGCTTCTATTAGAATGAGCAGAAGCCTGAAAAACAAGATGCATGGTATTTCAGAGACTGCTGGGAGCCATTGGGGTACAAGTAAACACATGGGTTGTGTTAGGGTAGCTAAGAATAGAAACAGGTGCAGGTATACCTGCGTGTACACCAATGCTAGAAGTTTAGTAAATAAATTTGATGAATTTGAGGTATTGCTCAAAACATCAAAGGCAGATATTGTTGGGATATCAGAGACGTGGTGTCACACAGATATAAAGAATGCAGAACTGGAATTTGGGGAGTACAATGTGTATAGAAAGGATAGACAGGACAGGAGGGGAGGAGGGGTTATGCTATTAGTTAAAAAAACACATAAAATCCAAGGAAGTGAAGCCAGTCGACATTGATGGACAGGGCAGTGTCGAGTCAGTTTGGTGTGACATAAGCATAGGTAAATCAAAATTGAGAGTAGGAGTGTGCTATAGGCCTAATGACTCTGATGAGTATAATAAGATACTGTACAGGGAAATAGAATGGGCCAGTAAATCAGAGAGTCTTATAATGGGGGATTTTAATTTCCCAGATATTGCCTGGAATTTGTGGGTTGGTCACTCACACACTAGCAGGGCTTTTGTGGATTTATTGGATGATTGTTTTCTACACCAGCATGTTCGGGAGGCAACTAGAGAGAGTAATACTCTTGATCTGATTATCAGTAGTGATTCTTCATGCATTAGGAATCTGCAGATAAAGGAACCACTGGGTGGCAGTGATCACAGTGTGCTGAAGTGGGATTTACTCAAGGAGGTAACTACCATCAGAGGTAAAGGGAAGGGTTTTTGCTTTCGTAAAGGCGACTATGATGGTCTGAGACAGTATTTAAATTCTATACAGTGGGACCAACTGATGATGTTACCAACAGCAAATTCAAAATGGGAAGCATTCAAGGAACTAATCTTGGAAGCTACCAGGCTTTACATACCAACCAAGAAATATTGTTCAAGGTTCAGGCCTAAATGGTTGTCAGATGAACTAATGAGACATATGGCAGAGAAGAAAAATGCATGGGATACATACAAATTAATGGGTGACATGGAAGCCTATGATAGATATAAGTTGGTCTGTAACCAAGTCACAAAGGAGATTAGGCAGGCAAAGGCAGATTATGAGAAATCCTTGGCAAAGGATGCAAAGAAAAACAGAAAAGAGTTCTTTACCTATTTAAACTCAAGAAGGAAAGGGATGAATCAGATTGGTCCACTGGATGTTGATGGTTCAACAGTTGAGGATCCAGCTCAGGTGGCTAACAATCTAAACAAGTATTTTGCATCTACATTCACACATGAGGAGTTATTCAGGAAGGGGAATGTCGTAGGTGAAGTAAACATTGGCAGTGAGCTAGATGATTTTCTAATAACTGAGAGGAAAGTGGAGGAGAAATTGTTGAGGATAAACATAAAAAAGGCACCCGGGGTGGATGGGATCTATCCAGTTATATTAAAGGAGGCAGCAAAGGAAGTAAGCAAACCCCTAGCCATAATTATGAGAGCTTCTTTGGACTCAGGGGAGGTACCCATGGACTGGAGATGTGCAAATGTAACCCCAATTCACAAAGGAGGATCAAAGGCTGACACAAGTAATTATAGACCTGTTAGTTTAACTTCGGTTCCAGGAAAATTAATGGAGACACTGGTTAAAGAAGCACTGCAGGATCATCTGGACAAGAATTCAGTTATAGTTCAGACACAGCATGGTTTTGTTAAGGGCAGGTCTTGTCTGACCAATTTGATTGGATACTATGATGTAGTCACAAAAGAACTGGATGCAGGGAATAACTTTGATATTATATATTTGGATCTTAGAAAGGCTTTTGATACTGTTGCGCATGGAAGACTGCTGCACAAATTGTAGAAGTGTGGCATTGGAGGCAAATTGCTGCTATGGATAAAGGGATGGTTGAGTGGCAGAAGACAGAGAGTGGTAATCAATGGACACTGCTCAACGTGGACTAATGTTATTAGTGGAGTTCCTCAGGGTTCAGTGTTGGGTCCATTGTTGTTTTCTGTATTTATAAATGATATTGATGATGGTGTATCAGGCTTAATGTCCAAGTTTGCAGACGATACCAAGGTTGGCAGGGTTGTTAAGGACACTACTGATACTATGCTGCTGCAACAGGATCTGGAAAGGTTGAGCAGATGGGCTGAGAGGTGGCAAATGAAGTTTAACATTGACAAATGTAAAGTACTACATATGGGAAACAGTAACCCCAGATCAACGTATCAACTCTGTGGTACTACGCTGACAGTGGTAGAGAATGAAAAGGACCTGGGGGTAATTGTGCAGGCAGATATGAAGTTCTCTGAGCAGTGCAGACGAGCTGCAAGAGTAGCTCATGGTGTCTTGTCAATGATATACAGGAATTTTTCTAGCAGGGACAGGGATGTGATTATTCCCTTGTATAAGGCATTGGTCAGGCCACACCTTGAGTACTGTATACAGGTCTGGAGGCCTCATTTCAAGAAGGATGTAGAGCTGCTGGAACGAGTACAGAGAAGGGCAACAAGATTAGTGAATGGAACAAAGGGTTGCTCTTACGAAGAAAGGCTTAAGTTTTGCAAATTACAGAGCCTGGAGACTAGGCATCGGCGAGGTGATCTGATAGAGGTGTATAAGGCTTTGAATGGCTTGAGCATGCTCAATGCCGATGGGATTCTTCCTCTTGCTCAGAATAATCACCTGAGAGGGCATAAATTCAAATTGAGGAAGGACGGATGTCGGATAGATGTGCGGAAATTTGCCTTTAGCCAGCGGGCAGTTGGTTTGTGGAATAGACTCCCATCGCTTGTTGTTGAAGTTGATAGCCTAAACAAATTTAAGGCTCAGCTGGACAGCTTTTTCGAACGAACGGAGGGGTGAAATGGGAGTAGTGGTTGGTTTTTTTTTTTTTTTTTTGGCTGATGCTGAATAAGCTTGCTTTCTTGCATCATATGCCTCTACTAATGCTAATGCTAATGTATTGATGATTTATTGTAAAATCTACTGACCTGGTTGTGGTGCAGGAGTATAAAGAAAAAAAATTTATTTATTTTTTTTAGCCAGAAGCTAAATCAACTGAACGAGATGTCAAACTGAACCCAACAGATAAAACTGTTCAAGTTTCATGGCGAGCGGCACAGAGGGAGATGAGTCATTGAAATTCCGTTAATCAGCACAGCACAGCCTGTTCTCATCACAGTCTTACTCATCATACATACAAACACAAACAACTCTTTAAGGCATCACTTAGCCACTATGAAAAAATTGAGCTAAGAGATAGCTCGGTTAACATGGAACCTCGGAAAATCGGGACTCTACCGTAATTCTATTTACACGTTCATCGAACATTTTTTTGCTTCAACCAAATTTGCGAGTGCTGCAAAAGCATTTAGGGAAATTCCGACTTAGGTGCAGTTCTGTGGAAACGCAACTCTTACGTAGTTGGGGAGTAGCTGTATTCTAATTTGTTTCAGAAAAATGCAGTAATGTTTGCCTCATCAATGATATTCTGCTGTATTATCAAGTGGCAAAGATTAAAATTTTAGACTGGAGTTCTGTCCTGTTGAGGGGCTCACATCTGGTGAGTATGGGTTTGGCACACCCAGGGTCCTGAGCTGGATATCATCATTCTTCCCTTTCTTGGTGATTCCCTTTTACTTCTCTCTCTCTCTCTCTCTCTCTCTTAGGGTAACTGGGGAATTTTTTTTTTTTTTTGGCTGGTGCAGCATAAGACTCAGGCTTCCTTGCACCATATAGCTAATAATAATAATAGTGAGAGCTGTCAATAAGAATATATTTAACTGTTAGATGTGCTGCACAATGTGGACATAGTGAACAGGGTTTCTTCTCAACCAGAACCAGGGTCCCCACCTCCCAACACCACGTAATATACTGTGTCACAATACAATCTAGGCGGTAGATGACTCTCATCAACCGGTGCAATACTAGGCTTGAAATGGTGGAACCCATGTTTAGTCTCCTGAGCTAAGTTCCGGTCAACCCTCCTCCATCTCTTGCATCATGCAGTATGACTGATGACTTTTGAGGTTATGATGGACATCATGGCGAGATCCAATCTTCCTTACATTTCGAGGGTACAGCTCTAAAACAGTGTTCGCAGGCCGGATACTAGTTAGTACAGTGTACCGAACCTATTGGTAACTCTTTAGGAGGCTTCCAGATCAGCTAGAATATAATCTTGCTACCTCTACTCTGCCAGACAGTGACTGGAGGGAGGTCTGAGTAGTTTGTATGCAGGGGAAATTGTCGAGGCCACGTTATGTCAGGGTTCTGGGTATATTTTTACCATGTGCATGCCATATATCCAAATATTTCATTACTTCATACATCATGTCCCCCCCCCCCACTTTTTCTCACTATTGACTACATCATGAATTGTCAAACTAATAGAGTAAGCTTATCTGCAAAAAGATCTAAACCTCCCACACTTCCTAGTTCATTTTGCAAATATACGTGGTCTCAGTTCTAATCTCAACAATGTCCATTTCCACTTGCAGTTTGCCAAACCCCATGTACTTTTTTCTGACAGAATCTCAGTTATCGGTTGATTCAACTAGTGCTTATCTCAGTTGCCCAAATTATTCGCTGTATGACTCCTTTCGCCTCAATGGTACTACTTGTGCATATATCCATTCCGATATTCCCAGTCAGAGACTTGGTAATTTGGAATCTCCTCTTTTGATTATCTTTGGCTTAAAATCTCTATACCTCATTCTGTTAAATTCATCTGTTGTATCTACCATTCTCCCAACTCCACTAATCACTTGAAGCTCTTTGACTTCCTCTCTTTGCAACTTGACTTTATCCAGTCCAACTTTCCTAACAGTGAGGTAATTTTCCTTGGTGATTTTAATGTTCACAACTTCAGCTGGCTGCGTTTTCTAGTCACACCGACCCAGCTGGAAAAGATGCTGAGGCTTTTGCAATTACTAATGACCTCGCACAGATTGTTCATTTACCTACCAGAATACCAGACAATCCTAACCATACAGCCAACATGCTTGATCTTTTTCTCACAAACAACCCTCCTAAGTACACAGTCGAAGTGAGTGGTCCTTTAGGCATCTCACATCACAACTTGGTGATTGTCTCTTCTCCAAAGGGGCCTTTATCTCACGGCTATTCTCAACCTCATGTCGTTTGGAATTACAAGAATGCAAAATGGGATGATCTGCAAGATTTCTTTTCTTTGGTCGGATTACTGTTTCAAAACTTCTGATGTCAACGTTTGCTCAGATTGTGTCAGTGAAATTATTCTTGTAGGAATGGAATCCTTTATTCCACACTCCACTTTAAAATCTCGTCCTTTATCTAAACCTTGGTTTTCCAATAAATGTGCTAAGGCTGTTCAAGAGAAAAATGCTGCATATTGTAATTGGCTTGTTTCTAATTCTCAGTTTCATTTTCTGCCTACATCGAAGCTCGCAACAATTGTAAAGTAACAATTAATCAGTCCAAACTAGATTTTGAATAAGCCAAGAGTAGAAAACTCGCTTCTTGCCCTAATGGTAGTCGACCATTCTGGTCTCTTGCCAAAGCTATTGGTCGCAACTTTTGCCCATCTCTGCTCCCACCTCTGTCAAAACCAGACAGTTCCATTGTCACTTCAGCCAAGGATAAAGCTGACATGTTAGTATCCCATTTTTCTTCAAACTCATGTATTAATGATCTTGGTAAAACACTTCTTCCCATTCCCAACACACCCCATTCACAATGCCCCTGTGGTCTTCCGTCAAAAAGATTTTGACGAATCTTGATGTTAATGCTAAGAAAGCTCCAGGTCCTGATGGTATTTCTCCACTTGTTCTCAAAATCTGTGCTCCTGAACTTACTCCTGTTCTTTGCCGCCTTTTTTCACTTTCTTATTCCAAAGACGTTTTTCCTTCTGCTTGGTAATTTGCTCATATCCAGCCAGTTCCTAAAAAGGGTGACAAGTCCCTCCCATCCAATTATCGTTCCTTCTACCCTTTCTAAAGTAATGGAGAAATCAATTAACTGCCAAATCTTAAACTACCTAGAAACCTGCCATGTCATTAACGATCGCCAGTATGGACTCCGTCAGTGTCGATCAACTGGTGAAATTCTGACTTATGTTACCCATTTATGGCCAAATTCAATTGAAAAGTTCAACGAAACACAAGTAGTTACTTTTGATATTTCAAAAGCTTTCGATCATGTTTGGCATAAAGGTCTTCTAAACAAGCTTCTATCTAATGGTTTGCCAACTGTTTTTTGTAGTTGGTTATCCAGTTTTCTCTCTGATCACTCAATGAGGGTGACGTTAGATGGCTCACCGTCTTCTAACTTCTCCACTAATGTGATGTCCCCCCCAAGGTTCAGTTCTTTCCTCCACTCTTCCCCTTGTATACCTTCTTCCATTGACTGGGAATCCTATCCATAGTTATGCCGATGATAGCACATTGCATTCCACTTTCCAGTTCGAGAAACCTTGCCCTGCTCAAACAGCTTCATCTTCTCGAATATCCACTACCAATTCCTTAAATGCAGATCTCCAGGTAATTCTCCAGTGGGGCAGAGACAACTTATTTGATTTCAATCCTTCTAAAACTCATTTTTTATCTTAAATCTCACAAAAAGGATTCTTCTGCCACTATGCTTATCTTTGGTGATAATCCGATTTCTAGGCAAAATGATATATCTCTTTTGGGGATTACCTTGACTTCTAATCTCTCTTGGCACAAGCATATTACAAATATTGCTTCCTCTGCATCTAAAAAACTTGATTTTCTCTTTCATTCTCAGCGTTACTTTTCTTCCAAACAGCTGCTCACTCTGTATAAATCGCAAAGCCACCCTACCATGGAATATTGTTCCCACATCTGGGGCGGTGCCCCCAAAACCTCTCTCAGGCTTCTAGATTCCATTCAGAAGAGGGCAGTTGGTTAATTAATGACATGTCTAACAGAGTCTCTCCACTCGCTGTCTCATAGGTGTACTGTTTCTGCTGCATGCCTTTTCTACAGATACTTCCATGGACACTGTTCTTTTGAATTGGCTTTATAATGCCAGCTCTCTCTTTCAAAACAGTCCGAACACGTGCTGCTAACATCCATTTACTGGATGTTGGTTGGTGGCACGCTGAATTCTGATGGGATTCTTCCACTTTTTCAGATTCCGAACCTAAGGGGACATAAATTCAAATTGAGGCAAGACAGATGTAGAATAGATGTGTGGAAATTTGCCTTTTGCCAGTGGGTGGTTAATTGCTGGAACAAACTTCCACCTGTCGTTGTGGTAGTTGATAGGTGAAATAAATTTAAGGAGGAACTGGACAAACATTTAGCGGGAATGGTTGTGTGAATTTTTTTTTTTTTTTTTTTTTTGCTTTCTTGCATCACATGCCACTATTACTACTACTATCCAACTTCAAACTCACAGGACCAACTTTTCATCTTCCTCGTTTATTCATTCAACTGCCACTTTCTGGAACAACCTTCCTTCATACATATTTCCTGAAAATTACTGTCTACAGAAGTTCAAGTCCAATGTCAACAAATATCTTCTTTCATCTTCTCAACCTCCAACCCAAGCACGGTACTAAGTACTATAGGTTCTAATACCTCTCGTGTTTGGGGTTCTCATAAAAAAAAAAAAAAACTCCATAAAGGCCAGAGTCAGTGAGTGTTGGTGTACTGTTCCTCCAGCTGCTTAGCTACGGGGGCCGAATATTAGGGCCCACCATAAATTGCTTAACCATCAATTCCATCTTTTGGTAAAGTGCTTTGAAGCTGAAAGTGTGGATAGTTATAAAAAATGCCGAAAGCAAACTCATTACAAAATATTCCTTTAATGAATTAGATCAAGCTGCATGTCTGGAAAATTGCAAACGTGTAGATTTATGAATTTTGACTCTACATTTTTATAACTTATAGAATAATAATAATATACTGGGTGGTTATAAAATAAGTTTCCCTATTCAGGACACCCTAGTGTCAAAGCGGTTAGAGTTAGAGATGTAAAAATTGGTGGGTATGTCATTTAGGGTATGGAGAAGTGATCTGTAGAAGAAAAAAATGTTAGTTTAAATTTCCGCCACCAGGGGGAAACGGCGCTACACATATGTAAAAGTTGTCATTTACTTCAAGACATGCTCACCATCAAATAACCATTATGAATTATGGCTCTTAAAAAAAAAGAACGTGCTCTTTTAGTAAAACTGTTCTACCAGAAAAATAGTAATGCTAATGCAGCACTACATGAATATCAGAAACTTAAAAGGTTTGCGTGAATGACCTTTGACGTTAGTAGGGCTTCGAAAACTAATAAAGAAATTGAAGTGACCAGGGAGTTAAGTGTAATTCCATGCAGGGAATGACCACGTGTCAGAAAGGAGGTAGTGGATGAAGTGGCAGTTGCAATGGTCAGAATGCGAAACACTACCAGTCAGTAGTGCCAGAGGCATGTCAAGAGACTTGAACCTTCTTTGGTCTACTCTACGTAAAGTGCTTCGAATAATTTTATGCTGGTTCCCGTACAAGATTCTTGTACGCTTACAAGACACTTGAATCACAGCAGAGTTTATAATCGGACCATTTTTCTTTGAAGAGTCTACACCTCATTCACCCACCTGCCGTAACTAGTGCAAGGTAATGCTCTCTTCTAAGAGATCACATTATTCCCGCTCAGCAAGAAAGGCAATGCTTGGAGACCATAGTATTCATGCAAGATGATGTCCCCCCCCCCACTGGTCTACAAGTGAAGGAACTGCTCTGCTCAACATTTGGAAATGATCGCATAATTTCTAGAGACTTTCTGCAATTCTGGCTAGTCCAATCCCCAGATCTCAATCCCTGTGATTTCTGGCTATGGGGATACCTGAAAGACAGAGATTACTGTGGCGGCATACAGATGCTTGTCGAGTTGAAAGCAAGCATTAAACAGCATGTAGCCAACATCCCCAATGAGATGCTAAGCGAAACTGTCAAATGCCTTCCGCCGTTTTCAGATTGTCATCTCAAGTGAAGGAATGCAGATAGAACAATATCTGTAGATTTCAGAGTTCTGATATTAAAATCTAATCCTAAGTTAAGTATTCCATCTCATCTTTACAGTGCCAATTTCTCCCCTAGTGGTGCAAATTTGAACCTAATTTTTTTTCCTTCTACAGATCGCTTCCCCATACCCTAAATGACATACCCAACGATTTTCACAGAGCCATCTCTAACCGTTTTGACACTAGGGTCTCCTGAATAGGGAAACTTATTTTATAACCACCCAGTACATTGGTATTTTTGACTGGCACTTTCGATTTCACTAGTAATAGAAAGTGCTAAAGAGGAATTTTATTAAGGTTAAAAGAAAAGAAATTAATAAACTTTTGTATGCCCTCCTTATAATGGTACCTGGGCAATATACCTATTATTTATATACTATGATAAAGTGTGATTATATTTTTTTAACACTGTTTTATACTATATAAAGCATGCAACATTAGTCATCAATCATTATTCAATTAAATTGATTTATTTCTGAACCAATAAATCAAATGAAATTAAAATTCACCATCATGTTGATTAATGTCTATTTCTTAACCTATGCAGAGCATTATGACAAATGTTGCTATGTCCATTAATTTTAAAAGTTTATAAATCTCTTAATTACAGGGTTGTTTTTTTTTTTTTTTTTTTTGGAACCTTAAAATTTAATGCAGCTAATTTTGTCTATCTCATATTATTTTCAAAAATTTTTTTTTTTTTTTTTAATCTTTATTTCTGAACTGATGTAAACAAGATTCCAATAGATAGCATTTGAGCATTAATACAGTCATAAAAATAGATAAATTTAAGATTGTAAAAAGTGATTTCATAAAGCGTCTGATATGAGGTTTCATTGCGTGTTATGCTGTTTGTTCGAAGCAGGGATATTATGGTGACTTTGGAAACCGCTAACATTATGATCTAAAACAGCTGTAACCACTGGTGTCCACTCAGCAAATGAAAGTCCACATTAATTAAAAGTAGTCAGTGCAGATGAAACAAGGAGTAAGGAATAAAATGAAAAGTGAGGTGGCCAAAGACCCTCTTTCGCCACCTCACTTTTTATTAACAAATCCCAGATAACAATTTCTTTAAAACCTTGCAGAATTTTAAGCAGAGCCCTTTCTATGGGGTAAGAATGTTGAATAAATAAAAATTAAAGAGAGAATTCAGAGTTTTTGTATATGCCCT
The DNA here is from genome assembly GCF_048544385.1 of Mastigoproctus giganteus. Classification (NCBI taxonomy): domain Eukaryota; kingdom Metazoa; phylum Arthropoda; class Arachnida; order Uropygi; family Thelyphonidae; genus Mastigoproctus; species Mastigoproctus giganteus. The sequence goes on along the minus strand of NC_143577.1, from coordinate 131,279,975 downwards.
ATAAGTTTGAAATGTGTGTTTGCACCTCGCAAACTTATGATTATTTCCCTGAATGGCAAGCATTCAGGAAAATAATCATATAAGCTACTAGGCTTTTCATACCAACTACAAAATACTGGTCAAGACTTAGACATAAATGGATGTCAGATTAACATGACAGAGAAGGAAAATGCACAGGATTCATATAAATTATTAAGAGATACAGAAGCCTATGATAGTTATCATTATTGCTCTTATATTATTTCTCCCTGATTGAGGGTTCCACCTTGTGACGGGTACTGCTACCAAGTACACAGGGTGGGTGTTGTTATGTCTGGTGTTACTGTTGGTTGAGGAACTCTCCGACTATCCTACAGGTGTTCAGGATTGCAACTTTCTGGAGTTCCTTGTAGGTGTTTGCTGGGAGACCTATTGCTGCTAAGCTGTTATATAGGGTCTTTGGCACCAAATTATTATTATTATTTTTACTAGCCATATAGTCCAAGGAAGCCTGAGACTTATGCTGCACCAGCAAAAAAAAAAAATTTCCGAGTTACCCTGAGAGAAGTAGACGGGAATCACCAAGAAAGAGAAGAATGATGATATCCAGCTCAGGACCCTGGGTGTGCCAAACTCATACTCACTAGATGAGCCCCTGGGGGTCTGCAATGAAGTCACGAAGAAGGTTACACATGCAACAGCAGATTATGAGAAGTCTCTAGCAAAGAATACCAAGAAAAGCAGTAAAGACTTCTCTACTTATAAAACAGTAGAAGGAAGTGGTTGAATCAAATTGGTCCACTTGATGTCGATAGTTCAACTGTTGATGTTCCTTCTCAGGTTGCTGATCGACTAAATAGGTGGTTTGCATCTACATTGATGTAAGAGGAATTCTTTACGGTGGGGATGCCAAAATTTTATCAAACTCTAACAGGGAGTTGAATGATTTTTGTGATAACTGCAAACTATTTCTTCTTAGACTGCACTTGGAAGAAACCTTTAAGTTAAACATAAAAAAGGCACTCGGTTTGAATGGGATTTATCTAATTATACTAATGGAGGCAGCAAAGGAGGTAAGCAAACCCTTAACCATACTTATGAGAGCATCTTTCAATTCATGGAGGAAAGTCTCTGTGGACTTGGGATGTGAAAATATATCAACAATTCACAAAGGGGAATCAAACAGCAGATTAAGTAATTACAAAGCTGTTCCAGGAAAAATAATGAAATCACTGTTTAAAGAAGTAATACAGAACCATCTAGATAGGAGTGCAGTTATACTTAAGTCACAGCATGCATTTGTTGTTAAGAAGAGATCTTGTCTGGCGAATTTGATTAAATACTATGATGGAGTGACAAAGGAACTGGATGCAAAAAATAATTTTGATGTCATATACTTGGATTTTGGGAAAGTTTTTTATATTGTTGAACATAAAAGACTGCTGAACAAACTGGATGAGGGAAGACTGAGAGTGGTTATCAATGAACACTGTTCATCATGGCCGGATGTTATCAGCAGAATCACACAGTGCTATGCCCATTGCTGTTTTCTGTATTTATCAATGATATTGATGAGTATATACACTGTGCTGCCACTTTATTAGGTACACTCCTTTTGGTAAACTTGGGCAATTTTAACTACTGATTATTGTTTAATTGCTGGGGGACTGGATTGCCATTCTTTGGATAGTTCTGAGCATTTCGAATACTTTCTGTGTGAAAGATGTAAAGGATTTATAATTTTCCTCTTCTATGATGAACAGATATTCTTTTCCCCTGGGAAGGGGGCCAATCTGTGCTATTAGCTCTGTTCTGGGGATGTCATAAATTATACATTCATATAGAATGTGTGCCCAGTCTTCACTCTCACCACAGGTGCAGTTTGGGTCATCAGTCAGCCCTAAGGAGGTTAATTTTGCCTTTAGGGAGCTGTGACCTGTCAATATAAATGTTGCAAAAAGTCCAGGGCATACCACTTAGGTGGCTAACAATTGCCACCCATAGTAGAAACCTTTTGGTAATCAGACATCTGGTTTCCTGCTCCCACTTTGTTTGCCATAGCTCATGGAGTTTTGTGGCTATTCTTTTTTTTTTTCAGCATTGAAGGTGTTGGTTGTATCAAGGGATATCTCCAGAAATTCTGTAGGTATGCCCTTTTTAAATCTATAATATAAGCCTCTCTTGGCTACTTCCAGGTAAAGTGGGAGAGCTCCGGCCAACAACTGTAGCGCAGGTGTGCTTACTGTGTGACATGCTCTGGTAAAAGTGAGAAATATTGTCCTTTGTATCGATTCTAATTTATTCATATTTCTTACTATGGCCGTGTGGGTGAACCATGCACCAGCTCCATAGGTGATAACAGGTAGGAACATTGCACGGTATGTGACTGCCAGGGTTCTTTCTTTTGAATCCCCAGTCTGCCGACTGATCCCGGGAATCATACCTGCATAATTTAGCACTTTCTTCGGCAAGTAGATCAAATGGGGGTAAAAAGTTAATTTTGAATCAAAGACCACTCCAAGATATTTTAGTTCTGTAACCATTTTTATAGTGTTTGTGTTAATTTTGATTTGTGCATATCTTGTTATGTCCAAATTGCCTTTTAGAAGTATTTATTTCGTTTTTTCAGGCGATATTTTGAACATATGCATTTGTGCCCACTCCTGCAGCTGCAAGAAGGCAACATTTAATCTTTGCTCTACAACCACTCGCTTGTTACCAGGAAAACCATGTCATCTGCAAAGGCCAGGCCTTCCACGGGGGCCCAGATCAAAGGCCAGAAATTCGTCCAGAAGAAAGGGCCAAGGATTGAACCCTGCAGGCAGCCTTTATTCACAAGGCATGTCAATTTCTGGAAACTTGTGCATACTGAGACACTTCTCTTGTAAGGTTGCTGTTTATTACAACTAATTACAACTGTTTATTACTGTTTATTAGCTGTTTATGTAGGGTCTTGTAAGGTAGCTGTTTAAAACCATACTGATTGTTGGAATGTAAACCTGCTTCTGTGTAGTATTGAGATAATCTGCTATGTATTAGTCTTTCGTATATTTTTCGCCTAGTACAGGGAGTAGGGCTATTGGTCTATATGATTTGGGATCAGTAGGCGGTTTCACAGGGTTTTTGAGAATTAATCTTAACACAGTTTTTTCCAAAATTTTGGTAATATAAATTCTGTCATACAGTTATTATATAGTGCAGTGGTGGCCAACAAGTCGATGGCGGCTTTAATTTTGGTCAATCACAATGAATTTTAAACATTTCCTTTATCCGTTGAACCACAGGACTACTCTTGTTGCTGCACAGCTGCTAGTGAAAATTCACGCAGTTACATTGTGGAGAGCATAGTGTAGGTGTTGAATTCTTATTTAGCTTAATTAATATTAATAACTGGACAGTACTTATGCATTAATTCCCTTTGATTAAATGCAAATACCCTTTGATTAAAATGAATACTATGAAAAAGAGTAAAATG